>NC_045427.1:303870112-304180612 GCF_902635505.1 Sarcophilus harrisii
GCCCCTTGGACTGGCAGGGGAGGGAAGGGACCTGTACTGGGGCCTGGCTCCACAATCCGGGAGAGAAAGTAATTTAGCAAGGGATGCCACAACAAGCAGATGGAGATGAGCTAAACATGGGGAGAGGGAAGAGAGAATGGGAGTAGGTATGGATGGAGGGGCACTAAGATCCACTCAGGTATACACAGGCACATCCCTGTGGGCATGCAGTTGCTGTGATGTGTTAATACACACTGATCTGACTTTGCAAGAAGTTTTCCAAAAGCATTGGTTCGTGGAAATTCTCTTTGGCCTGAGAGGAAACTTCCTTTTCTACTTTCCTAATAGAAGTTAAGAATTAGAGGCTTACTTTAAAATTGTGTGACCTTGGAAAAGTAATTTCTCCAGTTTCTGCCTCAGTCTCCCCATCTTCAAAATGTGGGAGTCAGACTGTATGACAGCTAAAATCTCTTCCAGTTCTAAAATTCTAGGACTCCTGGCTATTTCTTCTTTGTTTTAGCTATTCTGCCCTCTCATCTTACAAGCTTCCCCCAAATCACAATGTTTAGAAAACACTGCTCTATTTTGTGAATGAATGAATGACAAAGCACTTGGGGGGGGGGCACAATCAGGATTAAATGTCTTGCTTGGGATCACACAGTTAGTAGGAGTTTAAGGTCAAATTTGGGCTCTTGTCCTCCTGACTCCAGGGCCAGTGCTCTATCCACTGCACCACTTGCCCTGATCGAACATTTCTTAAGCAATTTCAATGTACCAGGAAATTAGAGATAAAAACAATCAAACAAAATAACCCCTGATTAAATTTTTAATTAGGCATAAAAGATTTCCAGTTGGAAAAGCAGTAGGAGTTGTTGGAATTGGACACACCATCATGGTTAAGAAATGACAGACAAGTTCTTGATATTCTTGTTTTTCTTATGCAAGATCTCAGAGAGACAAATTCTGAGTTCTGGCCAACATGGCAATTAATTACATACATCAACAACAATAATATATGAGATCAGTTCTGATGGAAGTGGACTTCTTTGATAAAGAGAAGATCTAATAAGTTTCAATTGATCAACGCTGGACAGAAACAGCTACACCCCAAAGAAAGAACTCAAATGAATGTAAATTGTTTGCATTTTGTTTTCTTCCCAGAGTTATTTTTACCTTCTGAATCCAACAATTCTCCCTGTGCAACAAGAGAAGTGTTTGAATTCATACACACACATTTAATGGATCTGGAATATACTATGACCTATTAACATGTATAGGACTACTTGCCATCTGGGGAAGGGGTAGGAGGGAGGGAAAAAGGAAGTCTGAACAGAAGTGAGTGCAAGGGATAATGTAAAAAATTATCCTGGCATGGATTCTGTCAATAAAAAGTTATAATTAAAAAAAAAAAAAAAGAAAAAGAAAAATTCTTTTCACATGTAATTGAGAAATAAATAAAATATTCAAGAAATCTATATTGATTTGTGAATTCCTTTCATGCCTATTATGAAACTCCTATTTTCTCTACAGATTATTTCCTTTTGTGAATGAAAAATTTTATTGGAGTATAGTGGGTGAGTTAGGTAAAAAGAGAGGAGAAATTGAAAAAAGATAAAGTAGTGGGTGGGTGGGTAAAAAAAAAAAAAACCCACTAGTAAAAGTACTTTAGTTAAGCATCCTACTTTAAGCCTCAGGAAAAGGTGTTATTTCCTTGAGATTCCCACACTTCCCCAAGTGAGAATCTCTGTCCCTCAGAAGGAGAATGAGGCAATATAAATGTCCAGAGAGCGAAGCTGAGAAGGAACCTTCCTGGAGGCAGGGCCCAGCCAACCAGAGGCAGCGCCCTATAGAAGCTGAGGACTCCAGCCTTTAGAACATGGAGAACAAGGACACTCTTGTGAGGAAGGCCAAAAAGTGACGGAGCCTGTCAGAAGGCCTACAGGACCTCCTGACCTGCCGGATCTGCAAAAGACTACTTCAGGGACCCCGTCACAGAGTATTACAGGAACACCTTCTGCCACAGACTGCCTCCCTCCACAGCCTTAGACACCTCCACACCAACTGGAAGATTCAGAGCATGGCACAGATGGCCCAGAAGCTGAAAGCTGTGCCTCGAGCAGTCCCAGAGCCTTCCAGGAGGGCTGGTGCCCCAAAGCATCAAGGGAGCCCCTAAGGCTTTTTCTGTCAAGAAGATCATGAGGAAATCTGCTTTGTGTGCAGCTTCTCCAAACCACCAGGGCCATACCCTGACCCAGCTGCAAGGGGAATGGACCCCAAACAGAGGCAGGGCCTGGATGGTAGTAAACCCCGTTTGCTGAAAGCAGCCAGTCAGGAGCATCCAGTGGCCCAGAGTCTGCCCACTCCCAGAAGCCTTTGCTGGTGTCACTGCCTGACTTGGCTGAGCTGTGCACCCCAAAGATGGCCCCAAACAGCCTTGCAGTCAATTGTAACAGGAAATACTGACTTCTGTGCCCACCTATTTCTGACTCCTCTTCATGCTTCCCCTTTGTAGTTTTTCAAACATAAGTCTCTCACCAGGAGTAGTTTGGAACTATGTAAAAAGAGATTATCAAACTGTGCATACCCTTTGATCATGGTGTTACTGGGATTATCCCAAGAGATACTAAAGAAGGAAAGGGACTGTATGTGCACGAATGTTTTGTGGCAGCCCTTTTGTAGTGGCTAAAACAAATTGAATAGATGTCCATCAGTTGGAGAATGGCTGAATAGAATTGTGGTATATGAATGTGTGGAATATTTCTGTTCTGTAAGAAATGACCAGCAGGATAATTTCAGAAAGGCCTGGAGAGACTTACAGACGTACTGAGTGAAATAGGCAGGACCAGGAATCATTATATACTTCAACAACAATACTATATGATGGCAGTTCCTGATGGACCAGGCCATCCCTCAACAGCAAGATCAACAAATCATTTCAATGAATGATAATGAACTGAACTAGCTATACCCCAGAAAAGAACTCTGAGAGATGACTAAAAACCATTACGATGACTTCCCAATCCTATATTTATGCACACACTGCATTTTGATTTCCTTCACAAGCTAATTGTACAATATTCAAGTCTGATTCTTTTGTACAGCAAAATAACATTTAGTCATGTATGTAATACCTCTAATTTATATTTTAATATATTAACATCTACTAGTCATCCTGCCATCTAGAGGAGAGGTGGGGAGAGTAAGAGTGAAAAATTGGAACAAGAAGGTTTAGCAATTGTTAATACTGTAAATTTACCCATGCATATATCCTGTAAATAAAAGCTGTGAAAAATAATAATACATCTCTCCTGAGCTAGGGGCTCCTTTGTGTGTCTAGGTCCTCAGCACTAGTATTTAGTTGCTATATAATAAAATTTTCTGTTTTCAACTAAAAAATTTTCTTCTTTCTCACCTCCACCCACTCACACTTAATCCTGTGAGGGTTTGGATTTAGGGGGACTAAATGAGAGTAGGGTTTCTGATAGTCAGGGAGATGGTAGTAGAGGTCTAGTAGCGGATTAGCAGTTCAGGAACCAAATGGAAAATCTGCATCCTATAGCAGGATTCAGCACAGGTAGGGAGTTTAAGGGACTCCTTCACAAGCTCAGAGGATCCCTGTGAAGGGAATTTACAGGCCAGAAAACTGGATTGATAAAGGGTTTATTATGGGATTGGGTAAGGTGAAAGTCTAGTTAGGTAAAGAAGTTTGCACTGGAAACCATATTCCAGAGGCAGAGGCTCCTTGGGGTGCCAGGCGTAAGGCTGCCATGTTTGGAACCTCTGCAAAGAGAGGACTCCAGCCTGGCTCTTTTATAATGAGAGATTTAGCTAAAGGGGCCCCTGGGTGCAGTCCCAAGTTGGATTTCAGCAAGGGCTAGAATTTGTTCGGTGGGGGTTGGGAAACCCAAGGAAATCATCAGAATGGGGGGCTGGACAATGAATCTCTAGAATTCAAAGGGGTGCTTCTGACCAGATTTTATGAATCAAAGGTACAGCATCTGGACTGATAAAGCATCAGTTAGGAGGGGCTGGGAATCAGAAAGGAAAAAATTAAACTGAAAGGACTAGTTTCTTAAAGGGACCACAACCCTCTTCAACTGTCACTGTTAGTTCAGTTCCTCCACCTAGAAGTCAAGCTATTCCAGAACAAAAACTGTCTTCTGTCCTGTCCTTCTATATTCTAATTCCTTATTTCAATCCAATACAATATTAACATTTAATAAGCTGGCATTGTGCTAAGTACTAAGATACAAAAAAAACAACAATCTTACCCTCAAGTAAATTCTGATACTTTTTTTTTAGTAATATATACCTTCAATTATAACTTCCATATACATTTTCTCCCCTTTTTTCTTTCTTTTTTTATTATATGCTTTATTAGAAATCCATACCTAGGTAATTTTTTAATATTATCCATTACACTCATTTCTATTCCGATTTTCCCTCCCACCCTCTACCGCTCCCCTAGTGTAAGCAGTCCTATATATATTGAATATGTCTAGTATATCCTAGATACAATGTATGTGTACAGATCCAAACAGTTTTCTTGTTGCACAAGGAAACTGAATTCAGAAAATTGAAATAAATAACCTGGGAAGAAAAACAAAAATGCAAATAGTTTATTTCCCAGTGTTTTCCTTTAGATGTAAATTGCTTCTCCATCACTGATCAATTGAAACTGAATTAGGTCTCTTTGTCAAAATCTCTTCATAATTGCATCTTCATACAATATCGTTGTTGAAGTATATAATGATCTCTGGTCCTGCTCATTTCACTCAACATCAGTTCTTTATTCTCTCAAGCTTCTCTGTATTCATCTTAACAATTATTTCTTACCAGAACTAATAGCATATTCCATGGCATTCATATACCACAATTTACCCAACCATTCTCAATTGATGACATACTCAATTTTAAGCTTCCTACAGCCACTACAAACAAAGCTTACAAACATTTAATACATACAGTCCCTTTCCCTTCTTTACAACATCTCATAGGTATAACTAAAACACTGGTCAAAGGTATACACAAGTTGATAACTTTTTGGGCATAATTCCATATTACTCTCAGAATGAATTTAGATACATTCACAACTCACCAATAATATCAATTAATGATTTTTCCCACATCCCCTCAACACTCATCATTATTTTTCGTGTCATCTTATTAATCACTAAAATTGTGTAGTAGTATCTCAAATTTCTCAATTTGCATTTCTCTGATTATGTGATTGAACACTCTTTCATGAGTAGTAATGATTTCAATTTCATCGTCTGAAATTGTCTATTCATATCCTTTGACCATTTTATCAATTAGAGAATAATGGTTTTCAATTTAAGTCAGTTCTCTATATATTTTGGAAATGAGGCCGCTATCAGAACCTTTGCTATATGAAGAATGTTTTCCAGTTTGTTGCTTCCTTCTAATCTTCTTTGCATTAGATTTTTGTTTGTACAGAAGCTTTTCGTTGATGTAATCAAAATTTCTATTTCTATGATAATAATGATCTCTGATTTAATCTTTAATCCTAATTTCTTCCTCTTCCACAAGTCTAAAGAGATAAACTATCCTATATTTCTATCAATTTGTTTATAATCGTTCTTTATATCTAAAATCATGAACCCATTTTGATCTTATCTTGGTACAGTATTAAAAGTGTGGAGTCCATACTGTTCTACCATACTAATTTCCAGTTATCAGCAGTTTTGTGATAATAGATTCTTATCAAGTGAGGATCTTTGGGTTTGTCAAAACACTAAGTGCTATAGTTGACTATTCATCTTGTGAACTAACCTGTTCCACTGATCAACTAATCTATTTCTTAGCCAATATAGTTTGGTGACTGCTTAACTATAATATAGTTTTAGGTCCAGAGTGCAGCTAGGCCCACCTTCACATTTTTCATTAATTCTTTTGAGATTCTTGAAGCCTTTATTATTCCACATAAATTTTATTTATTATTTTTCAGATCATTAAAAACTCATTTTCTTGGTCTGATTGGTATAGCACTAAATAAATAGATTAGTTTAGGGAGTGTTGTCATCTTTCCCTCTTTTTTTCTTTCCTCCCCCCACCCTAGAGAGGGTTACATTAGATGCAAATATATTAATATATGTAAAATCATCCTATACATCTATATATCAGTTATTTTTCTGGATGCAGAGATAATGTCTTCTTTTATATGATCTTTGGAGTTCATTTGGGTATTTATAATAGTCAAAATTACTTATTCACTCAAAATTCTTCTCAAAATAAGCTTGCAATCCAGTGGGCAGATAATGTATAAAACAACTATGTACAAATAAGCAAATACAGGATAATTAGAAATAATTGCCAGAGAGAAAGAGCTAGAATTCAATGGGATGAACAAGCCTTTGGGCTTCAAGAAATGGTAGGATTTTGAGTGACAACTGAAGGAAATCAGAGAGCAGAATAAGGAAGGAGAATATTCACGCATGAAATACAGCCCAGTAGAAATACCCAGAGTCCAGAAATGGATTTTCTTGCTCAAGGAACAGTTGAAAGAGTGTCACTAAATAGCAGGAGAAAAGGGCAAGGAGAGGCAGAGTGTAAGCAGACAAAATGGTGGAGAAGTGATGGGGTTTTAGAAGCCAAACAGGGTGCTCTTTGATCTTGGAGGTGCTGGGAAGCTAGTGGAACTGCATCAGAGGTGACATGATCAGAACTGCACTTTGGAAAGTTCATTTTGATAGCTGATTGGCAGATGGGCTAGCCTGGGGAGAGACTTGCAGCAGAGACAAACAAACAGGCCATTGCAGTGTTCCAGTAATGTAGTATCAGAGAAGAGATTGGAAGGAGGAGAGCAGGGAGATGTAAATTGTTAGGAAAGTACAGGAAGAGTGGACTTAGACAGACCTTGGCAATAGATTAGATATGGGAAGGATAGAAGGGAGGAGTCAGGATGACATCTGGCTTTTGGTATGATAACTGAATAATCTCTTAAAACTAATAGGGAAGAAGTGAGCCAAGATATAATGAGAAAGACACATAAACTTTCTAAGCTCTTCTCTTACCCTCTTTATCAATAATATATCAAAACCTCAAGCAATCTTAACTGCTACAATTCAACGTAAAATAATAGAAATAACTCACAACCCGAAAATCACAGTCTCGCCAAAAAAATTTAATTTCCAGAGGCAGGAAGCCGTCAAGCAGGAAAGTAGAATTTCTGAAAACCTCCAAGCAAAAGTAACACAAATCTCAACTGCGCACAACCCCAACCCTCAGCAAACTTTCCGCCCGGCAATTGCCAATCCTACACAGCAGAAGAACACACCTTCCAAGTGCCTCATCTACACAGTAAAACTTCGCTTAAACCCGCAAAACTTTCCAAAACGGCCCATCCAACAAAACGCTAAGCAAAAATTTACCACTATCCTACCGTCTACCACCTACACAATCCCCAAACTCCCGCTTACCAAAACGTAACACCACACCATCTAACCCAGCAGCCACCCCACACTTAAACACCAACCGCCAATACCATCCACCCCACAGCAAAGAAAACTCTCCTCCAAACACTCCCATACCTCAAGCACCGTCAATACACATCTACCACCACTGCACGAAAACTGCTTAACCACACCCCAAAACATACCCTACGCACAAAACACCAAACAAACCAAAAAAAACAATCAACAACTACCGAAAAAAAGCAAATCAACACAAAAACCTCCAAACACCATACATCAAACTATCCTCACCCTCGCAAAAAACATGCATCTCAAAAATTTAAAAATAAGCAAAAACCCTCACCAAAAACAACAACACCGCCACCGTGAAAAAATGCCGTGCAAAACCGTAGCCAAACCGCTCACCGCAAAATTTACAGGCCCGGCAAAAACTCCAAAATCGCCATTAAAAACAAAAAACCGCAAAAAGCAAAATCTGCCAAAACAAAAACACACCGCAAAATACGCCGTGAAAAAAACCACTAAAAATAATAAAAAAATGCCGCCCCACTCAGCCAAACGCCGCAGCAAAAAAACCATTCTTTAAAAGCCAAAACCAAACAAGCAAAAGCAATTCGCCCAAAACAGCATCCATCAACAAAAAACAAAACAAACAGAAAAAACACCATTATCTACCACCATCGGCAAACACGGCAAATCTGAAAACAATAAAATTATGCAAACTTTCCACTTACCAGCCAAAAACACAAGCCACGCACATCATCAAAAAAACACCGTACAAAATAAAGCCAAAACAAGCATTAAAAAAACATAAACACCTTCCCCATAAAACCACAAAACCGCGCCCATTCAAAACTATCAAATTAAAAAAGCCCACCGCCATTACCGCCGCCCACACAGCAAAAATACACCTAAAATCACTTCACCTACGCCAAAAAACCACAAATATGCTTCCGGCAAAAACAAAATACAGCAAAACAACACCACCACTTCGCTACCAAGAAAAACCAAACATTTCATAAAGCTCGGCCATTCGCACACAAAAAAACCAAAACAAGCAATCTCCAGCACCGCTCAAAATACAAAAAAAAATACACTCACCAAAAGCCGCCGCCACAAAAAACCACACCATTATACGCCACCGTAAACCGCAAAAACAGCCACCGCTCCGTGGAAAAACCACCCACTCCCAAAAAACCACTTACTCATATCACAAAAGCTAAAAACATGCCAAAACTACCCTACCATCCGTGCCACTTAACATTTGCACCTACCTCGCCGCAAAGAAAAAAAAGCCATAAAGAAAAAACTCAAAGAAAATTACCAAAAATAATATCGCGCCCCACCATTTAAAAATTGCCGGCAAAAACCATACATATCTACGCCGGCCACCGCCGCCGCCGCCGCCGCAAACCGGCCGCTCCCCATAAAAAGCAAAACCAAACTAAATCCATCAAAACCACAACACATTTACGCAAAAACCACCACCGTAAAGCACAAACCATCTGCCGCCACCATCCATAGCGCCATCACCGCCAAATCGCCACTTCCGTATCTGGCCAAAAAAACAAAACACATCACCACAAAAAGCCGCACCAAAACAACCGCTTAACCGCCACCACCGCCACCGTAGCGCCGCGCCAACACAAAATTAAAAAGTACACCGAAAAACTAAACAACAACTGCCGTAAAATACCAACACACTCTCCATTAAACTTTCATCCGCCACCGCTCATAAAAAAATGCATAAAACCAAAAAGCCATTATACACAGAAAAAGTGGCAAAACCAAAAAACTACTGCTTCTCCAGCGGTTCATAAAACCTATTTAAAAAGCCAACATATAACCAAAACACCACAAACACCGTCGCCACAAAAACCATCTGCGTCAGCCATACACATTCAGCAAAATTAAAACAAACCCATAACCCGCTTCGCTTATCTCCCATACCCAAAAGCAAAATTACGTTAACCGCCGTGCAACCACAATGCTTCCACCAAAACCAGCAGCAAAAACATCGCCACCGCAAAATACGCCGCGGCAAAAAGCCCCACCGCCAAAACACCAAACCAAGCAAAAAAATGCCGTCAAGCACGCTACAAAAAACCATTAAAACCCCAGCCGCCGGCCCGTACCGTAAAAGCCATAGCCGCCACTAACAATGCCATAAAAAACTAAGTGGCTATAAAAAAACCAGCAAAAGCAAACCGCCATCAGTAAAAAAGCAAAAGTAAGCCATCCATAAAAACACCACCAGCAAAAGTAAAACCGCCAAAGTGCCCGCCGCTTGCCACGCCATTATGCAAACACACCACGCCACAAAACTTCCCGCTTAACGCAAAAGAAAGCCGTGCGGCATCCCATTTCAAAAAAAGCAAAACAACAGTAACGCTCTAAAAAAATCCCCGAAACCGTGCATTTCGCCGCCATTTTAAACAACCTTCGCCGCCCCGGCAAAAGCAAAACCAAAATACCGCCACGCTTTAAACATGCAGCCACCGCCAAGCCCGCTGCAAAAAAAATGCAAACCCATCTAGCAAAACCGCCCAGCCACCATCACCGCCAAATATGCCACCATCATCCGTGCCACACCACCAATCCGCCAAAATTTACCACCACCGCCAAAAGCACAATTCAGCAAAAACATACCAGCCGCCGCCGCCGCCGCCACCGCCACCATCGCCGCCGTACACGCCATCCTCCAACCTACCACCACCGCAAAACCGGCAAACTTTCACCGCCATCAACGCACATCTAGCCCCACCATCGCCGCATCGCCAGCAAAACAACCACCGCCCCAGCAAAATACCGTGGCACCGTTACCCACCACCGTACACTTATGCCGCCGCCGCACCACCGCCACAAAAAAATTAAAAACCAAAAACCGGCAACCAAAACCGTATCACCACACCGTAGCATAATAACGCCACCGCAAAAACACATTCTACTAAAAAATTGCCCGCTTATCACAACACCACCCATTACTATTATAAACCACCGTCATCGCATTCACCACCACCATCACTAACCATCCAGCAATCCAAATTACAAAAGCCCCATGCCGCTACACAGCCAACCACCGCTTAAAAACCACCCATCCGCTTTACCGTACAACCCACTTTTCACACAAATTAGTCTAATCCTAACCAGCATTGGAAAAATATTAAATGCTCTTGGATGGGCAGCAAATATAATAAAGATGACAATATTACACAAACTAAAATATTTTATTTAGCGCTATACCAATCAGGTCAAAACTATTTTAATGACCTAGAAAAATAACAACAAGTTCATATGGAAAACAAAGGTCCAAATTTTCAAAGAGATTAATGAAAAAAATCAAATGAAAGGTGGCTTAGCTGTGCAGATCTAAAATTATATTATAGAGCAGCAGTTAACAAACTATTTGGTATTAGCTGGAACAGATTAGTTGATCAGTGGAATAGATTGAGTTCAAGGATAAAACAGTCAACAAATACCAGCAGCAGTCTTTGACAAACCCAAGATCCCAGCTTTTGGGATAAGAACTTACCTGTTTGATAAAAATTTAGGAAAATTGGAAACTAATATAGCGAAACTAGGCATTGATCCATATAGCGCCCCGTACACCAAGATAGAGTCCAAAATGGGTTCATGACCTGACATAAAGATGAAATTATTAATAAATTAGAGAACACAGGATAGTTTACCTATCAGACCTGTGGAAGGGAAAGGTCTTTATGACCAAAAAGAACTAGAGATCATTACTGATTCACAAAATGATTTCGATTACCAAACTGAAAAGTTTTGTACAAACAAAACTAATACAGACCAGATTAGAAGAAACAATAAACTAGGAAAATATTTTACAATCAAAGAGTTCTGATAAAGCTCATTTCAAATATATAAATTAACTCATTGCAAAAAATCAGCCATTCTCAATTCGAAAAAATGGTCAAGATATGAACAGACAATTCTCAGATGAAAGAAGTGACTATTTCTAATCATATGAAAAGATGCTCCAAATTATTATTAATCAGAGAAATGCAAATTAAGACAACTCAAGATACCACTACACACCTGTCAGATTTAGCTAAGATGACAGAAAAAATATGATAATTGTTGGAGGATGCAGAAAACTGGACATTGATGCATTGTTGGTAGGTTGTGAATAAATCCAACCATTTGAAGTAATTTGGAACTATACTCAAAAGTTATCAAACTGTGCATACCCTTTGATCCAACAGAGTAGTACCTGAAGCTTATATCCCAAAGATACCAGAAGGAAAGGGACCTGTATGTGCACGAATATTTGTAGCCCTTTTAACGTAGCTAGAAAACTGAAACTGAATAGATGCCATCAATTTGAGAGAATAGCTAGATAAATTGCAGTATGAATATTATGGAATAATACTGTTCTGTAGAAATGACCAACAGATAATTTCAAGAAAGGCCTGGAAGACTTACACGAACTGATGCTGAGTGAAATAGGCAGGACCAGGAAGTCATTATATACTTCAACAACAATACTATATGATGACAGTTCTGATGGACCAGAGCCATCCTCAACAACAAGATCCAACCAAATCATTTCCAATGGGCAGTAATTAACTAGACAGCTATACCCAGAAAAAACTCTGAGAGATGACTAAAACCATTACATTGAATTCCCAATCCCTATTTATGCCCCACAAAGCATTTTGATTTCCTTCTAAGCTAATTGTACAATATTTCAAGTCTGATTCTTTTGTACAGCAAAATAACATTTTAATTTTATATACTTATTATGTATCTAATTTATATTTTAATATATTTATCTACTAGTCATCCTGCCATCAAGGAGGGTAGAGGTAAGAGGTGAAAAATTGGAACAAGAGGTTTGGCAATTATTGTAAAAAGTTACCATACTATCCTATATAAATAAAAACTATAAAAAATAAAAAAGAAAAAAACTAATGAGGAAATAGTGAAAGAAAGAAGTTGGGAGAATAGTAGAGATTAATTTTGGAATATTGAGTTAAAGATCTATAGGATGACACAGTGGAGAGAGCACTGGCCCTGAAGTCAGGACTGAGTTCCAACCTCAGAATGTAACACTTAATAGCTGTAGCCTTGATCCTGGGCAAGTCCACTTCAGCTGTTCTCACACAAAAAAATATAAAGAAAGAAAAACATCTACTTAGATATGCTCAATGAACAGGTGGATATTCAAGATAGAAAATCAGTAAACAAAACCAATGAAGACAAGATTGAAATAGACAGCTAGAAAAATTTACATTAAGAGGCTCTCATAAAGGCCTCATTTCCACAAATATAGAAACTGACTCAATTTATAAATCAGCCATTCTTCAATTGACAATAGTCAAAAGAGATGAACAATTTTGTAGAAAGATAGAAACAACTCACTTATCATTTGTAGTTTGCTCTAAGAGTGTGAACCAATGAAGCTCTGTATCAATTTCACTGAGTTAACACAGAGATTCTGGCATCTCCCTTGAAGTTATCACCTTGTTTAAGTTGAAGTTAACAC
Source organism: Sarcophilus harrisii (assembly GCF_902635505.1). Lineage (NCBI taxonomy): Eukaryota > Metazoa > Chordata > Mammalia > Dasyuromorphia > Dasyuridae > Sarcophilus > Sarcophilus harrisii. The sequence continues at coordinate 303,883,034 of NC_045427.1, forward strand.
TAGAATTCTAACAATATTAGTCAAGAAATACAAGTGAAACAACTCTGAATACCTACACATCTGTCAGATAGGTTAGAATGACAGAAAGAAGAATAATAATGAATATTTGGAGAGATACTGGGAAAAACTAGGACACTGATACATTGTTGGTAGAACTGTGAACAGATCCAACCATTCTGAAACAACAATAAATTATACCCCAAGAAAGTTATCAAACTATACTCTTTAGAGCAACAATTTTACTACTGGCTTATATCCAAAAGATGCAAAAAGAAAAACCCTGTATAACATAATATTTATGCAACACACTATTTATAACAACTAAAAACATAGAAAATAGATACCCATCAATTTAGAAATAATTTAGTAAATGTAGTATATGAATATTATAAGAATATTATTATTCTGTAAAAGCAACCCAAAAGATAAAATACAAAATTAGTGAAACTTACATAAGCTTCAATACTGAAGTAAACAAAACTGAACAAAGAATCATTATATACTTTAACTAACAATACACAACATGAATGTATTCCCAGTAAAATGAATTTCTCACAACAGAAATCTAACTCAATTTCAATTAATCAGCAAAACTAACTACACCCAGAAAGAAAAACACAAAAGCCAATAACTATTTACATTTTATTTTTCTTCCCATTTTCCCTCCACAAATCCCAATTCTACACACATATATAAAATATACTATAACCTAACCCCAACATATATAAGTCTACTTACCCATCTAAGTATGGTAGAAAGAGGAAAAAGGTAGAACAAGCCAATACAAAGACAATACATAAAAATACCTAGCATAAATTTCATCATAAAAAATTATAACAAAAAAGTATTTCATATACTGGTAAAAACAAAACTCTTCCAAAAAGCTCTGTATTAGTTTGCCATTACTACCTATTATACTTTCCTACTCCTCTTAGAATTATTCCTTTTTGAGCAAAAAATTTTATTTAGTATAATGGTAGGAATAAAGTAAAGTAAAAAAAATAATAATGCATTAAGTAATGCTCCTAATATACTAATTACTTATCCTACTAACCTCCAAGAAAATGTGCTTCCAATTTCCACACCCCGTAAAATCTATGTCCTCAGAAAGAAAATATAAAACTAATAATATCCAGAAAAACCCACTTTAAAGAAAAACACCCTGGCAACCCTTAAGCAACACCTAAACTAAAGGCTCCCTTTAGAAAACATAAGAAAGAACACTCTCTTATGAAAAACCATAACCCAAAACCTGTCCAAAACCTAAAATCTCTAACCGAATCTACAAAACTACTTAAAACCCTATACATATTACAAAACACCTTCTGCAAACACCTCCCTCCCACACTTCCCACACCACCAACTGAAAATTCAAACATAGCCACAAATGCCCAAAACACACTATACCTCCAACATCCAAACACTTCCAGAAAACTTTAGTACCCCAACATCAAAACCCCTAAACTTTTATCCAAAATACATGAAAAATCTACTCTGTAACCTCCAAAACCACCAAAACCCTTACACAACCCAACTGCAAAAACTGAACCCCAAACAAAAACAAAAACCCCTAGACATGCAAAACCCCATTTACTGCTTAACCAATCCAAAACATCCATGGCAAAAGTCTACCCCACTCCCAAAACACTGTGTTACACCACCCCTTTCTAAACTTTCTTACACCCAAATTGCTAACCAACACACCCATCTCTGACAAAAACTAATTTCTTATATAAAACATTAAATTTATACCATCCAAGCCATTCTCACTTTATTAATAATCCCAAAAATATAACAAAACAATTTCATAAGAAAGATAGAAAAGTAAAAACCATTTAATATATAAAAAAAATTTCTTTAATCATATTAATCAAACTTATGCAAGTACAACAACTCTGAGAATACCACTACACACCTGTGAGGTAGCTAGAAACAGCAGAAAAATAACCAATAATATTAGAAAATATGAAAAACTGAAACACTAATACATTATTGGCAAAATTTTAAACCATACAACCATTCTAAACAGCCCAGAAACATACCCAAAAACTATCAAACTATACATAACCTTCATCCAACAAATTTTAATTTATAATCCAAAATCACCAAAAGAAAAACAACATATACCATACTTATGCTCCCCTCTTTATAATAGCAAAAACTAGAAACAGAAAATGCCCATTAGTAGAAGAAATAGCTGAACAAAATTGTAATTTATAAAATATAGTATATATTATAATATATAAATAAAATTTAAACAAAATTATATTATATAGAATATTAAACTACTATTTATAAAAACAATCAATTAGAAGATAATTTGAAACCTAGAAACCTACACAATACAAGTAAGCAAAAGCAAAATCAAAATCACTATACTAACATAAAATTACCATTAATCCATTCATTAACTCTCTTTAACAACTGAATAATTCAAGCAATTCAACAATCTTATGATAAAAAAAAAACATCCACACCCAGAAAGACACAACAAAACTGGCCAAAGGAATACAACATATTTTCCCTCTTTTATTTACTTACTTACATTTATTTCCCTTTCTCATTATTTTTCCTTTTTTGTCTGATTTTTCTATGCAACATAACATTTGTAAATATTTCCCACATATAGAAAAATGAAATATTTATATATTGAATTACTTACTGCCAAGAGAAAATGAAGGAAGGAAAAAGGCAAACACAAATTTTACAAAAATAAATATTGAAAATATCCATATATATTTTGCTTTAATAAAAACAATTTTTAAAATCCAATGAAAATTTAAAACAAAACAAAAATATGAAAACAAAACATATAAGTAATTAAATCATAAAACCAAAAATCACCAACTGAAAACAGCTATAGTAAGAGAAAAGAAAATCCAAGAAAAGTCACATGAATACCCATCTTTAATGTAACCCAAACTTAAAATAACAAAAATGAAAAACAAAGCCAATATCCACAAACACTAAAGAAAAAAATATCAAAAATGATGCCATCTCAAAAACTGAAAATCCAAAAAACAAAAATATTACTTCCAAAACTCTATTTATAACCCCAAAAACTCTTTCCCTACTAACTAAAAGCAAAATAGAAAAACACAACTCCATATCTATATTGAGAAACTTTCCCTAGAAATCTCAAAACAAAAATCTCTAGTATATTTTATTTGAAATTCCCATATCTAACCCTCACTCCTCCCTAAAATTCAACACCATGAAAAAATCCTGTACAGAAACTTCTCACAGAAAAAACAAAACACTCCATTTACACAATCTCCAACTACTTCTTTAATACCTTAATCTAATTGCTCTAGCCTCTTACTGCTCTTTTACCATCTGTTTGTTCATTCTGAAATCTGTTCAGGTTGACCTCTAGCTGACCAGAGCCTTCCCTCTCCCTCTGTCCTGCTATGGGCTCCTCCAGACAACCCTGGTTTGGCTCAGGAGGTTTTAGCTGAATATGCAAATGCCTCCCCAACCAGCTGGTGTCTGCCTCCTAGAAACACATGTTCCAAAGCCCCTTGGACTGGCAGGGGAGGGAAGGGACCTGTACTGGGGCCTGGCTCCACAATCCGGGAGAGAGAAAGTAATTTAGCAAGGGATGCCACAACAAGCAGATGGAGATGAGCTAAACATGGGGAGAGGGAAGAGAGAATGGGAGTAGGTATGGATGGAGGGGCACTAAGATCCACTCAGGTATACACAGGCACATCCCTGTGGGCATGCAGTTGCTGTGATGTGTTAATACACACTGATCTGACTTTGCAAGAAGTTTTCCAAAAGCATTGGTTCGTGGAAATTCTCTTTGGCCTGAGAAACTTCCTTTTCCTACTTTTCCTAATAGAAGTTAAGAATTAGAGGCTTACTTTAAAATTGTGTGACCTTGGAAAAGTAATTTCTCCAGTTTCTGCCTCAGTCTCCCCATCTTCAAAATGTGGGAGTCAGACTGTATGACAGCTAAAATCTCTTCCAGTTCTAAAATTCTAGGACTCCTGGCTATTTCTTCTTTGTTTTAGCTATTCTGCCCTCTCATCTTACAAGCTTCCCCCAAATCACAATGTTTAGAAAACACTGCTCTATTTTGTGAATGAATGAATGACAAAGCACTTGGGGGGGGGGCACAATCAGGATTAAATGTCTTGCTTGGGATCACACAGTTAGTAGGAGTCTAAGGTCAAATTTGGGCTCTTGTCCTCCTGACTCCAGGGCCAGTGCTCTATCCACTGCACCACTTGCCCTGATCGAACATTTCTTAAGCAATTTCAATGTACCAGGAAATTAGAGATAAAAACAATCAAACAAAATAACCCCTGATTAAATTTTTAATTAGGCATAAAAGATTTCCAGTTGGAAAAGCAGTGGGAGTTGTTGGAATAGGACACACCATCATGGTTAAGAAATGACAGACAAGTTCTTGATATTCTTGTTTTCTTATCACAAGATCTCAGAGACAAATTCTGAGTTCTGGCCAACATGGCAGTGCAGGTAGCAAGGTTTGGCAAAGACCAGGAAATGCGAGGTGGTTCCAGGATAGATAAACTGAAAATTCATTTATCGGATGTATGGAAGATCTACTATGCTGGGAGCAGGGGTGAGTGAAAGTGTGGGGGATGTTGGCAAATTCAGTCTAATTCAACAAATTCAAATCACTAAGCATCTATAACGTTTCAAGTACTGTCCTGGCCACTGGAGATACAAAAGCAAAAATGAATCATTGTCCTCAAGGACTGAAGGAAATAGCATGTACATAGGTAAATAAATATGAAGTAACTGGAAAAGAAGGAGTGCAGGATGTGCTGATAAATGTTAACTGTTTCTGGGGAGGAAGAATATATATGTGAATATGTACACATATGTATGTGTATAAGCACACATACACATAACACACGCATTTATTCTGCGTTATTAACATGTTTTCTCCATCATTCTCAAAACTAGATAATCAGCAAAATACTAAATCAAGCTCTCACTGGTGTTTGACCATTTCTGAGGTATGAGTTGCTTTTGTGAGCCAGCCTCATCAACTGGGGGATTTGGGAAAAGCCTCTTTGGGGAAAATGGCACTTCCAAGAAGCAGAATATGAGACATTCCAGACATAAAGAAAAAGCACCAAGGTGGGAAATGGAAGGTTGCATGGGGGGAAGGGAGTGAGAGGGGCCAGTTTGTTGGGAGCTTAAGGAATGGGAGGAAAAGGTGTTGATTATAAAACTAAAGAACTTAAATTTCATCCTCAAAGTTTTGAGTAGGTACAGTAATATAATCAGGCTTCTACTTTAAGACTATCACTTCGGCAGCCGCATGTAGAATGGACTGGGGATGGGGAGAGACTAGATACAGGGGTCCTCAAAATACAGCCCCCGGGCCAGATGCAGCAGCTGAGGGCCATTATCTCCCTCACCCAGGGCTATGAAGTTTCTTTATTTAAAGGTCCACAAAACAAAGTTTTTGCTTTTACTATAGTCCGGCCCTCCAGCAGCATGAGGAACAGTGAACTGGCCCTCTATTTAAAAAGTTTGAGGACCCCTGGACTAGAAGAAGATGAGTTAAGAGATGATAAAAGCCTAATTAAGGAGTGACAGTGTAGTCCAGAGGTAAAAACTCAGAATCTGGAGTCAGATGATCTGGGCTCTGATACACCACTGCATAAAGCAAAACACTTTACTTCTTTGGCATCAGTTTCAAAGAAAAAAGGGATTTGGACATTAAATGATCCCAAGTCTCTAAATCCTATGGTCCTGGACTTTCATCTAGCACAGAAGGCTTTGCTTCCTCCAGGCCACACTCTTGGAAGGAAGGGCTGGAGGGCAGGCAAGTGTCTCATCACATTCTATATTCCTTGCTACATATCCAGTTTTGTTATGCAGATTCAGACCCCTGATTCTACAAACCTCTATTCCAAAAGCAACCTATTCAAGATCCATTTCAGGGTTCTCCTTTCTACTTGCCAGTTCTCTAGGGATTCCTACTTATTTTAGGTGGGAGGGAGGCCCAGAGAGATAGAGACAAATAGAGAGACTGAGAGTGAAGTGCAAAAGAAAATAAAGGAAAGGTAGAATGAGGGGGGGGGAAGAGATAGATGGGGATCGGTAGAGAAAAACAAAAGAAGAAAAAGGAGACACAGAGACAGAGACACAGAGAGGAGAGGGAAAGAGGAGAGAAAAGAAAGGAAGAAAGAGGAGAGAAATAAAAGAAGAGATGTGGAGAGAGAGGAGAGGGAGAGGGAGACAGAAAGAAACATAGAGACAGAGAAGAGAAAGGGAAAAGGAGGAGGGGAAGAGGAATAAAAGGGGAAGGTAGAGAGGAGAGGGAGACAGAGATAGAGAGGAGAAAAGAAAAGAAGAGGGAGAGGAATAGAAGGGGAGAGGTGAAGAGAGAGGGAAGAGGGAGACTGAAAGAGAAACAGACAGAAAGAGAAGAAAGGGGGAAGAAGAGAGAAAGGAAAGGAAAAGAGAGAGAAGGGAGAAACGGAGATCAGAGAGAGACGTGGAGAGACACGAAGAAACAGAGGCAGATTTTCTGTGCACCCCCAATGGCAGATGTAGCCAGGGCTGCCCCAGTCTTGCACCTTTTCCCCAACACCCCTAAGAAGAGAAATCTTTCCCCCCCTTGTCCCGCTCTCTCCTGCCCACCCTTCCCATACCCCCGTCCTTCATTCCGCTGCAAGGCAGCGGGAGGGGCGGGTGGAGGACCGACTGGGCGGCTGTCTGTCTCACGCGTCTCCTCTCCCTTTGTGTGTACCTCCTGGCACGATTATTAAACGCGAATTACAAAAGACGTGACCCAAACGATCTTTATTTCTTCTTTCAACAAGTGCTGCCTGCAGGGCCCTGATTCCAAATTCCGTTTCAATTATCTCGGCCATTTTAGACAGTAGAGCGAGCGGCTAGGGTGGGCAATTACCGTGGGTGGAGCGCGGCGGAGGGGAGAGGGTCCCGTGGCCCCACGCGAACGCTGGCCGACGGCCGCTTTTCCCCCATCAACTTGCATTTGCTGCGATTAGAAGCAGCCCAAAGACTGGGACCGGGTCTGATCGCGGGCACCCGGGGGATCACTCAGCCCTTCTAAGCTGCCTGGAAGCCGAACCCCGGAGACAGTCCGGTCTAGGGGCGCGAGCCCTGCTGGGAAACGGCATCAAAGAAGCAATCCCCCCAAAGCTGTGCCTTCGCCCTCGCCCACTCCTCAGAGGTGCCTCGCTGCCAGAACAGCGACTTGACTTTCGCTTCTGATCGTTTGTGCCGGGGAAGAGCAAACACGGTCTTCTCCGAAGCCTAAGAATTGGCTTCAAGTGTTGCCTCAGATGTGTACTAACTGATTATCAAAGCCCACCACCGCCGGTCCCCTTCTCCCTGACTTTCTAAGACTCCGAAGTTGCAGAATAGGGTTACCTCACTGAAAATTCACTGTGCCAACGAAATCATGGCTTCTGTCCCGCGTCTTATCCAGTCGCACATAAGATATTCCCAGTCTGCTCATTTCTTTTTATCTGGTCAAATGCCTTTCATGGGTGTTTTGTTTTCTTTAAAAATATGCATTTGTCGATCTCTACATTTCCCCTTGCATCCCTCTCCTTCCTCTTTCTAGAGATTCAACCTAGAGTCGTAGTGGATTGTCATGAATCTGGAATCAGGAAGATCTGAATTCAAATCCAACCTCACAAGCTTACTAATTGTGTGACCCTGAGCAAGTCACTTGTTCCCTATCGGCTTCAATTCCCTGTAAAATGGGGGCTACAATAGCGCCTACCTCTGAGAGTTGTTTTCAGAATCAAATGTAATGATATTTGGAAAGCACATAGCCCAGTGTCTGGCACATAGGAGGCATTTAATAAAATGCTTGTTTACTTCCATCCCTGGTGGTAGTGATAGTGGTGGTCGGGGGTGGTGGTGCTGCTGCTTCCCTTGTTATTCTCTCTCTCCTTTCACCCAGTCCCTCCTCAAAAGTGTTTTGATACTTACCACTGCCTCCCCTGATATGCCTTCTCTTTATATCACCTTTCCCCTTTTCCCCATATCCCACTCCCCTTCTATTTTCTTGCAGGGTAAGATAGATTTCTATTCCCATAGTAAGTGTGTATGTTATTTCCTCTTTGAGCCATTTCTGATAAGAGTAAGATTCACTCACTTATTCTCTCTTCCCCGTCTTCCTCTGCACTGTAAAAACTTTTTTTTTGCCTCTTTTTGCACCATTCCACTTCTCCCTTTCCCTTTCTTCCAATATATTCCTCTCTCAACACTTAATTTCATCATTAAAAAAAAAGAAGATATTATCCCTTCATATTCAATTCACACCTATGCCCTTTGTCTATATATGCTCCTTCTAACTACCATAATGAGAAAGTTCTAATGGGTTAAAGTATCATCTTCCCATGTAGAAATGTAAACAGATAAACCTTATTAAATCCCTTATGATATCATTTTACTGATTACTTCCTTATGGTTCTCCAGAGTCCTGTATTTGAAAATCAGATTTTCCATTCAGCTCTGGGCTTTTCATCAGTAATGCTTGAAAACCCTCTACTTCACTGAATGACCACCTTTTCCTCTGACAGGAGGACAAATCCAGTCTTAGTCACTTGATACTTAACTAACTTGTGACACCTGAACCCCTGGCTGCCTCAGGGGGGAAAAAAGGAAGAGGAGGGGAAAAAAAATCAGCCAAGCCAATTAATACATTGGAAAAATTTGACAGTATATAATGTTCCACCCTGTGAACACCCCACCCCTAGACTTCTGCAAAAAGGCATCTTCTATATTTTCTTGGTCAAGTTGTTCTTTTTGAGTCATTCTTTGGTCTTTCCTTTTACATAATCATAATCATTGTGTATAGGATTCTAAGCACTGTGGATGCCACATTTCATTTAGCTAGGGACAAAGCAGGTCAACACTTCTTCAACTCTGAAGCTTAGCGAGATGCTTAGAATACTGAAAAGTGAAGTGACTTATGCAGGATCGCAGAGCCAGCAGGTGAGAGAAGCTGGACTTTATGGTCTAACTCACTATCCACCATGAGTAAAGACTGAAAAAAGAATTCACAAAACCAAATACTGTGTGATTATAATGATCAGGCTTAATTAGAAGAAGATAAGATAAAATGTATTTTCCTCAGAGGAATTCTTTACAGTGATAGGAGATTATGAATGTTTCATATTTTGATAATAATAACAGTAAAATATATAGAGCACCTATTATGTGCCAAGCACCATGCTTAAGTGCTTTATAAATATTACATTATTTGATCATTGAAACAACCCTAGGAGGTAACTGCTATCATTTGCCTCCTTTTATATATGGGTCAGCTAAGACAAACAAGGATTAAGTGGCTTGCCCAGGGTCACACAGCTAGGAAGTGTCTGAGGTGGGATTTGAACTCAGGGCTTCCTAACTCCTGGCCCAATATTCTATCTACTGTGTCACTTAGCTTTCCTGATATGTTAGTCAATTTTCCTGAACTCCTTTCTCTCTCTCTCTCTCTCTCTCTCTCTCTCTCTCTCTCTCTCTCTCTCTCTCTCTCTCTCTCTGTCTCTTTTTTCCTTTCTCTCTCTCTCTTCTTTCTCTTTCTCTGTATTTTCTCTATCTCTTTCCCTTCTCTATCCTTCTTCTCTGTCTTTTTCTCTCTTGTCACTCTGCCTCTCTGTCTCTCTCTGTTTCTCTCCCTCACTCATTCACACTCTTTCTTTCATTCCTTATTGCCAGGATGGTTTTCTGGGTAGAAGAGATGAAAGAAAAGAGATATGTTTGGAAATAAAAGTTATATGAAAGTAATTGATATCAATTTTAAAAATTAAGATATTGCTACAACCATAGTGCTGAGGATGGATCATTTTTGGGCAATTCAGTCGGCCAGCAAGCCTTCATTAAGCACTTACTAGGTATCAGGTTTTGTGTTCTGTGGCTATAAAGGGCAAAAATGCTGTCCTGATTCTTAAGGAGTCCGTATTCTAATGGGGGAGACAATATACTAACAACTCCTTACATGCAAGATACACTCTACAGGAGATCATCTCAGATGGAAGGTCCTGGGAGCAGGGCTGGGAAGTGGGCCCCCAAGGCCGTGTCAGGGTTCTGATCATACCGCTCAGGGTCCAGGTAAACCAGCAGCCAGAAGTCCTTGAGCCGCCTCAGGGGGCTGCTATTAATAGCGGCCGGCCTTTCCTCCGCCCCGGGTCTGGGGCCGAGCTCTGGCCAGTGGAAAGGGGGCTATTTACAGCTTCGCTTATTGAGTGGTGTGTGAGTCATTTGTCACGCAGAGCCCTGGCACCTTGTTCTACCTGTGTTCATCGTGTTTTATTGGTGTTGAGCAGAGTGAGGCCAGAGCAGAGTCGGGGATAGGAAACCTACTCAAGTGAAAAATGAGGAAAGCCAAATGGGATTGAGAAGAGAGAGAGGGAGAGGGAGACAGGCGGAAGGGGGTAAAGGGGCGGATTATAAAATACAAGACAAATGTGTGTACTAGACCCAGGGTGAAGAGAGAGAGGGGGAGATGGTGAGGGTGTGTGATTAGAGCCTAATAAAGGTCCCAGACACACATGGACTTGGAAAAATAATTCTCATTTTAACCAAGCAAGATAACGAGAAAGGGCTGGGAAGTACTTGGGGCCATGGGAGGGGGAGAGGGAGGGGTCATAAGGAGATACTATGAGCCAATGGGTCAAAAAGGAGAGCGTGGTGAGGATTGGGGGCAGGGGGGAAAAATCAAGACTCCGTGTTCCCTTCCACTTTTTATCCGAGTTCTCTCCACTTAGCTTTTCCTCTTTCCAGACCACCCTTTCATACACCCTTAAAAAAAAAAAAAAAAAAAAAAAAGGCAGGGAAAGGAGCTGAGGAGAACAGACCTGTTTAGAATTTCACGTCCTTTCCATCTCTCTCCCTCAGTGCAGAACTTTCAAGGAAAAAAATCATAAAAAGAGGCACTTTGTGGTGAGGCAGATTTAGAGATCTTCCTGTTAGGAACAAGAAAGGAAACAGAGAGACAGAGAAAGAGAAAGAGGAGGAAAGAAGGCGAGGGAAAGACAGAAAGAAAGGCAGATAGAGAGATAGAGGCATGGCTTTGTGCTCACAATGAGTCACTAAAGGTGCATTTTTAATTAAATTTATACAAAATGTGTCAGTTTTATCTTTAGGTTTCAAACCTGACTCTTTTCTATCAAAGAAAAGTATTGATCTCCATTGCCCCGAAGCTACCTGACTGAATTAAACAGAATAAATAGAAGAAGGAGGACTGAAAGGGCTTAGAAACAACTGCAGAGAGGCAAATGTCTAATGGCTCTGCAGTCATTTGCTGCAATTAAAAAACAAAACCATTTAGAGGGGCTGTTAACACCTTGAAGTCTGAAAATTCTCACTTCAAAAAAAAAAAAAAAAAGAGAGAAAGAGAGACCCAAAACAGCTCCCAGGCAAAACATTTTAATTGCCATAAATACTTCCAACGCGAGCCTCCCACTTGGGCATCTACGCGGGTACCACAGTTCTTCGTGGAGAAGAGCAGCCACCCCTTCCTTCCTACAGCCTCAGCTCCCTCCCTCCTGGCCCTCTACTCCACTGCCCCTATGGCTTCCAGATCCTAAAACCTGTTTTCAGACATAAATGCGCTGGGCAGCGGCAACCTCCCCTACATCCTGCGTGTAGACACAGTATTCGTAGACCCAGAGCTACTTTCCCCAAGTAGTCTATTCCTGTTGTAAGGTTTTGTTGGTGGTGGTGTTTGTTGGGGGCATGGGGAGGGAGGAGGGACAGGGAGGATGGGAGGGAGAGAGAGATAGACAGAGAAAGAGACACACACAGAGAGAGAAACAGACAGAGACACACAGAAAGTCCTAACCTTTGCTTTCTCCCATTTACCCTCAGCGATCTTCTTGCCTTTGATCCAAAGTCACGCCCTAAACTATGACCAAACACTGACATATAGATCTCACCTCTGACTAATAGGTACTTTCTCCCTTAACCTTCCTACTTCTAAAAGCCCAAACTCTCTTTTATAGCCAAACTTACATTTTATTTTCAGCTTAATCACATTCATAATAATTCGCATATAGGGGAATACAACACATATTTATCAATTATCAAGACTCATTTGGTCTCAGTTACTAACTAGCTCTGTGACCCTGGACCTGTCACTTAACCCAGTTTGCCTCAGCTTTCTCATTTGTCAAATGAGCTGGAGAAAGAAATGGCAAATTATTCCAGTAACTTTGCCAAGAAAACCCCAAACTGAGTCACAAAAAATAGGACAGAACTGAAATGACTGAATAAAAACAATACTCAAATTCCAATAGGAAAAAATAGAAGCCATCTTCATAAGAAGGAACATCTTTTCTTCTTGGGTCTCAAGTTCTAAGGGCATCCAAAGGTCTGAGATATCTGGGTCAGCTTCCCTCCTAAGATGCTCTCTGATGGTAAGACTTAAGATTTGTTTTTCTATTAAACACAATAATAACAACAACAAAAGATAAATTATGTTTCATTTTAAATATCAATACAATCAAAATTTATTTGTATAGTTATTTAATATGAATAAACAAGTTAATTTATACATTCTATTTCCATAACAACTTTTTGAGTCATCTTGACTGAGAGTCAGACAACAAGCATTTATTACACACTTTCTTTGCACCAGGAATTGTGTTAAACACTAGAGCTAAAAATACAAGACAATCCCTTCCTCAAGGAGATTTCTAATGGAGGAGTTTCTAAAAAATAAAGAGAGCATATAAAAGGGAAGTGAAAATGGTAGTAAAGAGATGGTCAGCCTATCCACAAAATGAAGATTCATTAAGGAATTCACCATTTGAAAAAAGAGGGCATGGCACAGGGATGTTCCAGAATGAGAAGGCCCCAGGTGCTGAGAGAAATTTCAGGATGAGAAGGCAGCTGGATTAGAGAGGCAAAGTCCTTTAAGCTCGATTTAGAGAGATTTATATTGACAAGTTTCTATCTAGTAGTTCTTACTTTTCAGTAAAGGATGAAGATGTACAATACAGAAATGTCAGATCAAGAGCAAAGAGTAGCAGTATTTTAGTAAACACCTTACAAGGATATTATCCTTCTCTGGGACTATATACCACCACCACCACCCCTTTTTTTTTTTTTTACCATGCTGGGTCCCCAAATGGCACCTATTATATTAGTTTGAGAGAGATGTAGTTACAACCAGAAATCATAAGTCAAATCACTCACTGCTTCTTAAGTACCTACTATGTGCCAGTGTTAGAAGAAATACAATTCTAACTAAGACAGTCTCCACTGTTACAGTGTGACATGTATGCACCCAAATATTCAATAATATTACATTAAAAGTTTGAGACATAGTTTCTAGGCAATTTAATCATTTTATTAATAAGACTATCACGTTTATCAATAAAAAGAGGTCAGTGGCACTCGAACTCTAAAGACTCATCTAACAGGTTTATAATTTATGTGCCCTTGGAAGAGCAGGTGTTCCTAAGTATGACAATCAACTTTGATTGGTTAATAATTAATGAGAAAATGATTATTATAATGAGAGATGAGTTAGATTCCAGTGAAAATCTTGGGGTGCAAGGATTTGGATCACCCAGGTCTTAGTGAAAGACTCATCAATTTCCATATCACAATAAGGAAAATCCACATTTTCTCAGACTTATCTGAGTAAACAAATGAAAAGGAATCGCCTAATTAGTCTAAACTTAGAATTTCTTTTACTATCTGATAGCTTGGATGAATATTTGAGAAAGGTTTCCCTTACTGGATGATTTCTGTTTGAGGAAATAGAAAAGGGGAAAATCCTTGTTCCTGATTCAATAATTAGTTATTAATATGAGAGAAATGATTATTTTTCTTAATACTATACAATAACTATAATACAAACAAAGTAGCATATAGGGCCTGAAGAAGACTGAATACTGCTCCTAGTCTCAGTCTTGAAAAAAATTAAAAGATTTGAAACCATATGAAACCACACTATGTGGTCCTGTGATTATCATGAAAACTCACTGTTCCCACCATAAGGGAAACTGAAATCTCTGGAAATCAATCCTGAGGTCAAAGATAGAAATGAGAATTCTGGATGAAGGTAACAACTAAGTGCTCTGTTTGGAAGGCACAAGTATAGAATATCAGATATTCTTTAAAGGATCAGAGTAGACTATATTTAAAGCTGTGAGCAGCCTTAGAGCGCAGCTTCTTAAACTGTGAATCATGATCCCATATGGGATCTTAGAAGTTTGTGATCACAAACATATGATTTATTATCAGTAAATATTTGATTTGTATATATTTTATATACCTGCATATCTGGGATCACATACAAATTTTTCAGTCCAAAAGGGGTCAGACATAGAAAAAGTTTAAAAAGTTCTGCCTTAGAGGACACCTAGTCCAATAAACATTTCTAGATTTTCCCCCCTCTTACTCTCTTTTCATGCATTCTTTGTTCTAGCTTCATAGGATATGTATGTCATTCCTTGATTTAATCCTCTCTCTTTCCATAGCTCCATTCTCATCATACAATCCACCAGGCTTAAAATGGCCTTACTTCCATCTTGAAACTTCCACTTTCTTCATGGGTACCTCCTGACCAGGAAAACTTATTTGGTCACCTTTCCTCTTCTTTTCCCCTCTCTTCTCAGCCCAACCCAAGAAATGATCTCCCCCTCTTCTAATTTATCTTGACACTTTTCTTTGAACTTGTTGCCTAATTTGTATTATAGTTATATATTACATGTTTTATCTCCTCTAATCATTTACAAGTTTCTAATGAGCAGGGACTGTGTCATTTTTCATCTATCCCTACTATCTACTAGAGGATCTAGTACAGAATAAAAGGTGTCGTAAATGATTTGTTGAACTGTTATCTTTCACTCCAAATTAGCTTACTTTCTGGACATCCCCATTTCTCTTAATGATACCTACCACCATTCACCCAGTCATTCAGGCTTAAAATCTTGGAATTATTCATAATTCATTCCTTTCCCTAAAACCCTGCTTTTTACATATCACACTCCTTTCTCCAAGACTTTCAATGGATGTTCCACAGAAGAGAGTTCAGACAATTTAGATAGGCATTCAAAGGTCTCCACAATCCAGTTTCTGCCTTTTTTTCCAAATGTATCTCCTACTAATCTCTACATGAGCTTTGTGCTCATTGACCCCTGAACATATAACATTCTTTACCACCTCCACATTTTTATTCAGATTATTTCCCTGCTATTCTCCACTTATTTAAGTCCCACATGTCTTTAAAGGCCATATTCAATTACGTCAGTTCTATGAGAACTTTCCTGACTAGTTATTTCTTCTTCTATTCAACCTCTACAAAACTGTTTATCCCCTTTATTTGATGCTTTAC
The DNA here is from genome assembly GCF_902635505.1 of Sarcophilus harrisii. Lineage (NCBI taxonomy): Eukaryota > Metazoa > Chordata > Mammalia > Dasyuromorphia > Dasyuridae > Sarcophilus > Sarcophilus harrisii. Next base: position 303,898,356 of record NC_045427.1, read on the forward strand.
TTAGCTTAACTTGTAGTCAGGAGCATATATTTAAAACCGTCAGTAAGCATCATATGCAATGGGGAAAAACTGGAACCTTTCCCAGTAAGATCTGGAGTGAAGCAAGGTTGCCCACTATCACCATTATTATTCAATATTGTATTAGCTTAACTTGTATCATTATTTGCATGTCCATCTTATGCATTTTCAGATTCAATTCAAAAATTCAACAAGCATTCAGCACTTATCACGTGCTAGATGCTAAGAATACAAATACAAAGAATGAAAAATAATTACCTTTAAGGAGTTTACCTAGAGACTTGTACATATGTAGCATCCCCTCTGGGATATTTCTTCAATTTGTACTTGCTCTGAAGCTGGTTCCCCAGAGAACAGTTGCTACTCTTAAGATTCTAGGGATAGTTTATGGAGCCAAACTTCTAAAAATTATGTTATGAGCCCCCATGGAATATATATATATATTTTTATTAATAATTAGCCAGTAGATAGTTAAGTCCTTAATAAAGAGCTTTACAAAAATGGCATAGGAAAAACAGTAGCTACAATAAATGGTTTGTATACTTGTGGGAAATGTAACCCAGGTTTACAAGAAGAAAGTCTCATATCAGCTTGGTGCCCTGACTTCTTCCAGCTCCCTTTAATAGCATATGAATAGTAGTGAAGGAAGTAGGTGTTAAAGTAAATTATGCCTTGGGTTTGGCAAGAAAAGAGTAGCAATGACTCAAGATTACAAGCTTTTTGAAAGCCACTGAGCTGCCTCATACAGAAGAGACCCTTCCTTCTTTTGACGTATTGAATTGGCAATAGTTTCTGAATTTTTGAGTGAAGCTTTAAAAGGATTGTCTTGTGTCTCTCTGCATCCCTAGTATTTAGCATAGTGTTTTATGATCAATAATATTTATTGTTAATGATGATAATTAGCAAGCAATATAGAGTCAAAAGAATTAGATTCAAAGTAAGTCAATTAAGCTTTCCAAGTTTTAATTTCCACAACTAAAAATGGGGCTACTCATACTTGTACCACGTGTCTTATAGGACTGAGAGGAGAAAGGACAGAAAATAAGCATTTATTAATCACCTCTTTGGCAGCTAGGTGGTACAGGAGATAGACCACTAGTCTTGGAATCAGAAAATCATCTTCCTGAGTTCAAATCCAGTCTCAGAGACTTACCAGCTATGTGACTCAGGACAAGTCATGTAACCCTGTTTGCCTTAGTTTCCTCATCTGCAAAATGAGCTGGAGAAGAAAATGGCAACTGCCCCAGTATCTCTGCCAAGAAAATCCCAAATGGAGTCACAAAGAGTAAAAAAAAAAACCCAAACAAACAATAATTGAACAATAACACCACCTACTCCATGCCAGGCACTGTGCTAAGTGCTTTATAAATATTACCTCGTTGGAGACTCACAATTAAGGAAACTTGGCAAATAGAGGGTTAGATTTCTCCAGGGTCACATCACGTAGGTAGTAAGGAGCTAAGATTCAGAATTCAGACTCCAGGGTTCCCCCTACTGTATCACTGAACTGCTTCACACAGGAGAGACCCTTCCTTCTTTTGACGTATTGAATTGGCGACAGTTTCTGAATTTTTGAGTGATTACCTATTTAAGTGAAGATATTAGATGAGAAAGGCTGTATGGCTAATAGCACCTGGGTTTTAGTGATTTAGAGAAGAAAAAAACAAGAAACTGGTGGAGAATAAAATCAAAAACATCTTGGAAAAAGAATTACAGATGTAGAACAAAGGGAGAAGAATCAAGAGAAAAGTCCTTCACGGCCCAGATCAGTGTTAGATATTTGCTCATGAACTACACACACACACACACACACACACACACACACACGCATATATATGTTATCTTCTCTTACAGAATGTGAGCTCCTTGAAAAAAGGGAATAGTTTAATTTTGTCTTTGTATCCTTGGGGTTTAATCTGTTGATTGGCAGTCAGTCATTAAACATTTATTATGCACCTACTATATGCCAAGCACTGGGTTTTACATTGGAGATACAAAAAAAAAAGGCAAAAGACAGTCCCTGTGCTCAAGTAGCTCATCACTTAGTGGATGAGTTCTAAATGTTTATTAATTGATGGACTGAAGAAAACAATATTCAAAATGCCCTCCCCTATGCTTAGCATATTGCCTGGCACATAATAAGCACTTTGTGCTTTTTTTACACTTTAAAATAACATAGAGAAAGGCCATACTGAAAGATAGCAGAACTTCGATCACTGCAATGACTAAAACAGATGCCAGGGGTCTGCTGATGAAACTCCTTCCCCCTTTCATGGGGAGGTGTTGGACTACAGGTATAGAAGGAAGCTGACAGACATAGTCAATAGGCCCTTTGTTTTGCATAACTGTGCTTCTTTGTTACCAAAAAGAGTTCTGCTTGGGCGTGGGGGGGGGGGTGAAATATTGGGAAATGCTAACATTGTTTTAAAAAAATTGAACCACACATATTAGAGCTGGAATGGCCTTAAATTTAAATTAAATTTAAAAGCTTCTTATTTTATAGACGATAAAAACCCAAAGAGAAGTGACTTGTCTAAAGTCATGTTGCTAATGAGGAAAGGCATGGGTTTGAGGGAAAAGGAGCCAAAGACATCATTCAATGTCCCAAAAAGGGGGAAAAAATGGGTGCAGAAAGTTAAGAGAATGAACATAACAACATGTTGGCCAAGCATAATAAGGAAGAACATCACTTTTCCATCTCTTGGCCACTGGCTTGGCTCTTTCTTCCTAATTCTTTATCATTATACATTGGTGAAGTTAGGATAATGGCATCTGGAAGGCTTGCTAGACAAAGCCCAGCAATGGAGTCTTGAGAGCCAAAATATCAATTGTCATGACATTTCAGTCTGCCACCAGCCAAAGGCCCTCAAAGACACAGATTATTTCAGGCTTTGAGAACTTAATTTTCTTTTAGCTTAATGGAACTTGTAGAAGCTTGCATCATGGATATTTACATAAAAAGGACACAGTTTCAGGAACTCTTATATGGGAAGAAGGGGGGAACTGTATTAAAAGGAAAGAAGGAAGGAAATGTACATTGATTAGATGCTTCACATGTGCCAGTCATGGTGTTAAGAATTTTTGCAAATATTATTTCATTTAATTCTCATGCTAACCAGGAAGGTAGGTAGGGATATTATCCCCATTTTACAATTGAAGAAACTGAAACAGAAGTGAAATTATTTGCCCAGGTTCACCCAAGTCATGCCTGAAGTTAGATTTGAATCAGATCTCCCTGATTCCAGGCCCAACATTACATCTACCAGGCCCCTTAGTCTATAAGCTTGTGGAAGGGAAATGAGAAGCTCTACTCCTTTCTTTTAGTCAGTCAACAATTATTTATTAATAACAATAGTTAACATTTATGTGGTGCTTACTATATACCAACTTATATAGTGCTTTATATATGTGCCATTTGTGAGAGATAAAAATCAGGGCCAAAATACAATTTCTGTTCTCAAAGAATAATCTCTCTAATGAAGACAATGTAAATAACAGTTGTGATTGACTCTTAGTGACCACATGGGCCATAGCATATTAACACCGTGCATGGGGTTTTATTGGCAAAGATTCTGGATTTGCCAGTTCCTTCTCCAGCTAATTTTACATATAGGAACTGAGGCAAGCAGAATTAAGGGATTCGTCCAGGAACCCACACTTGGTAGTATCTGAAGAGAGGTTTAAACTCCTGGTTCCAGGCCCAGCACTCTATTCACTAAGTCACCTAGCTGAACCAAATAATAGGTACACACAAAATAGCAACCATCTATTCTCTGAATATGTACATTCTACTTCCAGCAACCATCTATAATATACACAGGCTTGCTTCTCTTTTCATACAGATATTTGTTCTTAAATGCAGGTTGCTCACAACTGACCTCCCACTGTATTCTAGAAGACAACGTTGCAGTTTGGAAGAAATTCTAATTTCTTCCAATGAGAAAAGTGCTCATTCACTTTACATATGAGAAAACAAGCTTAAGTAGGGAAGGCATCCTGCTGAAGGTCATCCAGGGCACACATGTGTACACACACACATATACATATACCCCCGTCACAAATATGAGATCAATTTTTAAATTGGTGCTGTCCATTACCAACTCTCTTTCAATCATATTAAAAGCTAAAATTTTATCTTCCAGGACTCATCCTCTTACCCTCTGCTCTTTGGGAAGTAAGATTTCATGCATGCTTCTCACTCACCTGTCTATCAGGAGAAAAGATCATTCCCATCTCCATGTTGGGAGAAAAAGGCTGACCAGTACTCTTAATTAAAGAGGGGGACAAGGATCAGGTTTACTCCAGATAAACAGGCAGGATTAAAATAGATAGAAAGAATGGACAAGGGGCAGCTGTCAGCACTCTACCCAATCAAGAGTGATTATTAATAATGATAAGCAGGAGAATGGGAATAATAAAAGGATAATGAAGTAGTCCTGAAAGTGACAGCAGATGAAGCCTGATAACTGGCTGAGGTCATGGGTTACTGCTACCCCCCGGAGAGGGGGGTGTTGGGGGTGCAGGATCCTGCAGCCAAGAATGAGAGAAGAGATACAAGTTCACTTAAGGTGGAGGTTCAAAGTTGATAAAAGGTAGATTTTCCTCTTAAAAAGGAGGCTAAGGAACTCCCAAATTTGAAGTTTCTAGGCAAAATTAATGTATACTCACTGTTTTTTCATCTAGAATCAGAATTATTAAGTGTAGACTACTTTTTACTTGGGCTAATGCAAAGAGTAAATCTGGAAGGAGTTGCAGAAGCATTGGCTTGAGGGTCAGAAAGGAGAAGGGAAGATGTGCATTTTCTAGCATACCTAGCTCATGGTCAGTAGCCTTGCATGAAGATTGACTTGCTTGGGTAGAGGCAGGGCTGGCTAATGAGTTTAGAACTAATGGTTTAGAATTAGCTAATGCCATACTGTCATCTAGGTGCCAGTACTGACAGAAACTCCATCTTTTAAATGATGTTTTATTATCCTTTATAAACTTATATCATCTGTACCTCAGAAAAGAACAATGAGAGAAAGAACCAAGTAGAGAAGTGATGGCTAAAGGCTTTTGTTTTTTTTTTTTTTTAATTCAAGGTAACTTGGTTGCTCCTAAGTTCCTAGTAAGTACTAAAATATGCTTCTAGGAATGGAGCCACTAGGATCTGGTGATTTCTCATTTGACCTCAAATCCTCAAAAGGACACATGATCTCATTGATTTAGGAGTTCTCTCCAATGATGTATATCTGCCCATCGAAGAGAGGAAATGTTTGAGGGGGAACAGAACACTGTAAGCAGCTGCCTAAATTTGCCTGCAATAAAGGAGATTGGAACATGATGGCAGACACCCAACTATCCATCCTATGAAGTAGAGGGCTTTCCCGTCTATAATCAATACTGGACCTCCATGGCCTGACCAAGTCTCCTGACAGCTGCAAGGTGGTGAAGTAGCTGGAGAACCAGGTCTGGAGTTGGGAAGAACTGAGTTCAAATATGACCTCAGAGGCCTACAAGTTGTATGATTTTGGGCAAATCATCCCCAAGGTTGTTACAAGGATCAAATAAGCTAATATTTAAAAAGTCCTCACATAATGCCTTTCACATGGTAGGCACTTAAATGCTTGTTCCCTTCCATTTCCACAATAATCATAACCATTTATGAAGTTCCCCATCCATTTCTTCCTATTCTCTCATTACAAAATATACTCCCAACCATTCCCCCATTTTTATTTCTCCAAACACGGGGATATAAATGTTTTCATTAATCATCTTCTACCATAAAAGGGTCTATGGCTTCTCTGCTATTTTCTTGTTGGGATCCAATAGAAAAGAAGCCTGTTCCATTGCCATGACTGATTCCATTTCTGGGAATAAGTCCATGATGTGGGAAGGGAGGCAGCAGAACAATGACTAGGCTTTAATAGCCAAGGAGAAAAGGAAAGATTGGAAAAAGGAAGCTTAAGACAAGGAAAACTGGGAATTAAAATCAAATGGTATTTTTGTAATTACAAACTGTTAGAATTGTAAGGGATCTTAGAGCATATCTAGTCAAAGTCCCTCTATTCCTAGATGAAGAAGGAGGTCAGAAATGTTCTTTGGTTCATTTGTGCTAATGAGAGGGAAATGGGCTATGATATTTATTTTGTTATCAATAAGGCAGTGGGACAGATGCTATAGCACACTCTCCTGGTAGGAGAGTAGCATTTTTTACAATCTTGAATTTCCTAGAATTTCTGTTCTTTCTTAAGCCAGATGAATTGTACCTCCCCCAAATGCCTGCACCTTTCAATCTCTCCTACTGTCATTTATTGTCTTATTCGGAGCATGTCCCTTCCTTCTCCCGTTCAGTTTACTCATGGAGAATTATACCCTAGCCTAATTCCAAATATAAATCTAATCAAACAAAATCCTCATCTGAGTCAGGACAATGGTGTGGGACTTCAAGGAAATTTGCTTCTCTGTGCCTTAGTTTCCCATGTCCTCTCTCTTACACACACAATAAGGCCAAAATATTTTAAAAATATTTGTGCCACTTGGTTACTTATTCTTAAATATACAAGATTTCTTAGAATGAAAAACAAATTCTCAGAATAGCAAAGTCCATCTCCAAACCTTTGGTCACAGACACAGTGGGAATAAGCAGTGTTCCTCAGTTTAAAGGGCTGGATGGAGCATCCCTTAATAAAACTCCAGTGACTGGAGGAGAAATTATGATTAGGTTGACTTTACCTGACTGCCGCTTTAGCTGAGATCCAGAGTAGTTGTTGGCTGATGTCCAGGTCTTCCTCCAATCTCTGGGATTCTCCCAAGGTTCTCCATTGCCTACATGCCATCTTTTGAAAGGCTACATCTTCTTAGGGTTCATGTCTTACTACAATACTTGTTTCCTCACTCCCTACAAAACCCCAAACCAGCTGTGAGCTTTCCCTTCCTTAATCCAGGTAGAAATATAGCCAGCAATTATTTCCTCCTTTTGCTGCAAGGAGATCAAATCCTTTTGCCAAATACCTGTATCAGGACTCCCAGTTCATTATTTACTGAGCTTACTCATGTTGGACTAAGCTCCAAGTTGGCACTATTGTGACAAAAGAATCTATCTGCCTCTGGCTAAATCTCATACTTCACTATCTCCTCACATCCTAGTTCAGATCAAATTTTCCTTTTATACCTGAGCCTTCCGTGTTTGTGTGTCTAAAACCCACAGAAGGGACCCCTTCACAAATCGTCTCCTCTGGCCCTCTTCTTCTTTGCCAGTTCTGTTTCCATGCCTTCAGTCATTCACATCTCTTAAGCTTCAATATAGGAAAGGGTGGTCACTTCCTACTCCATCAGGCTGAGAGGACAGGGAGAGATCTATGCAACCATTCTACACTTATTCTATCCATCTTCCTTGTTTAGAGAGCTAAGACAAGAAACAAGAATTAGAGGAAAAGAAATACAATGGCCTGCTTTGGAGTAATTGCTTTTTGTTCCCACCTCTTGCATGAAGAGAAGCATCAATGAGAATGTCATCTGCCAGGTAGTCGAGGAAAAATAGATGAAGGTTTTCTCTAATAGTCTTGGTCACCAAGACATTCCAAGACTTTGCTAATCAATGTAAAACACATTTTAGGCATCCTAAATTAAGGGAGTTTTCATTTCAATGAATAAATGGGATCATAGTTTAGAGATCTTCTATTCTACCCCTTCTTATTTTACAGATGAGCAAACTAAGACCTGGAAAACAAAAATAATGTGGCCAGATTTGGGCCCAGTTTCTTTGATGTTAAATCTGTTAAAAAGAATACTGGATGCACAGACAAAATCAATGTTTCTCGATAGAATAAAAGGAGAAATTGTTTAAAAACAACTTTGCTTCAAATATTTCTGATAAAAATCTGATATTCAATTTATAAAGGGAATTGATACATACATAACACCAAGAGCCACAAGCAAGTCAGTAAATGATCAAAAGATATGAACAGTTTTCAAAAGAAGGGGAAACATGCCCCAATCACAATAAAAAATGGAAATTAGAACAGCTTTGAAGTTTTATCTCAGACCCAGCAAAGTGGCAAGGATGATAAAATATGGAAGTAGTACTAGAGGAATTGAGGAAAGATAGGCATCACGTAGATGCCTGGTATCACGTAGAATGGACCTGTGGATTTGTCTGGTCATTCTAGGAAACAATTTAGAGTTTGTGAGAAATGTAATATTCCTTTATTCCCTCAGATCCAATGAACTTGCTTACTCTTATATACCAAGGAAGTCAAAGACAAGAAGATCCCACTTATACCAAAGTATTGATAGAAGCACGTTTATAGTAGCAAAACACTCAATGAAGATTAAGTGACCATTGAATAAGAAATGGCTGAACAAATTATGGTAGATGAACATGACAGAATATTATTGCCTTAAAAGAAAAGATAACTATGAGGTATTGAGAGAAACTTAGGAAGAATATATGAAATAAAGCAAAATTAAGGAATAATAGAAAACTTTCTCCCCGCACTCTCCATATATATAAACACATATATATATTGATTTCCTCTATAAAATAAACACAATAATGTTTTACTAATTTGTTAAGTATTGTTTATTGATTTTCAAATTTGTCTTATTATTAATAACCCAACACTAAAAAATAATCAAAGTACAGATTAATATAATAATACTAATCCCAGAGGACAGATGATAGAATTTACTTTCCTCCTTTCAGGATAGAGGTAGTAGACCATGGCTGTGGACTCCTACATATATTGTCAGATCTGGTTGATGTGTCAATTCATTTCTTTTACCTATAGAGAAGGAAAGGGAAATGGAAGGGAATAGAGGAGGAGGCAGGAGGGAAGAGGAGGGAAAGGGAAAAGAGGGGGAAAACAAGAGAAAGGAAGGGAGAAGCGAAAAAAGATATAATCAAAGAAAACAAAATATCATTAATTTTTTAATGAAGGAATAACACATTGGAAGTCAGGAGATTAGATTTTTAAGTTTCAGCTCTGCCAGTAATTGCTTAAGTGATTGTGGACAAGCTTCTTCATCTTATTATGAACTTCAGTTTTCTTACCTCTAAAATAGCAGAACTAGACTACTTGGTGTCTAAGATTCCTTCCTGTTCTAGTTCCTATGAGATACATGTCTGATATGTTCTGAGATCTGAGGTTGCTGTGACTCTCCTGGAGGCCCAGCCTAAGTTCCTGGTGGCTCAAATACTACCAGAGGGGTTCTGGGAATGGAACTTGGAAGAAAACCAGTGGTTAACTCCAAAAAAACGGAATGATGTCCAGAGTACCAGATGTACCAGAATACCAAACTCTTATTCAAAATATGTGGATGTTTAGTTCATTCAAAGTTGCTCCTTTTTTTTAGGATGACATGAAGAATTGGATTTTCTGATACATATTTGTATTTGTTCCCTTTCCCCATCCCCCATTTTAAAAAAATCTTCACTACCTGGTTTTTCTGGTCTTTTGTTTTTACATTGTAGTCATTTGCTATCCAAGTCCAGATGGGCCCTACCTTTAGGTAAAGCAAAATCAATTAATAAAGAAACTTTGTCTGATAACATATACAATATTCTGTCCCAGTTGTTGCCTGACTCAGAGCAGTGAGAAGAGAAATGCCTGATTATTTCTTTTTTAATTCTCTGATTTTTCCAATATTCAGAGTTTAGTTTCCTATGAGTGATTTTTTTCATTTACATTGTTGTAGTCACTTTACTACAACAGGTAGCTAGGTGGTGCAATAGACAGAGGATCAGGCTTAGAGGAGACTGGAGTTCAAATCCTACCTCAGATGCTTACTTGCTGTGTGATCCTGGGCAAATCACTTAACCCTGTCTGCCTCCATTCCCTCATCTGTAAAAATGAGTTGGAGAAGGAAATGATAAATCACTCCAATATCTTGCCAAGAAAACGCCAAATGGGGTCATCAAGAGTCAGACACTTTAGCAGCGACTAGGTGGCCTTAGAGTCATCAGAAAGACCTGTGTTCAAATCCTGCCTCAGACCCTTATTAGCTATGTAATCCTGATCAAGACATTAACCCTCTCTCATCCTCAGTTTCCTAATCAATCAACATTTATTAAGTGCCTGCTGTGGGCCAAGCACTGTGCTAAGTACTAGGGATACAGGAAGAGGCACAAGATAGTCCTTGCTCTCTTATGGGGAAAATGAAAGTAATAATAAAATCTGCCTCCCAGGATTGTTGTAAGGATTAAATGAGATGACATAGGTAAAGCACTTTGCAAACCTTAAAGTAATTTTTAAATGTCAGGTATTATTGACCGAACACACTATTCTTTTGGTCCTGCCTCCTGTAATGTGCATCAGTTCACACAAATCTTTCTCCGTGTCTCTCTGTTCTTCTCCTTTGTCGCTGCCCACTGCACAGTCCTATGTGACTACATTCAGAAACCACAAATTTTCCAGCCATCCCTCAGCTGATTGCACCCACTTTGTTTCCAGGTCTTGGCTATCACAAAAGCACACGTGTCCCTTTCTTCTTGTTGTGTTTGAGGAGGAGACTGCAGACCGGATCTTCTCCTCCTCTCCCAGGCAGCGCCGCTCGGCTACAGATGTGGCAGATGTTCCTGGGCCACTGGCCCAGCCACTTGTTCAGAAGGAGCCAAGGATGGGGCTCTGCACGCAGCCAGGGGAATCAGGGCTAATGCGGAACTCTGGCTCTGCCCCCACAGTCGCTGATCCCTCCACTCCAGGTCACCATGACAGATGCTACAAACATATGCTGTGAATTAATTCTCTTCGTCACAGCCCCAAGAGGGGCAGGTTCTCCTCGCCTGTTCCCACCATCCCATGATTTCCTGTTTTTTTCTATATCTATGGTTCCAAAAAAGGGGGAGAGCAAGAGTAGGGGCAGGAATGGGGGAGGAGAGGGGATTGTTTTCTCCCTTTTTCCTAATTCTGCTTCTTTGGAATTTCCCCAAGCTTGTACACTTTCCAAATTTACTTCATTCCAAAACATCTCCTGCATAAAAACAAATCACTGGAAGGGACCTCAGAAATTACCTAGTCTGGCTCTTGGGTTCCTACAAGAATGCACATACACCATCTGGGCACATGAGTAACTAGCATCTTCTAAAGGTAAAAGCAGTCTGCTTCCAAGACTAACTCTGCTGATAATTAGCTTTCTAATTCTAAGCAAATCACTTAATATTTCAATCCTGTAAATGTAATCCCAAACCTGTAAGATGGAAATAATATTCTTACTACTTACCTCACAGGTTTGTTGAGGGGCACACAAAACAGTGCATGGGGATGTGAGATATTTTTCTCAATCCTCACTGAAATTTTTCAACTTCCTCTATGAAGTTATAGGTTGGAAGCTTTCCGTTTTTTCTTAGATCTACTAATATTTATATAGCACTTTTAAGATTTGCCAGGCCTTGACATATTATTTCCTTTGATCTATACAACCACCCTGTGAGATAGGTACTGTTATTATTCCTATTTTACAGAAGGGGAAACAAATTAATTAAATGACTTATCTAGAATTGCATAGCTAGTAAATGTCTGAGACCACATTTGAACTCAGAACTTCCTGACACTGGGCCTGGCATTCTATCCACCTGACTGCCCATCTAAATGCCTAATTGGCAGCTAACGATCCAAACAACTCCTTCTTATTGTAGTTGAAACCCTATGTGGTCCTCCTTAGAAATAACACATCAGTCCTCAAATGCCTGCTGAATTTCAAATTGCTCCTTATCCTTTATTGTGAGCAAAATAATTCCAGTCCTATTGGTCTTTCCTTAATAGATTTATATTCAAATCACTTTTCCTTATCTCCACCCTTGAGGTAAATCACACAGGTCCCTTCTCTTCTAGGAAGAAACTTCAGGACTTCAAATCTCCAATCTGAAAGAGAAAATACATGGAAGGAAATTTGCTTTCAGTAAGTAGCAGAATTCTATGGAATCTAAATATTAGGGTGACTTGGAAGCTGGGCAAATACATTAGGGCTCATAGAGGGAAAAGGCAGAAAATGATCATTCTGAGTAAACTTTCATTAAACATGAAAAGGGCGTGGAACAAATGTAGAAATCTGAGAATGGGCCACTTAAGGGACTGTTGCTACAATACTATTAAATGTGAATTTCCCAACATCATTTTCTCTATGTTAGCTCTATCCTCTGCTTCTTTCTTTATGCTAAACTCATTGAATTTTATTTTAAATTTTACTTTTTTATTTTTTCATATTTTAAATGTTTTCATATATTGTTTTACATATATATAATATTTATATTTTATTTTAAAAAATAAAGGAATTAAAATTAAGGAATTAAGGAGACCAAATTGTACAACTCAGATACTCAAAAGCCCAGGGAATAAGAAATGACAAATGGCCCTTATCACTATACTCTTATCTAGCTTTCTTGGTTCTCTGGACAAAATCCTGGTCCACGCTCAGGAGTCTAATCTATAATTCTCAGCGCAATGGCTGATAATAGATGGCACTTAACTACTCACTAGAAAGTCTCATTGATGTCAATGGACACTGGTCAAAGAACACTAAATATCTTGTAGTATTGGTTTGTTTTCTTAATAAATGCAGGATTGTTAGAAAGGTGCTTGAATCTGGTGGAGTCCAAGAAAGAGACTCAATGCTTGGGGAAACTGAGGTGGCTGCAAGTTGGATCATCTTTCTATCCTCCCCACCCCCATAACCAGCTATCATACTACACAACAGGTCCAATTCAAGTGATCCGAGCCATTTTGGGGAATTTCATCCAGGAGAGCTAACAATACTCCTTTGTCAAGCCTGAATACCTGATGCATTCCAGCCTGGCTAAGTGAAGCTGGAGACTGACAACAGAATCACGGCTCCTTGTCCTCCTTCCTCTCCAGCAATGGACAGCTCAGCTTCTGGAGGCCTCAGGGTGTTCCAGAGTAAGAGATGTAGTAAGGAGGAGAAAGCTGCCTTGGAGTAAAACTTCATGTCATTCTGCAGACCCAAGATTCCAAAGACCTGACTGACCAACTAAAGAGAAGAATCTACGCAGAATCATAGATTTAGACCTAGAGGGGAATTTCATGGGCCATCCAGCCCAATTTCAGAATAGCAGACAGTCTATAAACCAGTGATCTTTCCATTATGTGCTTCTGTAGAATGTATATAACTATATGTATGTACATAAAGCACATATTATATATATCATTATCATATATAATTTATTTTATAATAAATCTATTATAAATTAAAATGTTAAAATATATTATGTATTTATATATATGTACACATAATTATAATATACACACATACCTATTGTATATAATATTTTATATATTTCATATGCATTTATTATATGTGTATATTATATATTCTTATTATATGTCTGTCTTTTGCCTCTTTTAGTATCCTGGTGCTTAGCCTTGTGCCTAGTACATAGAAATGTACTATACATGCTTATTACATGCTATATAAGAATATGTAACACATTATATACAACATTCTAATATATGAATTATATATCTAACATACAAATATAATATACACATATTATACATACTATGTGTACAATAATGGTACATATGTTATATATTGTTATAGATCAATTTACTAATATTATGTTATAATAAACATAATGGTATATTACATATAATTATATAATAGATTATTATATTACAGAAATTAGATCTCTAGTATAGTATCTTAGATAATAATATAGTCTATAGCTAATAATACATTATGATATATCTAATTTACATATATATAATATATAACTATAATTTTACAGAACATAGAGGTGAGAGGAGCATTAGAAAGCATTTAGTCCAATCACCTAATTTTACAGATGAGGAAACTGAGACCAACAAAGGTATTAAGTGGCAGCCCTAAAGGTGAAATTCATTCATTTCTCCACTGTGTCATGCTCCCTCCCTCTGGCAAATCTAGGGTCCCCTGGAATAGAAAGGTTGAGAAGGATGAAACAGAAAAGCCAGATTTCCTCTTCCCCACTGAGTTCTGGAGCATGAATTGTAGTAGCATTTCTAAAATTTTATTTTCTGTGTCAAAGAATCAATGAGAAACTTATTTCTAACCAGCAGCAACTTCTGATATTTGCTTAGAAGTGACAGGATGCTAGTCCTGGTTAAATGACTATAGGATACCTAGGAAAATGCCATCAATATTCATCTAATTAATACTATTTATTTCCAGAGAGAGAATTGATGAACTCTGAGTAAAGATTGAAGCATACTTTCCACTTTATTTTTCTTGCTTTTTCAAAAATGTGGCTAATATGGAAGTATGTTTTGCATGATTTCACAAGTATAATTGATACATTACTTGCCTTCTCAATGGCTCAGGGAGGAGTTGGACGAGGGAGAGAGTCTGGAAGTCAAAATTTTTTTTAAAAAATGAATGTTAAAAATTCTTGAAAAATCTATTTAATCATATAGCCATTTCTTTTCAAAAAATTTAAGTAGGAGTAAGAATGTTAAGCAGTGATTTCTACCCTTTATCTCCTACTACTCCCCTTCACATACTTGACATTTCAGCCAAATTGGACTTCTCAGAATCCCTCATTCTTATCTTTTTTTGCTCCCATTCCTGTGTCTTTGCTCATACCATCTCCAGCGTGGGATGGAATCCTTTCATGTCAGCCCAACTAAGTCCTTCCCTTCCTTCAGGGTCCACTTCAAATGCCTCCTCCACTAAGAAATGTTTGCTGACATCCTGATCCAGTTTCACATAATTACTTTCTCCTTAAAATTTTTCCCTCATTTTATCTGACACTAACCCTTTTCCATGTAACTCATTCTTCCCTGTGGCATAGATATTTGAGTATGTGTTTTATACACTCTCTCCAAATAAATGGAAAGTTATTTTAAAACAGCATTTTTTATTTCATTTTTGAATTCCCATAGAACAGTGTCTTATGCATAAATATTTGCAGAATGGTTAGTATGTAAATTCACTTCCATTTTTTTCAATATTGAGGTTTCATATTTGTCTGCAGGTTAAATGAGACAGTGGGTTGGGATGCATGTACCTACATGGTACCTTGAAGTAGATTCTATGGCCATAAACTAAGATCATAGCATCACAAAAATATATCTCCCAAGTGCTGTTTTAAACATCCAAGATCCTGAAAATATGAATGACCAAAGAAGCAGAGAGAAGTCTATAAAGGTTAAGAGGCTTGTACAGAGCTAGAAAAGATCTTTGAGATTATGCAGCCCTGGAGTTTTTATTTTATTTTATTTTATTTATTTATTTTTTATTTTTCTTTTTTTTTCTTTTTGTTTTTTTTGTTTTTTTTTTAATTTTTTTTTAGCCCTGGAGTTTTTAAGGGTGGGTGCTCTGAGCCCCTGGGATTCCTAGATAGACTTAAGGATCTCTGAATTTGGATGGGGGAAAAAGATCGTTCATTTCATTAGCCTCTGACTGAAGTTTAAATTTCCTTCAATTATGAATACAAACAATAAAAAGTAGGGGTCCATAGAGGTCATTAGAAGGGATCTATGTCATAAAAAAATCTTAAGAATTCCTGCTCTGGTCCAATCACCTCATTTTACAGAAGAGAAAACTGAGGCTGAAAGAGGGAAAGAGAAATGCCCCAGAACAAAGAAAGAACAGAGCCTAGATTTGAACCCAGGTCTTCTTGGCCAAATGATGATGATGATGATGATTATGTTAGTGCTGTCTTAAACTATAAAGCTAATTTAAAACTCTACTAGGACTTTTGGGATACTTTGTATATAAAGTTTATAAAGCACCTTAGATCTATTACCTCAGAACCTCACAATCACTGTAGCAGATGGGTACTATAGACATTATTGAACCCATTTTGCAGATGAGAAAACAGGCCCAAAGTAGATCAGATGACTGGTCTGTGGTTAGACAGTTATAGGTGTCAAAAAAGATACTGGCAACAATGCAGAGGGGCAATGTTAACACATGGCTGTGTGCTCCTGGGAAAGCCACTTGAAGCTGAGACAATTCTCCTGACCACTAAGTTGCAGATTAGCTGATCTGTACTTGTGCATGGAATTTTCTCACTGGAAATTTCCTATACTAAAGAAATCACAGGTAGGGGTCAAAAAAAGATTGAGATAAATTCCTCCGTAACTTTGTGAGGTCAATGGGAATGGATGTGGCTCTCCCACCCCAAGTGAGGGGGGCTTAGCGGGGTGCTAGGTGCCCACTTGTTTCTCATGCAGTTAACACTTAGAGTTCTTGCCCCTCAGATTGTAAATACTTTGAGAGCAAACTATCTTTTGCCCCTTTTTGTATCTCCAGTGCTTAGCCTAACACATCATAGGTGCTTAATAGATGTTGACTGAGGGACGGCTCTTTGTGTTCACACTATTCTCCCACCTGGGGACCGAGGTGCGTGCTGGGACCTTCACCCAAGGACATCCCTCCTCTTTACCCTGTCACCCTTGACTTCCTGGGCATGGACTTTCAAAGAGAGGCTGGGGCAATCATACACCATCGTTCTGGTGACCCATGGTTGAAATCTTAGACTTGGATCCTTCTCTCTCTTTTAGCTCCGACTTTCAATCAGTTACTCAATCTTTGAAATCTACCTAAGCACAAGTTGGCACAGTGGATAGAGCACTGGGCCTGGAGGCAAGAAATACTGAGTTCAAACCTCATCTCAGACACTCACTAGCTTGTGTGACCCTGAACAAATCATTTAATCCATGGTGCCTCAGTTTCCTAAACTGTACAAGGAGGATAATAATAGCATGTATCTCTCAGGGTTGTCGTGAGGATCAAATAACAAAATATTTACAAAAGTATTTGTCCCAGTTCCTCACACACAGTCGGCACTTAATAAATGCTTATGATAATAATAACACTGATATTAACATTTATATAGTGCTTTCTTCTCTTCTCTGTCTCCACAGCCTCTCTTGAATCTGCCCCCTCCTTCCTACCCTATTCACACTGCCACAATCATATGTTAGCTCCTTCTCACTTTTAATATAATGATTCTCAGCATGTAGCCCAAGTTCCCAGAATTCTTTTAGGGAGTCCATAAGGTCAAAATTACTTTCATAATACTAAAAGATTTTAGATTAAAATATAGTAAATATTACTAAATATAATTTAGCTCCACAAAAGATTTCTGGAGTCCTCAATAATGTTAAAAAAAGACCATAGTAAGCTTGAGAATCACTGATCCATATACCATCACAGTAACTTTCTAATTGGTCTCTGTGTTCTTAGTTTCTGCCCTGTATAATTCATACAGCAGATCAAAAAAATCTTACTATGTAGAGTCTGTTCAAAATCACCAAGGTCTTTTAAACACATATATAAATGCGTTAGTCTGGCATTCAAGACTCTATTATTTGGCTCAAATCTACCTTTCTGATCTTATTTCATACTTGTTCCATCACCTATTTTATATTCAAGCCAAAGTGGTCTGATAGCACTTAGTACAACACCTAGCACAACCCTCCTATTTTTTTATTTCCCTAAGCCATCCTCAGTACCTATATTACATTCCCCTTACATCTTAACCTGCTAAAATCCTTTTCTTCCTTAAAGCCCTGCTCTAATGCCACCTCTTTCATTAATCCTTCTCTGTCCCTTCCTCTTTCTTCTCACAAAATACTTTCATCCCAACCCCCAACTCCTCAGTTAAAAGGGCTTTCTCCTTTTTCAAAATTTTCTTATAAAATTCTGCACTCTTTACATTTATCTCATTTTAAAAATTTTATCAAGCACATTTGTGTATATTTTATCCCTTCCCTCCATATCCTCATCAGACTGCCTATCTATTGACTGAGAGCAAGAATTTTTAAAAAAAATATATGTAACTAGAGACTAGCATTTGGCAAAGATCTGTGACTTCATTAGAATTCTTGGTGAGACAATTAAGTGCTAAAGAAGACAGAATGCTATTCTTAGAAGTCAGGAAGCCCTGAGTTCAAATGTAGCCAAAGTCATTTGTTAAATGTGTAATTCTGGGCAAGTCACATAACCTTGTGCCTTGGTTTCATCATGAACTGTAAAATAGGAGATGGAGGGGTTGGTCTCTCCTTCTAAGATCCCTTTCAACTCTTAAATTGATGAAGCTTCAGTAAATATAGAGGAGTTATTGACCTACAACTTGAGAGAATGGCCTAGAGCTAGCACTAAGGATCAAGTGATTTAGGGAAACAAAATCAGATAGTTATTTTGGAATCAAGAAAATCTGGTTTTAGTTTCCATCTCTTCATACTTGCAAGCTGTGTGCAAGCAGGAGGTGGGATTTTGAACTTCCTGACTAGCAAGTCTAAAATTCTAACCCACTAGGTAACTCTGCCTTTCACTTAGTGCACAGTAAGCATTAAATAAATGTTTTTTATTTCTACAATGTCGGCAAAGAGGGTTAAGATCTTTGACCACAATGAGAGGATCCAAATCAGTTCCGACTGATCAGTAATGAACAGAATCAGCTACATTCAGCAAAAAACAAAAACAAAAACAAAAAAAACCACTGGGAAATGAGTGTGAATCACAACACAGTATTTACACTCTTTCTGTTATCGTTTTCTTGCATTTTTGTTTTTCTTTCTAGGTTATTTTTATCTTCTTTCTAAATCCAATTTTTCTTGTGTAGCAAGACAACTGTATAAATATGTATACATATATTGTATTTAATATCTACTTTAACATATTTAACATGTATGAGACTACCTGCCATTTGGGGAGGGGAAAAGTTGGAATAGAAGTTTTTGCAAGGGTCAATGTTGAAAAATTATCCATGCATATGTATTGTCAATAAAAAGCTATAATAATAATAATAATAATAAAAAGATCTATGACCACTTGAACCCTACTAGGTCAGTATGGATGCCCGGTCTGTGGAAGTAAAAGGCCAGAAATGCTGATTTCTTGAGTGGCTTTTCCCAGTTCTTGGTTCATTTGGCCTTTCCCAAGCTCATCAGCTTTGAAACCAAGAGTGGGAAGAAAAGCAAATGACAGCACAGATCATAGACCCAACTCTTGCTCAGACTGGATGTAGGATCACTGAGGTTGGTCCTAAGGTACCTGAGGTGGTTGAATGAGCCAACAGCTGAGAGAGCAGTGACATCAACTGTTCCATGGTTTCATGAAAAAAGAGACTGGATGGAAAAGCTCTTGGCAGTCGTGAGATTTGCTCAAAAGAGAAGTGTGCTAGGCTGGGGTTGTGATTCCAAAAAGGAAGGGAAAAGGGGACCCCAAAGCCATTAAATCCCCGAGTTTATAATTAACGTAAAAGCATCTTCTTTTTCCTGAACCAGAAATGCACACCTCACCAGGGGAAGGGCACTGTGGTAACACAAAAATAACCCCCCAGTGGGTTTTTGATGTGCGGATCCTCTTTGTTTTTCTGAATTTTAATGAAGGGCTTTCCAGGCGGGAGGAGAAAAGTGCCCAGCCTTCCCTCTGGCCGAGGAGCTAAGCCCCATTAGCTGGTTGCTGGGTTGCACAGGTCTGTTCTAAGCGGCATCTCCAAGAGGTAGGCAGACTCAGATGAGCTGCCTCAGTGGGAAACAGATTTAAAAAAAAAAAAAAGCTTTCTCTTCAGAAAAAGAGCTTGGATTCAACTCTGGATTTTGGTTCACTTTAAGAGAGTGAGCTTGTGGTGCTGGGTAGCTAGCAAGGGTGAGAGAGGAAGTGTGACCTTTCTGAAAGGTTAAGGATCTCTGCAGGTGAGGAGAGGGAAGGTTTCATTTTTCAGACTGAGGCATGAGGAGGCAAAAGAGAAGGGATAAGATGGGGCCTTAGACATTCTAGGCATTTAATCATGTTTGCCGACTTACATCTGAATGGATAAATGAATCTTTCTGGCTGATGTCAAAAGATAAATCAGGGGAAAGCATGCTAGGATTACTAGATAAAAAGTGCTAAGAAGGATCCATTCTGGTGTCCATGGGAGAACAACTGGTTTCCATGCTACAGAAGCAAAAATTAGTCACTGGTGTGAATTCCGCTAAAGTTGTCTTTTTCTAAGGATCACAGGGCCATACATTTAGAATGGGTGGGGATCTTAGAGCCCATTAATTGCAATCCCTGCCCCTCCATCCTCTTACTTTATGGAAACTGAGACCAAGAGAGGTAAAGTTACATGCCCAGGGTCACACAGTTTTTATATGTAGCAGGCTCCAAACTCAGGGCTTCCTCTTCCCAGTAGGGAGGTTAGAGAATCCAAAAATGGTAGAATCCAAAAAAGCAAGACCACTTTCTGGCTTTTACCCATGACTCCCCAGAAGTGGTTACAGTATTTAAATCTGAGCTACACATTTCCACTGGGATGTAATCAAGACCACATTTTACATAATTCTAACTTTGAAAAGTACCAATTCAAATATGAGACCATTTCCAAGGATTTATTATTTGCATTAAGTGAGCCCTACTGGTAACAATGTCTTTGCCAACATCATCAACTGAATAGTAGAATGCTCTGTTCAGGGTTGTATCTGGGGCAGTTCCCACCTTGTCCCTAACCCCACGAAAATTTCACTTGTGGTCTAATGTTTCCCGCAGAGCACACATAAATATTCGTATCACAAAATATTCGATATAAAAATCTGGGCTCCTGCCAGCATTTGACTTTCTTTAGTTTCAGGCATTTTGTCTGAAAAAAAAAAACAGTGATTATTATGTACAGGGGTGAAATGGGCTATAGTCCGGCCAAGGGTTCAGGTGTGCTTGGGCTGCCCAACGGGCTCTTCTTTCTCTGACTGTCCAAGATCCCACTCGGTGAGAAGCTCTGAAGACACTTCGGTGTAGAGGTGATCCCAGTCCCAGCTGACGTCATCCTGCCAAGAGGGGCACCATCAAGTGAGACAAGAGCCCCTCCACCTTCCATCTCAACCAACCTCTCACGCCCATGAACCAGCAGCCGAGCCTGCACCAGGGCAAGCAGGGATAGTGGCTGGAACCAAAGGCATCTAACCAGCTGTTGGAGGGAGGAGGGGGCACTTTGATGAAGTGATGCCATTTTTAGTCCTCATGTCAGGTAAGTGGCTTTATAGGGTTCAGGCTTATTAACATACATGAAATTTAGAGCTGGATAATGATGAGTTAGTTCCTAAGGACCTCCCTCCACCCGCTACAAAGCTCAGTCAAAGTCCCTCAACCATCACTGGCAGCACACTCTCTACTATTTATGTCCTGGACCCTGAAGAAGCTTGCCTCCATTTAGCACTAAGGAGAAAATATTCTATATTACCATGCTTCCTGGTATGGGGTATTCTAGCAACATAAAACAAGAGCTTTCGGGGACTATGAATTAAGAATTATCAGTTGGAAGGGGAGCTAAATCCCACAAGGTCAAAAAAATTGGGGCCAATGTTTTCTAACTGAATTCCAAGAAATTCCAACTAACTTTCATTCTTCATCCCTCTCTACCTCATCCCTTCAACCTTCCCTTTTCTCAAATCCTGTTCTCTTTGCGAAGGCTCCTGATTACTAAACAGACCTAAGCATGATGTATGACTTAAAAGTCCATCCTTCAGGGTCATCCTTAAAGCCCAGGCCAAGGAGTGTAGACTCGGAGACTAAAAAGTATTTTTAAAAGGGGTAGGCTTGAAACTGACCAAACACTTATTAAGTATTAATACTGTCCAGAATGAATAATCATTTGGTTAGATCGTTTGGAGTCAAACTGGTAATAACTTCTCTGCATTTTCATAAATGAGTACATTGGGCACTTAGGAATTTCACTGGATGTCTCAAGGATCGCTGAATATAAATGCCTCTAAATGTCCTAAACTGTTCAGGAAAAAGGCATCCTATCAATTCCTGTGCTACTTATATCTATACCTCTCGAACTTCATGCTCTGGAGCAAGGACTTTGGTGAGAAGTTTCAGATCGATCTCTCCATCCTGTGAATGGAAAAAAAAAAAAAAAAGATGCAATTCAACTGCCTTATTAGCCAATTTTTGCAAAATGGCGAGAGTCAGGCTCAACGCCTGAAAATTAGATGTTATAAACAGTTTATTCCCCAATCCAGTGCAAGAAAAATCTCCCCACAAAAGAGTAGAGCTATGGGATGACTATATGCCCTGTGAAATGGAGGCAGCACCTTAACATTCCATGCTGTAGACACTGTTAGGGGAAAGTTGAAACAGTATCCCAGATTAGAGCGAGGAAGGATTAACTTCATGAGGATAGAATGGGCACTCTATCTATAAGACTGAATGGGAAGGGCAAAGTTGTATTTGCCAAAGGTCCACAGGGCAAGATATACTGATATCTGGTAAAATGTAAGGACCACAGGACTTAGATGGATAGAACATTATAAGGATGTGACCCAGGAGGATGGAATTGGGGTCATAGACACGTGAGAACTTCTACTGTCATATAGGTAGTAGTGGTGGGAAACAATTGATACAAAGCTGTGTGTGTTTTTTTTATTTGTTTATTTTGTCAAATAAAATAATATATGGGAAGCTCTTTGAAAACCTTAAGGAGCTCTACAGATGCTAGCTCTGATTACTGGCGTTATTATGAGTAGTAGTATTTACAGAAACCATCCTACTCACTAATGTCTGGAAGGCAGCGTACTTCATCAGGTCATTGTCTAAGTCACGATAAGTCATCACACGGTTTACTTGGATGCTGTGGAAGAATAATGAGAATATCAAGACCAATTCATGCTAGGCCACTGTTCTACCAGCCAATGGCACTCTCATAACACCAAAGACAAGATGAACACACTCAGAAACAACAAAATAAAAATTTGAGGGATGAACCCCATTTCTGGAAATATCTGAGACCAACATTCTCTCAAGGAACCAAGGTCTGCCATTTGCAATGGCAAATAATTGGAAAAATGGACAATTCATCTTGTTCCTTTATATTTCTAGCTGAGTGTCCAACCTCACTTCTCTTACCTAGGAGGGGCAGCCACCTTCAGAACAAAGTCTTCTTCCTGTACCTCTTCTAGATCTGGTATTACTGGAATATCTACGGGATGAGACAAATATAGGAATGAGAGAGATGTGAAAAGGATTCCTGACACTGATTCCCCTTTCCTGGTTATAAAGGCTCCAACTGGGATTTGAGGCCCACAGGAAACATCATGCCATTTCTTGCATTAGTCATAACAAATAACCCAGGATTGATGAAACTATCAAACATGTCAGCCTTTTATCGTGGCTTGCTTAGCATCCCTAATGGGACACCCGACACAGACATTAACACTAATATTCTCCTAACTGATACCATCTCATTGTGGACTCTGAAATACTCCAATCTCCAAATCTTCAGAAAATCAGAACTGTGAGGGACTCCAAGGTTAATGGAGAGATATGATGTGTTACCAATAACAAATTAAACACTGGAAGGACCATAGAAGATGTCATCCAAAAAGTAAGGAATCATAAAGCGAAGCAGGTGGATTATGCCCTGAGAAAGGGGTGGTAGAACTGCTTGAGCACTACTTGGCTGTCCTGGCCCAATTGAAGATATCTAGGGTTGCCTACATTCTCTACAGAAGAACTTTGTAAAAGTTCTACCCTAGATATCTTTTGTAAAAGGAGGCAGAGAGGTGGCAGAGTAGAGAGAGCACTAGGCTTGGAGTCAGGAAGCCCTAAATTCAACTCTGGCTTCAGCCACTCCCCAGTTGTATGCCTGAGCAAGTCACTTATCTCCTCTCAGCCTCAGTTTTCTCATCTGAAAAACAGGAATAGTAATAGCACCAATCTCTCAGGACTGTGGTTAAGGCTCAAAATAGGCTTACAAATGAGACTTTAATGCAGAAAAGCATTTTGTAAACTTTAAAAAGTGCTACAGAAATGCTACCAATTGCTATTCTATGAAGAAGCAGGATGGGAGGAGAAGATACAGAAGGATCAATCTGTAGTGGTGGGAGAAGTATCTAAACTAAAGAGAGCGCAGATCCATAGAAGTCTCTGACTATTGCTTACAGTCCAGGTCATCATCTAACTAGGATTCCCTAATGCTCCAAGAGGTGCCTCTTCTTCCTCAGGTGAGGGTGCTGAATGTTCAAGAGCAGTTTTTTCCCTTCACATGAGAAATACACACACACCACACACAGACAAAGAGACCAACAGATGGTAGAAAAGACAGAGACATGCAGAGAGGTGGAAAGAGAGACAGAGATGGATAGAAACTGAGAGATGGAGAAAGAGACAGAGGGAGATCTACAGAGAAACAGAAACAGACAGATGGTCAGAGATAGAGATAGGCAGAAAGACAGAAAAATGGACAGAAACTCAGAGACAGAGAGTGGGAGGGAGGGAGAGAAAATGACCACTAGCGAAATTCAACTACATCAAGCTCTTATTGTAGGCAATGAAACAGAGAAATAATCAGAGAAGAGATTAGTTGACATGATCAAGCAAGGTACCCTTTCTCTTAGGTTCTTTCTATAAGCTGAATTCAGCTTTATTTTAAAAAGAATATAATCATTCCAGGAGCATCTGGAAGACATTTTCAGACTATTCATTATTTAGACTTTGAGATTGTTCTAATCAAGCTTAGCTGGAACACAGAAATGTCAGTTCCAAATCTGGTGTCTATTACTACTCCCAAATGTGGTATGTCAAAGTTGAGGGAGGGAGGGAGAGGCAGAGACAGAGACAGAGACAGGGAGACAGAGACAGACACAGAGTCAGAGAGAGACAGGAAAAAGAGACAAAGACAGAGATAAAGAGAGAGAGTCACAGAGAGGGACACAGAGACAGAGAGATAGAGACACACAAAGACAGACACACAGAGAGAGTCAGAGAGAATAGGAGAGAAAAGAGGGAGGGAGAGAGACAAAGAAACAAAAGAGAGAGAGAGATAGAGGAAAGAGAGAGGAGAGAGGAGAGAAAGAAAATAAAGCATGGAAAAGGAGGTAAACAAAATATAAAATAAAAATAAAGGACGAATAGGGACATTAAAAAAGTATAAATATATACCAGTTATTAAACAATTAAGCTATGTATATAATGACCTACATTTAGGAAGAGCAAAATTGTTTTTCAGTGATCATGCAATATCCTTTATCTGACTGAGAATAAGGAATGACCACTAGTGCAGTCAGACTAAAGTGTTCTTTAAAAACAAACAAACAAGCAAACAAACTGATTTGCTGTGTATAAGGCATGAGCATTAAGAGCTAGGTGCAAATTCTGCTTTTATGACTCTCCAGTAGCCACAACAGACTCTGGGGGTAGCACTGTCCCCAGAGCCAACAGGACTGTCTTGCTCAGGTACCATAGTAATGAAGAAGCTGCTCTATACTCCATGGGTAATATGTCATTTTTGGAAGAAGCCAGTAAGCCGTTGTCTAGTACTCCCAGATTGTACTGCTGCAGCCTGAAATGAATATTCAGGAGATGGAAAGTCAGTTCTACCTGCTGAGTCTGGGGCTCAGGACAGGGTTTTCCGAAACTTCATTCTCCCTATACAACTCTTTAATTTTAGGGCCTATCCTGTCAACTCTGTACAGCTTCTCGCGGCTCTAAGGAGCAGAACTTCCACCCAATGTCCACTCTGCCCCTCTGCAGGCTCCCATCTTCGTGTCTGCCCTCCTTCTCCAAATGTGCAGAAAGAGTGCAATGCTGGCCCATCTGTGACAGATCAGAGGTCGGCTCGGGCCTTGGCAAAGGGGCCATTCGGAGCTACACTGGTGGGCTGGCCACACAGTGGGATTTCTCTCTAATTGGCTGCCTGGTGCCCAGCAGAACCCAGCAAACTGCCTGAGTGGGACAGAGCCTGCAATGACAGCAAGGCCGAGACAAGCTGGAGCGTTCTGGTGCGGTGACAGCTTGAGCAATCTCAGCAGAGCTGGACCATCCAACTCCCCAGCTCCCGGTGGAACAGGTGGCTATGAAGCCATTTTCAACTCAGGCAAACTTCAAAGAACCTAAAAAATATGCAATTTCTGGTTCACAAGTCGTATGTGTACAAAGGAAAAGGTACTTGGAGCTTCCTTATTTCCTAGACACACACACACACACACACACACACACACACACACACACCTCTGCAATGACTGCATAGAAGGGTCCAGAAAAGGAAGCTACATATAAGGACTGTTATACAATTACCTATGCTAAATGATGACCCTGCACCTCCAGAAACTTACCTAGAATGTTACTGACAGTTATTTGCTGCCAATGTTATTTGAGACCCTCTGGCTCTTGAATTTTAAAATTCAAGAAAAAAAATAGACAGCTCTGACAGAGAACATGTAAGATTCTTTGTTGTTGTTTAGTATTTTTAGTTATATCTAACTCTTCAGGGTTTTCTTGGCAGAGATACTAGAATGGTTTGCTATTTTTCCCCCCTGAGGCAATTGGGGCTAAATGACTTGTCCAGGGTCAAACAGCCAGGAAGTGCTAAGTACCTGAGGCCAGATTTGAAATCCAGTCCTCCTGATTTCAGGGCTGGTACTCTAACCATTGCTCCACCTAGCTGCCCGGTTTGCTATTTTCTTCTCCAGCTCAATTTAAAGATGAGAAAACTAAGGCAAACAGAGTGAAATGACTTGTCCAGGTCATACCACTAGGAAGTATCTTGTTGTTAACTAAAGTTTTCCTCAAAGGCTTCCATCACCTCAGTGTGGAAGAAGCCCTAGCTTCCTTGAAAGCTTTGCTAACTAATTTGAAAGGGACCTGACAAGGCCCACCATTACACAAAGGACAAGGTACAGACCCAGTGACCCAGCGACATACATATGGCTGGCCCTGGAATCAGGAGCATGTGAGTTCAACTCCAATCTCAGACATTTGCTGTGTGACCCTAGGAGAGTCACTGTCTGTCTCAGCTTCTTCATCTGTAAAAAGGATACTTCCCAGGGTTATTTTAAGGGCCAAATAAGATAATATTTGTAAAATGCTCATCACATTTTAAAATGATAAATGTCAGTTATTGCTACTAATGTTATTAGAAAGGCTCACTGTTACATGGCCACAAGGTAATGAATTTTTCCAGTCAGCGCAATTGTCAAGAGAGTCTGTCTTGAGCTAGTGAAGAAGGCGTCCTTCCACCTAAAAGGAAAAACCTTGTGCTGAAGTATATAAGTTACAGTCTATGAATTGGCTACAATGCTACTGAAGGCTCACCTACCCATAGCTTGCGTTCATGTTGGAAAGTGGAACACAACTTCTGCAATTAAGTTTAAAAGCATGTTTCTTATTTTAGCCATTTACTAATCAAATTGTTAAACCTCTGGACCAAACAGTACCTTCATCTTGGTCAGTGGATGGGCAAAGACAGCAATTTTTATTTATTTAGCAAATTGACGCCTCTATCAGCTGAATAGATCTCTCTTAGAAACATACTTGAGATTCATGCAGCCTAATGAATGAATTTGTCACTTTGAATGGAGAATGGGTTTTGGAATTAAGAGGGCTCGGTTCAAGTCCTGTCTCTGAAAGGGGGAAGGGCAGAGCAGAAGTATTCATTCGTTAAGAACTTACTATGTGCCAGGTACTCTGCTAAAGGCTTTACAACAACCCT
The DNA here is from genome assembly GCF_902635505.1 of Sarcophilus harrisii. Classification (NCBI taxonomy): domain Eukaryota; kingdom Metazoa; phylum Chordata; class Mammalia; order Dasyuromorphia; family Dasyuridae; genus Sarcophilus; species Sarcophilus harrisii. The sequence goes on from NC_045427.1 coordinate 303,925,768, forward strand.
GGGAGATAGGTGCTATTCTTGCCCCTATTTTACAGATGAGGAAGCTGAGGCAGACAGAGGCCAAGTAATTTTCTCAGAATCACTCAGCCAGTGTTTTATTTTTGAGGTTTGTTTGTTTTTTCTTTCATTTTTTTATTATAACTTTTTTATTTACAAGATAAATACATGGGTAATTTTTCAGCATTGACAATTGCAAAACCTTTTATTCCAATTTTTCTCCTCCTTCCCCCCACCCTCTCCCCCAGATGGCAGGTTGACCAATACATGTTAAATATGTTAAAAATATGTTAAATACAATATGTGTATACATGTCCATACAGTTATTTTGCTGCACAGGAAGAATCAGACTTTGAAATAATGTACAATTAACCTGTGAAGGAAATCAAAAATGCAGGCGGACAAAAACAGAGGGATTGGGAATGCTATGTAGTGGTTCACTCTCATTTCCCAGAGTTCTTTCTCTGGTTCTATTCATTTTGAACAAATTATTGAACTGATTTGATTCATCTCATTGTTGAAGAGAGCCATGTCCATCAGAATTGATCCTCATATAGTATTGTTGTTGAAGTATATAATGATCTCCTGGTTCTGCTCATTTCACTTAGCATCAGTTCATGTAAGTCTCTCCAATCCTCTCTGTATTCATCCTGCTGGTCATTTCTTACAGAACAATAATATTCCATAACATTCATATATCACAATTTACCCAACCATTCTCCAACTGATGGGCATCCATTCATTTTCCAGCTTCTGGCCACTACAAACAGGGCTGCCACAAACATTCGTAACCCTTCTTTAAGATCTCTTTGGGATATAAGCCCAGTAGTAACACTGCTGGATCAAAGGGTATGCTCAGTTTGATAACTTTTTGAGGCTAGTTCCAAATTGCTCTCCAGAATGTCAGCCAGTGTTTTGAGGCCATATTTGAACTGAGATATTCCTGATTTGGAGCACAGTGTTCTACAATGCCACCTGACTGCTAACAACAACCTTTATATAGTGCTTCTATATATCTGCCAGGAACTGTACTAAGTAGTTTTATTATAACCTTTGATCTTTACAACAACCCTAGGAGGTGGGGCTATACTTGCCCCCATTTTACAGATGAGGAAATTGAGGCAAACAGCCCTGAAAGTGACTTGCCCAGAGTGATCTGGGGATCTAAGTCCAGATTTGAACACTCAGGTCTTCCTGATTCCGGCTCAGCACTCTAGCCTACTGTACCACTTAGCTGTCTAAACTATATACACTCTCTATATAATCCTGGGCAAATCACTTAATCTCTCAGTATCATAGGCAACTATGGATATAAAATGAAGAGAAGAAGAAGTAGACTTGAGTTGGCAGTTTCCTCACCTGACACTGCCTTACAACATTTGAACTACAGGTTCTGTCTTTATCTTTAATGAAATATCCCTCAGTACCAAGGGTGGCCTCCCCAACTTCCCATCCAAAATCTCCATTCCCTATTATTTAGGAAGTGCCTAAAGACCCCTCCCTATTATTATTTTTGGGTGACCAGGCAGACCACAGGGATTCCTGGAGACACCAGGCTGTGGGCCCTTTCGGGGGGGGGGGGGTGTTTCAGTGGCTGAAGGGTGCAGCTTCCCTTACTATGCCTTATTAAACCTGGACCCATAAAGCAGAAGGTGCCCAGGTGATCTCAATAGCCACAGAGGGATATACCTTAAATATAAAGACAATTAACAAAGAAAGCCCCTTGGTTGCAATTAGCCAAAATGATTCCCAATTCTTTGAGTTAAATTGCCATTTTCCTTTAGCGATGATGGCTTTTCTTTTTCGATGTCTTTGTTCTTTGTGGCTCCCAGCCTCCATCCCTCCCCCCCCCCCTCTTGTGGTCACAGATTGTGATGCCATAAGCACAGAATTCAGATTAATGACTTGATAATGATGGATTTACATACAGAGCATCCTTCACTCAGGAAGATTCCCAAATAGTCTATGGAGTAGAGATACTGTCAGAAAAGCAGCCTGGACCAGCACAGAGCCACCTCTGGAAGAGGGGAGAAAAGCTTGATTTCCTTTCATTTTCTTGTTTCCCAGTCTCTTCAAAATATAACATGTTAGGGCAGAAGAGGAAGAGGAATCCAGTCTGCAAGCGAACTGTTTTGGGGGAGGGGGGTATGAACAGCACTCTGGGAACTGAAAACTGGCCAGAATTCTGACATTTGTACTTTGTGTCATCTCTTACGACATTGTCCAAACATTGGCATTCTCCTTGTCCAAATTCCCTAAGCAGTGCTCCTTGAATACAAATATTCATTCTTCATTCTTTTCAACTGACTTACAGATTTTTCCCCATATTTTGCTGCTGTATCTGCAACATACACAGCCAGCAGGGGGTAGTAAACCCATTCTCAGAGGGGTATTGCATAAAACCACCCACTGACCAATATTTAAATGAACACCTACTATGGGCAAGGGTCTACTGGGCTCTACAAACACATAAGAAATAATCCTTGACCTTGAGACACTTATAGTCTACTTGAGAGGATGTGATATGTGCATATAAAAAGCTAACAATATTACAAAAACATGAAATGCTTCAAGCATTTGCATGCTGTTTTCATGCAGAGGTCATTTTAATATTCTCTGCATCATTTCAATTTCAGTGTATATGTACCTGTCCCCAAACGTTTCTTAAGTAGCATTCTTTAAAAGAAAGAAGCAAGAGCTCTCTACGGATGCTTTCTGGAACTCTACTTCTATTAGAATTACCCTGCCTTTAATTGCTAGATAATTTGTTCCTCAAAACCTAATATGAGAAGCTAGCTTTATCCTTTCCATTCCATATCTAAGAAAATAAGATACCATGGCAAAGGCTCAGCACTAGCATTTCAATTTAGATCCTTTGACTCTTTTTCCTTTAGGGCCCTCTCCTCTGGACACAGATCTTATGCTGAGTAATGTATTGCCCTATGAGGGATAACATTTTGGTTGCCAAGAAGAAAGTTCTCCAGTGGTCCCCTAGGTAGCCCATGCTTTAGCCCAATGCATGAAGCAGGAATGCTGTGTGCTATTCCTGCCTCCCCCTTTTCCCTTTCCCTTCCATCATTCGTGCACAGGGTTCTCCCAGACATCCTCTCTGTAAGTGGGATGCTTTGCAATACCTGATAGGAAAAAGACTAAACTTGTGATTATACTAACATAGGGAATACCATCTACCAATGTAGATCAGAATCTTCTATGCAGCTTAACAGGGATGTCTATAACAGAGGGCAATGTTACTTAGCTTCATGCAACTGAGAAATAATTAACAAAATAAATGAAAATGTGATAGGACATAGGCCACATTTTAGTAGTCCTGTTTTTAATTTTTGTTGGACACTCCTGGCCTAGGACACTGAGATCTTTAAAGTGGGATTTGCTTAAAATCACAGAGTCAACCTGTCTCAGAGGCAAGATTTAAACCTTGGTCTTCCTGACTCAGAGACCACCAGCTCTCTATCCACTATACCCTATTGCTTCTTCAAGATCTAATAAAATAAAACAACATACAATATATGATATGATATATAATAATACAATATTAATCTTCCTGAATAAGTAGCCATTGAGACAACTGGTAGGATGATTGCTTATTGGGACTGTGATACTAATGTTAGCATTTATATAGCACTTTAAGATTTTATAAAGTTAAATAGAACAAGCATTTATATAGTGTTTATTCTGTGCAAGGTACTGTCCTCACAACCCTGTGCTATCATTATTCCCAATGGTACAAATGAGGAAACTGAGGCAAATAGAGGTTAAATAATTTGTTTAGGGCCACACAGCTGGTGAATGTCTGAGGCCGGGTGTGAAATAAATGACTCTAGGTATAGAACTGTATCTATGAGCCACTTAGCTGCCTTCTAAAAATATCATCTGATTTGATCCTTATAACAACCTTGTTGGGAGAATGCTATTATTAACCTCACTTTACAGATGAAGAAACTGAGGCAGACAAACATTAAGTCACTTGCCAGGTGAAGTAAAAATCAGATATTTAGTCTAAAGCTATATTTGAATTCAGGTCTCCGGACTCCACAGGTTCAGGGCTCTGTTTATGACATGACCTAGCAGGGATCCCTGCTCAGATTGGACCAGATGATTTCTACAATCCTTTCCAGGTCCAAATCTATCATCTTAGGACCTCAGAAGGCCAATCCCAGCTCGAGGACTCTGATCCTCTCACACCCAGGTCTGTGTGCAAGCTCGATTGATTCTGACTCACCTTTCTCTATTCTTACTGTCGTACCTCTGATGTAGCTTGTACAGTTTTGAAACTAGAGGCATAGAATTTTGTATTTCAAAGGGACAGAGTGCAAGGCTAAAATAATTGTTAAGAGCCAAATTTGAGGATTAGACTCTTCAAATGGGCAAGTTTATCAAGAAAGGTAGCATTACCTTGCTTTCTTTTTGACACAGTGTGACACAGATCTGCATGTCATGCCAATTAAATGCCCAAGAGAAGATGATGGTGGGTCTTAGATGATGGTGGGCTGGCATTTATGTCAAGTATTACATGATGTTATATTTATATTACATTATCATTACAGTAAAGTAGTACTCTGCAAAGTTCCAGAAGTCATTCTAGCTCATGAAATTGAATTGTTAATTATTGTTTTTTTAATGATACCTAATTTTTGCTTTCCAAATTGGCTTGCAATGAATGCTATGTCATACATTTTGTGATGCCCTGAATTAAGGATTCGCTTGTCTTTTGGTATTCGTGAAACAGAAAGAGATATCCTCAAGCCATTAGCAAGTTTGCAAGGAACACATGTTGAGAATTCTCTGTGTTCTCTATTATGGAAAGAAAACCTAAGTCATTTTGCAAATAAAAAAAAACCCACCAAAGGCTATATTTCAGTCTGGCTTCTAAGCCACAGCCCAGGTAAATTTCTTTCAGGAGAGGATCTGGCTTATTATACTATGTCCCTCCAGGTTTGCCTCTTTTGTTGACCGATTGTGGTTAGCAGTTTCAGAATGAAATTTCTTTGTAGGATGTGTGGATACTATTGTTTGTTTGTTCAGAGAGGGTTATTTGAGAGCTTTTCCTTTTCTATTCTTCATCCTGATTCCTTCCCAAAGGGTAAGAGTAGATACCAGAGCCATCTCTGATCACTTAGGGATCTGTATTGGCCCTTAGTGAGTTTTAGTTGAGCTGTAGCCTCAGTGAAAGTATGAGGAGAGAGGAAACTTCTTTTTCACTTGCTTTACTAAGTCTGACCATTAGGAAAAATCTTCCCATAGACATATATTTTATCTGATCATATCTAATTCCTTTCTGAATGATAAAGCAAGCTGATAGTCCATACCATCTGAGCATCTTTCTACTGATTTGTTCATACATAATAAACCACAGGTTTATTATTAAATGCTAGAAATTTTTAATAACAAAAAAGAGTAGGATTTAGAAATGATGCTCAGGGCCACCCCAAAAAGGTTTGATAAAGTTGGATACCTGACTAGCTCTGTCTCACAAGTCAATAGTTATCAGTAAGATGAAATTGGAAGAGCCCCCATAGCTGAAAAACAAAAAGAAATAACTTCTATTATTGGAGAAGGAGAAGATAACTTCAAACAACGATCATTATAATTTTTCTCTGCTGCTGCAAAACTTTGTTTTACTGAATGCTGTTACCTTCTGCATCACGTATGGGGAATTTTAAACAGCCAAATGGAAGAAGGTCTGATTGAAGATGAAGTTAAGTGAAAGAAATTGGTCTCATTTAGCACATGACAGGATTCATCTGTGTTCCCAAGTCCACTGAGGTAGCATCATGGGCGTTTCATATTCATGAGCTGCTGCGACACTGTGTCCCCTCATTTACAAAGAGCCGTGTTCAGCAAATTCCGTCCCTGTGGACACTCCATGCATTTCATGGTCTTGTCAGAGAGACATCAAACACTCCAGTAACCAAATACCAGAAAATGGCTTTAATTAGTGGATCTCAATCGTATAAATAATTTTTTTTCTAAGTGGAAAAATGGAGAACTAAAAAAAAAAAAAAGAAAGTGGAAAATGATAGGCAACAGGCTTCAAAAACCTGAAGGAACAAGGGAAAGAGGCAGACCCTGTGGAACAGACAAACAAGCTCAAGGTCTCTTGGAAGCCTGACACATTCCCCAGTGCAATCGCTGAATCAGAGAACAAGGTGGGATGTGTGTGTGTGCAAAAACAGCTCTCAGGGCACCTGGCAAGTCCATTTTATGAAGGCACATCCCTAGTGATTTCAATTGATTATAGCTGAATCCAGCTTGCCGGTCATTGACAAAGGGAGAAAGGACTAGGAAGCCCCCACTGGGGCAGGGCAGGCACAACAATAGGACCTTAGAAAACTGAAAAGAGAAAGTATAATGTGGATCATAAAATTCAGTGAGAATGCTACTGGGGAGGCTGGACTCACAGGTCCCCTAGGGGCAGTGATCGTGAAAGGTAAGAAAAATTCTAGGACATATCACCACATTGAGGGTGCTAACCACTAGTGGAAGGTACATTAAAGGTCTTCTATATATTAACATGCCAAACAGTGTTTTTATTATTACTGTTAGAGCAAAGACAAAGATCATAGATGGGCAGAGAAAGAAGATCAAAATAAGTAGCTAATTCAAACATGCACTTCAAGCTGTGACAAACTCCTTCGCCTAAAAAAAGATTGGAGAAGGGGCTTCTTAGTTGGTTTAGGTTTCTGAGTTAAATGAGACTCTGATCCATTTAATTTGGGATTTGTGAGATGCCTTGGCACAGAGAAGAGATTTCCTGGGAAGGCAATAGCACAAAATATTAAACTGCTGATGCTGGAGACTGGGGATTGATCACAATGACCATTTATGGACGACATCCACCCCTACTCTATTCATTCCTAGTTACACACTCAGTCACTAAAAATTTTGCCAGAATCAATATTAAGGCTAGTTTAATCTTCCCAAACTACTCAAAATTTGGAGTGATGAAAGATCTAGTAAGGTTTTGCTGAATTAGGAAACCCAGATGGCAGGAGTTTTAAAACCATCCGTCTAAGACAGAGGGTCAAAGAATTGATCAGTGCTGCTCCTAAGAGTGACCTCTGTGACATTAAGGGAATGCTGATACTTAATTTTATTGAAGAAATTCATACCAACAATGATTGATGAAAATGAAGGCCAGCTAACAATTGTAGAAAACAGTTCTACAAGAACATAATCTCTCAGATTTTTCATTAGTATCAACTTCCCCTTGTTTTATTATATTTTTTTCCTCTGAAGCTACACTAAAGACAAGTAGGGATAAAGGAATTGAAGATATGAGAAATGGTATGTGTGGCCATGTGTGTATAGAAAGGGGTAATGTTGGTCAGAAGAAATAGCAATGGGAGAATGCTCTTCAATAAGGCCGGAGAGAAGTGATATGGCATTAATGTAACAGAGAAAGCCTTCTCAGAACCTCCTGTGGAAGTGTGTTAGAGACCAAGCATATCTGATTCTATTTCATCCTCTTCATGTTACATTGAAAAAAAAAAAAAAAACAAGACAAACTACATTTCTTTTATGCTAAATCCTTAGGTTTTGTATTTTTTCCTTATATATATTTATTAAAAAAAAAAAAATTTGCCTTTGATCGGTGCAACCCGTGACATCCCCACATACAGAATGCTTCTGAGAAGTTCCCTCTGCACAAGGCCACTGCTGGTGACAGTCAGCCGGTTTTGATCACAGCCATCCCGAATCGGATTTTCATAAGATAGATGAGGAGTCTTACTGCTGCTCTCTCTCATATCAGATGAGAAACAGAGGGGGAGGGGGAGAACGGGTCCTGAGGGAACTGCGCAACAATCAAGAGCTCTGTGGTTCTTTCTCTGTCCCTCCACTGCTGCAATTTTCAAAGGAGTTTGCCTCAGGCAGTTTTAAATGATGGTGTCTCAATTCTGTAATCATCTTTCAAGAGCTTTTTCTTAAAGGGTCTTTTAGGTAAACCCAGTCCGTCAACTACACTTATGGACTCAGCAATCACATTCCCAATATGAGTCCCTTGGTTTGTGTATATATAGATATGTATATGTATGTATATATGCATACACACATGCATGTAGTACATATATGTGTATTTGTAGAAAGTAAGTGAAATTTAAAGATGGAAGAAATCTATCTAGCCACACTCAGTTCATCCCTTACCCAGCATAAGAAATTGTGAGTAATACTGCTTATTCCCTAGTGTTTTGCCAAGTACAGGTTTTAATTTCTGAAGTGGAGGGACACTCCTTACAAACTAATCTCCATGTATGTTGCGTCTCACTGAAAAGACTTTTCTAACCAAGGGCAACTATAAGTTATGTCCTAAACCATAGAGTGAGGTGATTTAACAGACAGAGGCAACTCTAGATGCATGAATGTGCCTGTCTCTTCCTATCTAATCTAAGTGATATCTGAATTCCTGGTAGATGGAATAATACACTTGCAAAATCCAAACTAAAACATAATGGAATATTATCTATTAACGATGATAATATTATGCACCCCTCAAATACCACCTTTCTTCTGCTTCTTTCTTTACTGCAAAACATAGTATGTCCCCACACAATTCTTATTTGAAAGAGGCGTGTTTACAACTCTGAACTCTTTTCTAAACAAATCATCAAATCTCTAGCCACTGTGTAGTTTCCCTAGGAAACTGTTCTCCATACCAGAAACTTGTGAGCAATCAGGGCTTCTCTTTATGGGATGTATGCAATCAGTCCAGTAAAGTTCCCTTTACATGGGCTTCGAAACCAGATGGGACAGTAGCAAGAACATGGAGACAGATATAGAATCAGACAGAACTAAGCAGGGTTAGTCCCATATTGTCCTTATTCTGTCCTCCACATTCAACTGGACCAGAACCAGAGCTGGTATAGAATAAATAACTTGATCTCTGTAATGATCTCAGAAAGATTTAACTCTTTTACTTTCATCAAGTGCTAATGTTAGGCAATTTGTAATTTATCACTTTCCTCCAAATGGACTTCGGCATGACAGAATGCTGACAGTGCTTCCCTTTTTCATGCTCCTGGAGGAAGGTTAACACAACCTGCTCCCAATTAAAACACACACACACATACACACACACACACGCCCCAAGCAATGATATCTTTTAGTAATGAGTGAGCATTCTCAAGACTCCAAACCAGGTTTCAATTTTCCTATTCATCTCTTCACAAGGGGGAAGGGAATGCAAGCAAATTACTTGAATGAATTAGCATGAGGGGAAAATTCCTTACAAAGAAAGTCAATTCATAGATAACTGTCACTGTCAGAGAGGTATCGATAGTAGCACAAAGGGCTTCCCATGAATGTGGAAGGTCTTCTATCATTATACTCTCTCACCCTCTGTTTCTCATCTTCTATCATTATATTCTCTCTCCCTGTTTCTCATCTTCTATCATTATACTCTCTCTCCCTCTGTTTCTCTCTATCTGCTTCTCTGTCTCTCTGTCTCTGTCTGTGTCTCTGCCTCTCTGACTCTCTCAACTCTCTGAACTCTGTCTCTCTCTCTCCGATTCTCTCACTAGCTACTATGGGTTCAACTATCACCTCTATGAAATGACTCTTAGATCTTTCTGCTAATCTGAGCATCTTTTCTTTACCCCAGTCCTGAGCCTCACCAATTGCCTCTTCATTCTTTCTGTTTTGGGGCATCTCACATTCGCCAGGTCCAAAATAAAACTCAATCTTTTCACCACTCCAAACCATCCCCTTTTCCAAATATCCCTCTTTCTATGGAAGGTCCTGCCATCCTTCAATTTACTCAGGTGAACAGCTTCAAAGTCCTTCTAAACTCTTCCCTTCACATCCAAGTCTTGTTCTTTCTGCCTTCCCTATATATCTCCCAATTGTCTTCCACTATCTATACACACAATTATCACCTTTCTGCCTGCCCTCATCACCTCTTACTTTCACAGTCTTTTGATGGGTCTTCCAAGCTCCAGCTCTCCCTCCTCTAATGTATCTTCTCACTGTAGCCAAATTGCTGTTCTTAAAGTACAATGCTAACTACGCCATTCCCTAGCTCCTGAAGTTCCATTCATTTTTCCCTCTTCCTTTTAGGAGTTCTTAACCTGCAGTCTGTGAACTTGTTTCTTTATTTCTTTCTTTTTTTTTTTTTTAAAAAGCTAACTATTCTTTTATAATTTTATTATTTATAATACATATATAAGTATTTAGAATATTCTTTTTTATACATTCATTTCAAAATAATAGATTTCATTTTTAACCTATAGATTTTTATTTAATGCATTTAAAAACATTATTCTGGGAAGATATTGCCAAACTGACAAAGGCAATCCATAATAGAAACAAGTCAAGACCCCTGTGCTAGGATAAAATATGAATGCCTCTTTTGGATTTCTAAGGTCCTTTGCCACCTATATTTTGAGGTTTCAATCTACCTTTTAGGGGCTATTCTACATTACTTTCCTTGCCTCATTCCAAGTTCTGGCCAAACCAGACTGCCTGCTATTCCACATAAATCATATGACATCTCCTGACTCTGGCTTTGAGGAGGTTGTCCCCAATCCTAGAATTCACTTCTTCCTTACCTCTGGTTTATAGAATCTCCAGCTTCTTTCAAAGATCGGCTCCCAGCCTGAACATCATTCTCAACTTCTCATTCACTATTTATAAAATGCAAAGCATGTAATATAAAATTACATGCTTGGGAAATACCAAGATAAATAAAGTATGATTACATCAGCTCATAAGAGCAGCATGGAATAAAAAGTGAGTAGAATGAATGCTGGGCTTGGCATCTGGAAAATTAGGGTTCAAATTCTGTGTCTGATACATAAAATCTATTATATAACATTTAATCACAACTACTCTCTAAAATGATTAGTCCTTTGTGACAAACATAGGTGAAATGAGCTTCTATAGCAACAAAATCACAAGTCCTTGTTATATATGTGTATGTGTGTGTGTGTGTGTGTGTGTGTATACACACATATATGCATAGAGATATTTCAGTTTATATTATATAAATCTTCACAGAATAAAGTTATTCTCAATTCTCCTTTTTCTCACTGCTTCTTTCATTTTATTCTTTCATTCTCCAATGGTATACCTAGTACTTGATAGACAGTTTATAGCTTCTCTAGGATTTGCATGGCGTGTCTTCATATGTTACACCCCACTTTTGGGACACCTTCTTAAAAACTGATAATTGCTAGAATTTACATAGCTCTTGAAGATTTGTAAGGCACTTAACATGTGTTAATTTATTTGGTTCTTACAATAACCTGGAAGGTAGGTACTCTTATTATTCCCATTTTACATATGAGGAAACTGAGATATGGAGAGATTGGATCACAGAGCTAGTTAAGTGGCTGAAACTGGACCTGAATTCTATGTATCTTGTTCATTAAGGGTTGATATCTAATGAATCCATTTTTCTTTCTAATATAGATGTCAATATGACTTTAAGACTCTAGGGTGGGTTTTGTTTTGTTTTGTTTTGCTTTTTGAGGTTATCAGGATTAAGTGACTTGTGCAAGGTCATATAGTTAATAAGTGTCTGAGGTAACATTTGAAAAATCTAGAAGAGAGTCACCCACTATAATTAACCATATGCAAAGCTCCAGAGAAAAAAAAGATGGGTTGGCCAAAATGACTACAGGAGAGACTAGAAGTAATGGACTAAGAAATAAGAAATGAAATTATAAATTAAATTAGACTTCAGGGGGAAAAATTAAAAGAGAATAAATAGCTTAGAATAGAAAGTAGAAAATCTTAATAAAACAATGGACTCCCTATAAAACAGACTTTGGAGCAAAGAGGACTGTGACTCTGTGAGGGTAACAAGAAATATTAGAAATACTATTTATCTACTATCAAAAATAGCTGGCTTGGAAAATAGGTTTAGAAGAGATAATAAAAGAATATTAGATTCCTTGAAAATCTTGACCAAATAAAACTTTGATAATATATTAAGAAACCTTAAAAAAAACTGCTCAGATGTATTAGAACCAAAGGGCAAGTGAAAAGAAAAAGAATCCACTTCTTGAAAGAAACCTCACACTGAAAATATCTAATAATGTCAGAGCCAAGATCCAGAGTTTTCAGGTCATGTAAAAATACTTACAAACAGTTAGAAATTCTTATTGAAAGAAGACAAGAAGGAAGAATTCAAGAAGCAAAGGACCATAGTCAACTTCATACAAGACTCAGCAGCAACTACATGAAGAAAAGAAATTTTCAGGAAATTATATTACAAAAGGCAAAAGATTAATGGCTTACAACCAATAACTTACTCTGCAAAACTGAACATAATCTTCCAGGAGAACAAATATACTTTTAATAAAGTAGGAGATTTTCAAATACCAAATATGAATGGAAATTTTGGGTAAACAAAGCCAATGAAGAGAAACCTAGAAAGATAAATATATTTGAACAACTGGAAGGAGGTGAATGATGATGATGAATTCACATTCTAATAGGAGATATGTTGCTTCAGAATCCTGTTTTCAAGAGTCACAGAGGGAGATAAAGATGAGAAACACAGGACTTAGGTGTAGGTTTGTTTTATTTTGTTGGTTTTAAGAAAAAAAAGAATAAAAAAGAGAAAAAGAAATATACTAGGGAAAATGGGAAATAGGGGAAAATTACTATTTCATATAAATAGATTTCACAAGAATATGAGTACACAAAAATTTAGGAAAGGACAGGAAAGTGGTTTCTCATGACCTCATTCTTCTCTGACAGTTAATGGATGGAGTTTAGTACTAAGATACATTAAACTCAGTAGTGACACATAAAGAGAAGAGGAGGACAAAAGAGGAAGAGTATAAGCTAGGAGAAAGTGAGCATACAAAAAAAGTCAAAATCACCTTCAAGGTTTTAAACATTAGGTGAAAACTAAAAAGAGAGACAATGTATGAGGAACACAGCTTGCTTTTTCAGCACATTAGTTCCCAAGCTGTCTCATTTGTCTATCTATGCATAATGCTTGACTTAAGAAATACTGCTATTAGACTTGTCCAGGGGTGTGCTGGAGCCAGCTCATACCAATTTGAGAGAGCTGTTAAATTTTTCACATGAGCATTTTTAGCTTGGAAACTGGCAAATCAAAGCTTAGTTTGTTGTTTTGTTGACTGTCTAGATTAAGAAAGTGATAGAGAAAAGATTAATAATGTAGATTAAACTTAAGTGTCATAGTTGTTAAGTATTTACCATTATATCCCTGCTTATACCCCAAAGATATCAAAAAGTCAATAGATACACATATTTATAGCAGCATTTTTTAAGTAGCAAAAAAATGGAAATAAAGTAGGCTTCTATATATTGGGATAGCTGAACAAATTATATAATATGAATATTATACTACCATATGAAATAATAAAAAATGGATTCAGAGAAACTGGAACATTTATATGAATGATACAGAGTGAAGTAAGCAAAACCCTGAAGTAAGCAAAAGCCCTGAAGTCAGGAGGACCTGAGTTCAAATCCAGCCTCAGCATCAGATACTTAACACTTCCTAGTTGTGTGACCCTGGGCAAATCACTTAACCCCAACTGCCACAGAAAAAAAAAAAAAAAAAAAAAAAAAAAAGTGACTTGAGACATTATGAGATACTATAGACTTGCCCAGGGTCATATGGTAAGTACGCATCAAGGGCAGGGCTTAAAGCCTTAAGTTTTTGAACTTAAGGCCAGCCTTGTAACCACGTGCCATGCATGGAAGCACACTGCAACAGTGCACAGAACAAGAAGGATCAGAGCTCCCCCATACTGCCTGCCCTAGCTAGATGACCACTGGAGGACAATATTTTAGGTGTTACATTTTCAAAACTGTGTTCACAGGTGGATGTTTCTGTAAAACACTAGCCAGGAGAGTATATCATATAAAGGTTGAATGATGGGCTTGGGGCTACTTAGTTTGATGAAAAGAAGAATCAGAAGAAAGAGGTCCCTGTCTTAAAATATTCTAAAGGCTGTCATGAGAAAGAGTCAACTGACTTAGGATCATAAGATTTAAGAAAAGTTAGGGACCTCAGAACTCATTTAGTCTGGATTGTCTGATTTATAGAAAAGATTCAAAAAGCATAAATGAATTTGTCTTGAGTGACAAAGGTAGTGAATAATGGATCCAAGATCTCTAACTCCAAAATTAATGCCATGATTTTGTTTTGTTTTGTTTTGTTTTTTACATTTTTTTGTAACAGTGAAAACTCAGAGCAATGGGTACAAGTAATTGGTAGGTTTGAATTCAAAATAAAGAAAAACCTACTTGTAATTAGAACAGATCAAAAATAGAATGGGTACTTCAGGAAAGAGTGAGCCCCACATGACTAGAGACCTTGGAGAGGATCAGGATAACCACTTATTGGGAATGTGGGGAAGGTGTTCTTGCTCAGTTACTGACTGGACTAACTCTGAAGTTCTGTGGTTAGTGTACTACTTCCATCACTTTTAATTTTCTTTAGAACTACTATGAAGCTAGTTATAGTAACAGTGTCGTGATAACCTCTATCAGTTCCACTGATAGCCTCATGATAGCATCTACCTGACCTGACCCTGTTGGCCCAAAATCTTATTTCATGGGATCCCTCCAGCATCTCTTTCTCATGTCTTTCTGAGGCCAGTAAATTTCCTCTCATATGTTTCAGGGAAAATTTTCTGTTGGGGGAACTGCCACCCTAATTTCCCATGTTCCTAGCACCCTGCATGATCCTTCGAGCCTTGATAATCCATGCAAACTCATCAGCATCCACATTTCAATTCACACAGGTCCAGTGAGGCTCTTTTCAGTTCTCCTGAAACCAAAGACCTGTAACTTGCTAAGAAATGTCTCTCCTTTGAATAGAATTTTCCTGCTATGCACCAATTGCCACAGGCACAAGAATACATTATCCACAAATAATTTTTATAGATTTGATGGAAAAGAAAAGATATGTAGAAAGGAAGAGCCTAATTGACTGAGGATTCTGGTCCATGACACTAGAGCTTCTGTCTCTCCTCAGCAATTCCTTCTGCCCTAGGGGCCAAATGGCCTGGCCCCTGCTCTGAGTCTTCCTTCACCACCAAGCCTTAATATGTAGGTAGATAAGACTTCAGACTCAGGAAACCAAGAGTCAATGGCTTCAAAACAATTAAGTAAATGAACTAAAGTATATTTGTTACAAATAGTCTCAGAAGTGAAAGGCTCTTAAAAACAAAGTAAAAATCGCCACTGAGAAGAACCAATATTACTTCCATCTAAAAAACAGGGGCACAAGAACAAAAGTATAGCTCAATATACAAATATACAGCCTAATCCCATTGCAGCTAGGTAGTGCAATAAAAGGTGCAAGATTTGGAGTCAGGAAGACCTAGATTCAAATTCAGCCTCAGACACTAATTGTGTGACCTTGGGCAAGTCATTTAACCCTGTTTGCCTCAGTTGGCCTCATCTGAAAAATGGAGATGAAAATAGTGCCTCCCTCCCCAGGCTTTTATGAAGATCAAATTAGATAATATTTGTAAAGTGCTTTGCAAACCTTAAAGCATATGATTGTTATTATTATTTTATTAATTTTCACTTCAACGAATTAAACCAAAATATGGATAAACAGGACATCACCTAACAATAAGTGATTTCAAGTCTCCTGGTTAAGATGAATTATACCGCAAGAACTTGGAAATATCCTTGCTGACCTGTAGTCTGTGATCTGTGGATGATTTGGAGACAAACAAATGTCTTGATTTTCAAAGAAGGAGATGGAGTCCAATAAGAATGATGTTGACCCCAAACAAAATTCTAGAATGAATCTAGAATTCATTGGAAAATGGATAGTTTGTCTGCACTCAAAAAGGAAATCAATAATTATATGGAGCTAGTCTGAATTCACTAAGAACAAGTTATAACAAATTAACTTTAATAAAGATGTTATTTTGGTGTTAATTTCTTTAATTTTTCTGCTTGACATAGCAGATAATCCTGAACTACAACAGTCCTTTTAGTTCATCTGCTTTTCTTCAAAAAACACCCTAACAACGATTTTTATTTTTGAAGTTGGTAGAAAGACAGTATGGAGTCATGAGAAAGACATAGCATTAAGAGTCACAAAACTTCAGTTTAAGCCAAGGCTCTGACACTTAGTATAAGTATAATCATGAACTTTATCTTTATGACTCTGGGTTTCCTCATTTGGAAAATAGGTAAAAATAAAAGCTGTTATTAACTACCATGTAGTCTTATTGTAAGGAAAGGGCACTGTAAATGATAAAATTCTTGGGTATATGGGAGGATAATAAAGGATGGAAGAAAGAAGGAAGAGATCCTGTGCTCTGATCTTGGTTCTGTTTTCTCTGCCAAAGGAAAGGATCTTTGGACTGTAAGTAAAGAACAAAAATGGCAACTTGGAAGATATAATATAAGAAGGGAGATAACAAAAGAACTGGCTACCCCTTGGTAAGTTCATGTTACCCAGAAAAATTACATCTCAAACTATTATAAGAAGAAATAGGTGTGATTGCTGGGCCACTTTCAACATCTATGAAGGATGCATTAAATGGAAGAAGTGATTGGATAAGATCAGATTTGTTCCAATTTTAAGAAAAGGGAAGAGAATCAAATGTGCAAACTACAGTCCATCAAGTTTGACTTCTGTAAATAGTTTCATAGACTTAGGGAAGAAAGGGATCTAAAGTTTAGTTCAATCCCTTTAATTTTATAGGTAAGGAAATTGAGACCCAGAGAGGATAAATTATTTGCCTAAGATTGCCCAAAGAGTAAATGGAGGAGATGGGATTTGAACTCAGGTCCTCTGACTCCAAATCTAGAATTCTTTCCAATTCCCATCAAAATTCTGGAAAAATTAAAAGAAAATTTAATAAACATCAAGGAAAGGAAGCGAAGATCTCAAAGAGTCAGTTAACTTCATTAGAAACAGATCAGGCTAAAGTAATCTCAATTTGTTTTTTGATGGAACTATTATATTACACTTGTAAGCAGACCAGGGAAATATTGTAGTCAGACTTTACTTAGATTTTAGCCAAACTTATGACAAAAAAATCTCTCATGCTATTCTTGAGAAAAAAGATAATGATAGCCCAATTAGCTGGATGTAGAACTGACCAAATGGCTAGATTCAAAAAGTAGTCATGATGGTTCCATATCATGAATGCAATGATTCAGGCATCTGGGCTGTTTGAACATCTTTGTAAGTGACTTACATAAAGGCAGAGATGGGCTGCCTCTAGAAGAAATGGGAACCCTATCATTAGAAGTCTTAAGCAAAGGCTGGAAAACCATTCATCAAATGATGTTATGGAAGATAGTCTTACTCAAGTATAGGTTGAACTAACAGGCAAGGATAAGAAGGAATATGATATGGATAAACACAATCAAATGCCAGGTTAAACAAACCAGATCAGCTAGAATGCATAGGATACAGATACAGATTGGACCTGTGATTTCATTAAGATTGGGCACTTTCAGATAAGAAAAAATCTTTCTACCAATATAGGTCAGCACATTCTCTGTCAGTTATAGTCTTAGAGAACTGTCTAAAGAACACTAAGAGATTAAAGAGAACTGTCCAGGATAAAACAGTCAATAGGTAGGACTTGAAACCTGTTCCAAGGTTCCTTCTTATGCTGTTTCAGGGACCTAACATGGAATAACATGAAATAAAGCCAAAAAGATTGGTTGAAACCAGACTATGGAAAGCTCTAATGAGAGAGTAAAAAGTTTGTATTTTATCCTAGAAGCAATAGGTAATCACTGAAGATTCATAAATGGGAACAAATACATGATCTACTATGTACTAGGGAGATTATTTCTGCAATTAAAGGGAAGGATGAAAGACTGGAAATGGGAAAATGATTAGAAGGCTCCAGCAATAATCCAAGTGAGAGATAACTTAGATGAAGATAGTGGCAATATGAGTGAAGAGAAGGGAAAAGATTCAAGGAGTGTTGAAAAAGGTAAAATCAATACGACATAGGAATTAATTTTAGGCAGGGAATGGATACAGAGAAGAAGACAGAAGGGTCAAAGATTATTCTTATGTTTTAAGCATGGGTAATGACACCATCAAGAAAAATTGGGAAGTTGAAATAAGTTTCTGTTTTAGGGGGTAAATAATAAGTTTGGTTTTAAGCATGTGGAGTTTGAGATGTCAATAGGAAAGTTCAAGTTGAAATGGCCAACTGGGACTGAAGATAAATAAACAAATCTAGTCGATTTGACTATTGTATACATGGATGGATGGAGAAAGAGAGAGAGAGAGAGAGAGAGAGAGAGAGAGAGAGAGGGAAAGAGGGAAATAGGTATATATAAATATGCATATGGTACATATTATATATATATATATATATATATATATATATATATATATATATATATATATATATATATATATGTTGTGTGTGTGTGTGTATAGTGGTAGTAGTAGTAGTAGTAGTCAGGTAATATAATAGATAGGATACCGAACCTGGAGTCAGGAAGGCTCACCTTCCTGAATTCAAATTTGGCCTTGGACACTTACTAGCTTTGTGAGCCTGGGTGCACTCAACTTTCTTTGCCTCAATTTCTCATCTGTAAAATGAACTAGAGAAGGAAATGAATAAACATAAACATGTATATAAATATAAAAAAAGTATATATATATATATATATATATATATATATATATACATGTGTATATATTTTTGTACATTCATAACGCAATCATATGTGTGTATACTAATTGTTAGAATCCTTACAAGGTATTAACTCAATGGAATTGATAGAAACAATGCTTATGTTTACACTTTTGAGAGTTCACACATTAGCTCACACATTAGTTCACAAGTCTGGGAGATTCACAATTCCAGATTCAGTATGAGATTCACAAGTTTACACTTCCCACAATCCCATTCTCTCAGAGGAGGAGTCAACCTTTGGGTTCACACCTTTAAGAGATCATATATAAGAAGCTCTCAGTCTCAGGGAGGAGCCAGGTGGAGATATTGAGAGCCAGGAGTCAGTGGAAGAGTCAGTTGAAGAGATTGAGAGCCAGAATTCAGTCGGGAAATTCAGAACCAGGATTCAGAGAGAGCTGGAGGCTGAAGCTGGCAGACAAGCTACAAGAGCTCTTGCAACCAAGGAGGGAGATAGGCCTCTAAGAAAATTAACCAGGCTATTTTGAAGGAGACAATAAAGGATTTAAACTTTTAACACCTGGATGCATTTGAGGTGATTATTACTTGGAACTGAAACTAAGGCTGCCTCCAGAAAACCTCCCCAAGAAACCTGCTCCCGGAGAACCATTATATTTGAGAAAAGAAGAACACCACAACTAGTATGAGTTTGAATTTCATTCCTGGGACTTCATAAATGGATAGGATAGATATATCATCTATATGGATGTGATAATTGAAGAGGTAAGCAGAAAAAATTACTAAAAGTGAGGCAACATAAAGAGAAGAGAGATAAGGAAAAAGCTGGGAAACATTTACATTTATGGAACAGAAGAAAAACAATGAACCAACAAATTAGGTTAAGTAAGAATGATCAGACTAGCAGATGAACAGAGAACTAGAAGACAGTTGTTTCAAGGAAGCCAAGAGAGAAGAAAGTATATTAGGAGAAGTTGGTTGGCAATAGTACCATATGATACAGAACAGTAAAAGAGAATCACGAAATCACAGAATCACAGAATTGGTAGGAACCTCAGATGTCATCTAGTATTCTAGTCCATCCTTCACTTGAACAAGAATTCTTTCTATAACATCCCAAACAAGTGGTTATCCCTTCCCCGTCCCTCCCTCCCTCCCTCCTTCCTCTCTCTCCCTCTCTCTCTCTCTCTCTCTCTTTCTCTCTCTCTCTCCCTCCCTCCCTCCCTCCTTCCCTCCTTTCCTCCCTTTTTCCTTCCCTCCTTCCTCTTTCTTCTTCTCTTCTTCTCTCTCCCTCTTTCTCTCTAGCACATGACATACAACTTAAGGTAGTTTCAAAAGGATCATTAATTTAGAACTTCACTAGAGACACTAGTGTTTACAGCAAGATAGAGAAACTTCAAGGAACATTGTATTTCAAGATCAAGTATGAAAGACCATTGGGGCTAACAAACAGAAAAAGCAAATAGGAAAACCTACCATACTATAAATACCAAAATAAGAGAAATCCAGGGGGGAAAATTCATTTCTTAAGAGAGGAAAAGAAGCATGTAGATTCCAGTTTTATTTCTACTTTCAGTATTCTTTTTTCTTTTTCTTTTTTATTTCTCCAAATTAAAGTTGACTAGGTTCCAAAGTGATTCTTTATGGGGAAAGGGTATATATGGGAAATGGTCAGGAAGCAGAGAATATAGGACAAAGAACAAGAAAGAGACAACAAGACAGGGATGAAGGGGTAGAGAAGAAAACTGAGCCTGAGAGAGTAGGGAAGATAGACTCTTACAGATAGCATTTTTCTCATTCCACTGACAGCCGAGCATCTCAGATCTCGTCCAGCTTCACTGCTTGGACATGTTCGGCCACTTTTACCCATTTTCTCTGTTGACAGAGACAGAAAATTGAGCAATTACCCTTAAACTCCACTTTTTCAGATCACTCAGATTGCTACACTTACTGAATTAAGTCCCAATTGCCCTAGGCTAGAAGTAACTCAATTGAGCCCATCCTTTAGGAATTGAACATTTTGGGTGGAATTAGTCATAAGGTTTTATTATTCCTAAGGTTGTCACTGTATTTAATCCTGTCAAAACATGTAACCCAGGATGCAAAGAGGCAGGGTTCTCCTGAGTTCTACCACAAGAGGAGGTTCATGCCACATAGAGTATGGCAGCTGGGAGCCGTCAGAAAGGTGGCCCTTATACTAAAACAAGCCTGTTTCAGAGCTATGCAGACTTATGCTATATTAGCAATGGTAGTATTAATCTTGAGAATAATTAGGCGGGGTTTTTAGCCCGTTTTTAAAGGCTTTCAACTTAAAATAAGATTTGGAGGCTGACAATTCTCTTAAAGTCTGCATTAAGCTCACAGGTAAATGGCATAAAGTTTAGCCTCAATCCTAACTGTATATTGTGGGGTTGTTTAAATGAAAAATTCCCCCCCCCCTTTCTTTTGCTAATTGAGAGGTTTTTTCTCTATTAATTATCTGTTTACTAAACTTTTTTAAAAAACATGACAAACTACATAAATATAAGTGACTGTTAACACAGTTCTCATAGTTCTATAAATGGTGTAAAAGACCCTAAAAATCATCTAATCAATCTCTTCATGTTTTATTTAACAGATGAGTAATCAGAGGCATAGAGACTTTGTAACTGGAGCAAGGTTAAAGAGCTGGTTAGTAGCATGGCCTGAACTAGATACGCAAAAAAGTGCTAATTTTTACAGTTGGGTTTAAATTCCAGTTCTCACACTTCCTTAAATGAGTGACCATAGACTAGTCATTAAGTCTCTGTCCCCTCAGTTTCCTCATCTATAAAATGGGGTTAATGCCCATAATTTCTGCAAGGATCAAATAAAATAACATGTAAAAAACACTTTTTAAGCCTCAAAGCACTAACTGTGCATAATTATTATAAGCAACTGCTCAGGGAAAATACTGGTCTTGTAGTCAGGAAAACCTGAATTCAAATCCAGCTTCAAGCATTTATTTCTTAGTTTAGTTTGCTTATCTATAAAATGGAAAAAATAATAGAACCTACCTCCCAAGGTTGTTGTGAGGCGGAAATGAGACATCTTTAAAGTGCTTTGCAAGCCTTAAAATGCTATATAAATGTTAGATATTATCATAACATTTTAATTACTGTCTTCCATGAGTGAGTCTAGTATCAACTTTGCCATTGTTAGAGTGCTGATTCTGGGCAAACCACTCCAGTTGTCCAAGCTTTGGTCCTTAATGTATAATTCAAAGGCTTGGATTGCAGAGATCTCTTTGGCTCTAATAGTCAAAAAACCTGGCATATGACGCCATCATGGTCACAGCAGCTCTTGAATTCCAAGTATGTGCAAGCTTTCACATTTAGAAGTTTGGGGGTTAGAAATTGTGTGAATTAGTTGGTGGATTCTCCCTTTCACCAGATTCATAGAGGAAGCAAGATTCTGGGAGTCCTCTGAAGGTAATGGGGAGAAGGACATAGAAAGGAAAGCTTAATAGCACTGGGCATGAAAAATGAAAAAGAAAAAGAGAGGAAGGCATCATCAGCAAATTTGCTTTTCTGAATTTAATGTTGTTTTTGTTTTTAACTCACAACACTTCCTAATCTTGAACTCCTAAAATCTACACATCAGCTTCTACAATGTTGGCAGCCTATTTCCAAAGAGCCCAGCTGATCAGAAGGTTCACCCAACACTCAGTCACAAGACTCTCAAAGCCAACAGAAATCTGTTCTTTTGCACACCTCCCTTCACCCTGGCTAAAATCTTGTGGCTCCTGGATCACTGCAACTCCAAGAGTTAAAGACAGGATAGAATTGTTAGCCATACCTTTTGTCCTGCTAGTTTCTTAACAACTTCATTAATGTCCTGGCTTGGACTCTGCCTTGTCAAGGCAGAAAAGTTGGTCCTGCTGCTGTCTGGTGACTGAAACAGAAGATAGGACTACAGCAGAGAAGATGGGCAGATCAAAAGCCTGGCTGGAGCCCAGCAGAAATGCACAGCTGCCAGGTCCATGTTGGCAGAAGACAATTTCACACACATGTTAAGGAGATCAGATTTGGAAAGTAAATTACAGGGCACCTTATTTAACAGTGTCATAAGGGATTATTAGGAGGGTGGAGAGACTTGGCAACTGAAAGAGTTTGGGGTGAAGTCATATAGCAAGATCTGGCAACCAGGAGTAGGCTTGTCTGCAAGAGATGCCAGAAGATCTCTAGCTCAAATCAAGTGGAAAACTGGAAAGCAGAGGAAGAATTATGATGACATATTCCTAGGTTTTTCCATAGTCCCAGGGTGTGCACTGAATGCCTGACCTTTTGGCTTTTTGATCTCACCTGGGATTCACCTTCTTTCCTTCTGGGCCTGGCCTTTGAACCTAAGTTGAGGCCCTGATACTGTTAATGTTTTCCCTTTCATTCTGTGTCTTGATTTCCAGCAACTCTTGTATGCACAAAAGTGACTGCCTCTCAATTTTGGAAGAATCTGTATATTCTTTCTAATTATATGATATAACCTCAATAGACAGACAGATAAATTAATGGATGTCTGGATGATGACTGGATGGATAATTAGAGATAAGTTCTCTCTCTGCATACACATATATTTATATATATATGTGTATATGTGTGTATGTTTTATATGTGGAGAGAGATCAAATATATGATTTGTTAATCAACTTCTTTCTTCCCTGATGTCTCCATTTAACACTTCAGATGTATTTTGGCTATGGTTTGATTTCTTTCTTGCCTTTCCACTGTCATCCAAGTTACATGTAGTAACCCATTTGCCACAGGGTGACTCACCTCCTCCATCATCAGATCCTTCCATGCTCCGTTGTCTGAGGCGTTGGCTGCATCCCACCAAAAAAAAAAAAAAAAAAAAAAAAAATGGAGAAAAAAAATTCAAATACAGAAATGGAAAATGAAAATCCCTACCTTTCCTACTTCTTCTTGTTCCAATGCCAAATAATCCAAGAGTTTCTCATCCTTCCTTGTCTTCAATTTGATTTACTTATGCACCTACTATGAGTAAAGCACTATACTATATATAAAAATAAACTCATCTCTGCCATCATTCTACATTCTGCCTGAAGGTGAATGTCACAGAGTCAGATAACTCATTTTTTACCCTCCACATTTAACTAGGCATATTTTACTTTCAATAAAGACCATGGGAGAAGATTTGAATTGACAAAATGTGAAATTAGACTAGAATTGAAACTATCCTTTAATATAGCAAAGGTGGGATGCAGGTTCATCATGCCTGTCAGTCTCAATGAGGCAGAATGTCCATGTTCCATCTTCGCCAGAACTCACACTTCCAAGGCACATCGTCCCAGGACTCCAGGGCCAAGCTCTATGCTCTTAGTTCCAGAGAGCAGATGAGACATGGCCTAAGACCAAGGTTTATTCTCCCAGTTCCAGAACATAGCTGAATCAATATGCACAGTTTACTAGTGTTATAAGTGATGTGCTTGAGCCTCTAGTGTCCATATAAGCATGTCCAGTTTAAGAATATACACTGTTGACAAAGACTCTATAAGATAGCATTAAATTCTACAAAAACTATGGAAAACTTACTCTTCTATTTCTTCAATAATCTTTCTTCCTGACCTGTAAAAATAAAAAGAGAAAGAGTTTTTAAGACCTAGTGGTCTTTTCTGTCAGGGAGAATGAGGGGAGGCGGGGGAGAGAAGGGTGTGTGGTAATGGGAAGGATTATCAGGGAGGTCTAGTCAAAATAGGCCCAAGAGATACACTGGTCACTTGAATATGGCTTCATTCATGAGCCACAGTCATTTGGATGTAAATAAACTCATCTTTCCTCTAAACCTGCCCATCCTTCTGATCTCCATACTTCTATTAATGAGACTACAATCAATCTATTAATGAGACAATCATCAACAAATATTTATTAAGTGCCTCCTTTATGTTAGGTACTATCTACCCAATAATCCTGGGAATCATTTTTGACTTCTCCATCTTGTCCTCCCACACTCAACTGGTTGCAAAGAATTGTTGATTCTATCTAGACACAAAGTCTAGTACATCCATTTCATCATCATCCCCATCACACGGTTGCCTTCATTCCTAGTTCAAGGTTTTATTACTTCTTTTTTGGACTGCCTGTTATCTTGTTATAAAGGCCATAAATTCTGCTCTTCAAATTTGCAATTCTTTCACTCAGGAATGATGTATTGTAGTTCATTGTTCTTCTCAAATTCCATAGAATAATTAAGTACTGGGTTGTTTGATTTTGTTTTGGTTTGTTTACTAATTTTCATTGCCTGAACTGGAGGCCATATTTCTTTCTGTTGTTAATATTTTCCATGTTGACTTATTTGCTTATGCTACAGATCTTTCATTGAGTTTTCCTCTTTTGGGAGTTTAAATCTCCTTATCCCCTTTCCTTTATTTTCCCCTATTGTTCACTTTCTAACTCCCTCCCCCTGAGAAATGGTTTCCTAGGAGACTGGATCTTAAAGCATCTCAGCCTCCTTCTATCATGGTTCATTAGTTTGGGTCTCTGCCCCAAGTAACTTCTGGGGGAATAGAACTGATCCCAGCCAGATGATGGACTTTCCCTCAGGCTAAGTGGAGTATCAGACAGCTTCTTCCATACAAACTATTCCCTCCCCCCACATACACACACATACACAACACACACACAGAGGCTCCTAGGCAATTATCCAAAACCACAAACTTCAGAACATGTGCCAATTGGTAATAGTAAAATGAATTTTCTCTCTGGAATTCCCTATGCTAATATTGAATTCAGTAGTATGGGCAAAAGCAAATGTGTAAGATATGGTATATACCTATTTTCCACCAAGTTGCTCTCCAGTTTTTCTGGAAATTCATATAAAGATTTTTCAAGTAACTTCTGTTCTCAAGTGTAACAATTACTGAATCACTGGGATACTATACTCGTAATTCTGTAAAATTAGTACCAAAGAGTTTTGACAATTATTGCTTTATAATTTGATATCCAAAAATCTGATAATTAGACCATCTCCATCGCCTTTTTTGTTCTTTTTTCCTCTTAAAATTCATAACTTTATTTTCTTCATATGAATTTTTATATCTTCTCTATTCCTTTAAAGTTTTTCCCTTGGTGGTATTGACATAGAATTAAATATGTTGGCTAACTTACATAATAAAATCATTTTTCCAGCCATGAGTATTGAACATCTCTCCAATTATCTTTAACATCTCTCTCTTTTTAAAAAATTTCTATAAAGACTGTTTTATAGTTTGGTAGGTTAACTTCCACACAGATAAGTATTTTGTAGTTTTTTTATGGAATTTTTTCTCTTTTCTCCTATTAGTAATACAAAAAATGCTGATCGTTTTCTGGATATTTTATATATCACTACTTGGACAAAACAATTTTCTTGATTAGTTTATTTTATTGGATAAAGAGATTTCTAAATTAACTATCATATCATCTTGCAAACATGAATAATTTTGTCATGTTTGTTCTTTTCATTTCTCTTGTCTAATGGCCACAGTTAGTAATTAAAATGACAAGTCAAATAAGAGTGGAGAAACGAAGCATCATTGCTTCATCCTTAAACTTACAAAGAAGCTTTAATTTCTCTTATTAATTATGTTAATAATGTTTCTTTTAATTCAAATAATGCTAGCTCTAGATCTGAGATAAATACTAATCACATTTGGAAAAGTCTTTCCACAATCTGTTTTTAAGTGATTTTTTTTTTTAACTAAAAAGGCCTTTTCTACATTGATATAATCATAAAATCTTTTGTTTTAGTATTTATATGATTAATTTAATTATGTAAACAATTTTACTAATATTGAACCATGACTGCAACCCTGCTACATATCTAACTGAATCATAATGAAAATAGGTAGGTTCCAATTAGTACAATGAATCCTTTGATATAGCAGAATTTTTCAAATTCACACTCAATTTTCCATTGAGCTGGAATTAATTACCATATTCTGTACAATTATAACTTCAAATAATGTGGATTTGAACATATGTGACCACTTCAGGGGAATTATTTGTCAAACTAATTGGGACCTACCTAGCCATAATTTTTTCTTAAAGATTGCTAAAGTTGCCATTTCTGTTGCTTGAAGATAGCATAATTCTTCCAGTTACCTACAATCAATACCTCAGATACATCTTTGATTCTTCTTCTTCTTCACCTATATATCTAATCAATTTTCAAATCTAATTGGTTCTACTTCCACAATATTTCTAACATACATCCCTTTTTCTCTCATCAAACAGCCACCATACTAGATCAAGCTCTCATGAATCTCTTATTGGACTTTTTGCTATATAGCCTCCTCATAAATTTCT
Source organism: Sarcophilus harrisii (assembly GCF_902635505.1). Taxonomy (NCBI): domain Eukaryota; kingdom Metazoa; phylum Chordata; class Mammalia; order Dasyuromorphia; family Dasyuridae; genus Sarcophilus; species Sarcophilus harrisii. The sequence goes on from NC_045427.1 coordinate 303,952,685, forward strand.
CTAGCTAGAGAATGTATTTTAAATGGCATTCATTAGTCATGTTTGTTTTTAATCTGTGTTTTGATCTGTTTTATCCTCAAGTGATTTGGTTATTTTACTCTGTTATTGAGAATCATTTATATAACCTAGGTATTAAATATTCTTTAATCTGGATTTGGAGGCAAAGGATTTAAGTTCAATACAAGTTCTCCTATTTATAGCCTGTGTGTTTCTGGGCAAATCACTTTTTCACACCGGGCTTTAGTTTCTTTGTTTGTAAATTTTAGAGGTAATTACTAAGTGACCTCTCAAAGTTCTTTCATCCTTAAATCTAATAATCTATAACTCTTCAGAATTCATTTGCAGATATATCTAGATCAGAAATTTACCTTCAATAGTTCAACTATTGCCTATTTGATTTCTCTTTTTGAAATTGAGTAGCTTTATTAATTTGGGAATTTCACATTTTTAAGATATTTATTCATATTCTTTTAATTCCTGTCAAATTATTGAATGGCTTATCAATTTTGTAAGTTCCTGTTACTCCCTTAGTCTTTTTTTTTTAAAAATCAATGCAATAATCTTTTTGTTTCAATTTCTCCTTTGATTTTCACAATTTCTTTTTATTCTTACTTGAAACAGCTGATTTATTGATTTTCTCTTAGTTTTTTTTATTACATGACCTATTCATTATTCTTCTTCATTTAATTAACAAATTCATCAAAGTAAAGGATAGCAGAATAGTAGAATGTATAGTTGAAAGAGCTGACCTCAAAGACATTAAAACATGGGTTCAAGCTCTGCCTCCAACATACTTGTGACACTAAGCAAGTCACAACCTTGCAATGTTCTGATTGCAGAGAAGGTGCCAACTTGCATTAGTAGAAGAAATTTCCTCATCTCCCAAAATCCCCTCAGTCAATGAAATCACAAGTCCTATCTTTATTTTCAAATCTTCTCTGCAATTTACAGTCTCAGAAAATTGTCAGAGGTATTAAGAGGAAAAGTCACATATGTACTAAAGATATTCAAAAGCAGAGCTACAATTAAGTTTTTCATGAAGGCAAAGCAACTCTTTATCCAATATTCCATAATGCTTTCTTTTCTAACTACAGTTTCCTCTTCTAAACCAGTGCTAAATCCATGAAGTTTATTTTGTTTATGCCAATTTAATATCAGCCTATTGCCATAAACTCATCCTTTCATACTTTAGTTTGAATAGCATTAATTAATTAAGTTCTTCCAACTTTTTGCCATTTCCCCCTTAACATCTTAAAACTTCCTTCTCCTCAAAGGTTTTGCATATAGTAACTTGATAATTTCACATGATATGAGATTTACCCTCTTCTCACCTAACCTAGAAAATGGGATTCTGGATCTTCCTCCCCCTAACTCCTCTATTTCCAATCTCTTTGCTGGAAAGATCTTCCTATGTGGAGCCGAAATCCCAGAAACATTCATTTATACATGAATGAAGCAGCATGTTGAGATCTCAGTACATCAAAGGATCCAGGACAAATCTAGGTCCTGTCACTCACTACCTGAATTCTTTAGAATCACCAGATTATCCCTTTGATCCTCAAGTCCCTAACTCACAAAAAATACATATGCTGAGTCATAAGCTCACAGATTTAGAGCCAAAAGGGACCTCAGAAGGAATATTTAGGTCACTGACTCCTCTCATATTACAGATGAGGAAATTGAAGCATGGAGAAATGACTTGTTTAAGGTCACAACTATAGTAAGTGGTAGAGAAAGAATTTGAACCCATGTTCTCTAGCTTCAGGCAATTAAGTGACAGTGGATGGGTGGGTGGTACATATTCCTAAATTCAAATTTGGCTTCAACCATTTAATAACTTGTTGATTCTGGGCAAGTAACTTAATCCTATTTACTTCAGTTTCCTTATCTGTAAAATGAACTGGAGAAGGAAATGGCACACTGCTCCAGTATTTTTGACAATAAAATCCCAAATGGGGTCAGGTCATGAAGAGTGGGACATAACTAAAATGACTGAACAACAAAAACCTATTTAGTTCAGTCTAATAACCATTTCTCAGTTGACTCTTATTTATTCCTCACTTCTTTTTTCATACAATTCAATGATAATTTCAGATCCTCCCCTTCCCAACATCCCAATATCCCTCTTTGAATGACATTTGTCTGTGATCATTCATTCAATTCTCCTATCCATTTATTTTTATTTTAATCTCTTTTTTCGTGTTTCTATAAGTGTTTTTTTGTTTTCTCACTGTGAAAGTTCTTTAAAAATCTTTGTCTCTCTCTCCGTCTCTCCTTCCCTTGCTCTTTCCTTTTTTTCTTCTTCCTTTTCTCTCCTTCCCTTCCTTCCTATCTCTTCCCCCTCTTTTTCTTTTTTCCTTCTCTCTCCCTTCCTTTTTTTGTCTTCCTGTCCCTTTCCCTCTCTTTCCTTTCCCTCCTCACCTCTTTCTACCTTTCCCTCCCTCCCTCTCTTTTCCCCTTTTTCTTTTAATTTTTCTTTCTTCCTCTCCATTTCCCTCTCCCATCCTATCTCACTCAAGTCTTAAGTCTGTTTTTCTGACCTGGGCCAGTCTACCTCTCCTTAGAGAGTCTGGTGATCTTATGCTCCTAGGAATTCACCATATTGATGTTGGACTTCACATGGTCACCAGATCAGCTTTAGTATCATCATAGCTCAAAACTCCCAATTCACCAGTCTCAGCCTATCAGTGGGGTCAGCATGTGTACCACCACATACAGCTTTGTGTTTCTTGAGGTTTTTTTAAATTTTGATTTGCATATCAAATTTCCTGCCCATATCAGGGTTTTACAAAAGGAATGATTCTAATTCCTCTCTTTTGAAAAAAAAAAAAAAAAAAGACCTTTTTTTTATTGCTGATCAAGAAGTAAAAATGATATTATTTCAAGTCCAGCACAAATGCCACTTTATCCATGAAGCTTTTTGGGATGCCCTGAGATAGAAAAGATTAGCACCTTAATATTTCACTAACACACCATCTCCTAATTTGTATTTATCTATACAGTCTAATCTCTGTGACTTACTAGACTACAAATTTCTTGAAGGCAGCTGGACCATATCTTATTTCTGTTTACATCTGTCCCACAACATGGCACAATGCACCAAAAATGCTTACTGATGTGACCCTGAGCAACTCACTTAACCCCAATTGCCTCAATTAAAAAAAAATGCTTACTGAATGAATAATCATTTTACAGAGGAAAAAACTGAGGTACAAAAGCTAAATAAATTTTTCAGGATGAAAGTTGGTTTGTAGTAAATCTAATATTAGAAACCACATTTCCCAAGTTGCACCTTATTTACTGAAACATCTGTGTGATAATATGACATATACAATGTTATTTTTATGAAGAAGATTTTCAGATGCTCCTAAGGCTTTATGACACTATTTGAACTTATTAGAACTAAAGTCAAATCTCAATACTCCACAGTTATTTATGAAGCACACGGGATGATATGGAGAATTTAAATCTGTCAAATCAAAACCATCCCACAAAGTGGCAACAGATTTGACAGATGAACATTTTATATCACCTCCCTAAACTGCCCTCTCATTAACTAGTGGAAGGGGATCAAAGGCTAGCAAATAAGAAAGAGAAAGGAAGAGAAGCAAGAGGCCTGGAAAATCTACCTACACAAAAATCAGAGACTCCACCTTTCTCCTATATAGGATGCAATACAAATAAATGAGTGGGTTGAAGCTTTAAGAGACTGGTACATAGTAGCTCTCTTGTTCTCTACTCCAGCAAGCCCAGAAGTAATTCAGTTCGGATTAGGGATGCTTGTTCAATATTCAAAATGTAAAACATGGAGATTGCTGAACCAGCACTTTGAAAAGTTAATTAAATGCCAGATTTCTTTTTAAGAGATACTCCATCACTTGCTGATTGCTTTGGCCATTTTACAGAATGAAGTTTTAACTCTGTACAATGAAAGTAAATATTCTCCCCCATCTTCTGCTCCCTGGAGACACAGTAACATGATTGGGAATATACTGTCTTTTTTTTCTCCCCTTTCCAGTATGTTATATCCTCAATTTAGCAAGAAAGAGCCAAGTAAGTGCAGTTACTAATTTAAGGCTGTGCATAATGTTATCAAGTCAATATCATATTAAGGGTAATTAATAATAATGATAATAATAATAACTGGCATTTACTTAGTGTCTTATAGTTGGTTATGCACTTTACCTATATTATATCAGATTAGTCTCATAACAACTCTAGAAGATAAATATTATAGGTTATCCCCCTTTTTATAGATAAGGAACATGAGATTCACATAGCCAGTAAGTATCATAGGTGACACATGAACTCAAATTTTCTAAATTTAAGTCTAGCATTCTGCCTTCAAAACTATGCTCCCCTCTCTTAAGGATGATAAGCATTCAAATAAGATAAATGGGAATATAAGAAGTAGCAGAGAGATGATAATTTTTAAATGAAGAAGTACTGTTTTGTTCATATTCCAATCTTTATTTTGAGAATAGTTTAATGACTCTTTCTTCCCCTAGAAAATAATTGTGACTTTTCAAATTTTCCATCAAGATGTTCCAGGGAGGGGGAAAATGTCCTTTCTCTTAATTAAATCGTTTTGACAAAACTACCAAGTATCTGTGTATTATGCTTTTTCCTCTAAGCCCTCCTCCTCCCCAATTCAATAACCAGGAGCCATGATTAAATCAACTCTGCTATTGTTCCTGGATAGGTGCCTATGACATAACTCATCATCGCTATAACACCAATATGCCCCTCTCTGACCCTCTCTATCCTATTCCCCTCTTTGAACATAAACTCCTTGAAGGCAGAGGTTTTTTGTTTTGTTTTCTTTTAATTTGTTTCTAGCACTTAATATTTGTCACAAAGTAAAACCCTTAATACTTTTTAAATTCATAATAATCAATCTCTACTCTCAAGAAGTTCGTGCCCTGGGGGCATAGATAAATATAACACAAATTAGAACACAAGTGCACATGAGAAGCATCAATTGCTTATGAGATGAGATTGGGGTGGGGGGGGGGGGAAGGAGGCACTTCCAGCAAGGGTGAACCAGATAATGCTTTGTAGAGGAGGTCGAATTTGAGCTGAGTCTAGATGGATGGCTAAGTTACCAGTGAGTGAAGATTAGAGAAGGCATTCCAGACATGACCAAAGGCAAAAATTAGGGGTATTGGGAATAGAAAGGAATGCTATTTAGCTAGAACACAGCCTAGTTGAAAACTTAATGTTTTTCCTGACAATATTTTAAATAATAAGGAAATTTTTTCACTAACAGGTGATATAAAGATATCCTGAGACTATTTTTATCACAAAGATCTTTTACTTCTTTTGCATCACTTTCATTATATTTATTTACAACCTAACATCTTAATCTGTAGCCCCCCCAAAAAAAAAGAATCCTTAAAACACCTCATCTCTAGCTAAATGATTTCCTCTTTCCTAATTTCTAACTCTCAATTTTAGTTCTTTCTCTCCTTTTTATTTGGGAGAGGGGAGAAATTAGAGACTTCCCTGGCATTCAATGGGCCAGAATCTGCTCAGTTAGGGTCAAGTTTTTCCCCCTTACCATGTCCTGTGCTGTGTAATTAACACAGGGAAATTCTACATTTTAAAAAATTCTTACTATGTCATTTTAGGGCATGGTGGGAGAGAAAGAAGAGCCTTACCATATTCTAAGACAGTGGCAAATACTTGCTGACTTCTAGAAACTGCATGGTATAGCTTTGTTACACCTTCCCATTTTCCTTTTCTCGAGTTACATATTAGCTCTCAAGACCAGGGAAAGAGTAACTGTATCCTACTATGCCAGCAAGTTGGTCTTCAACACACTGGCAAGAATACCGCAGTCTCCTTGTGGTAAACTTTAAAAAACAAAGAAAGAAAAGCAGGATTCCCCTGGTAAGTGGCCATAGAACTTCATCTGTACCTTTTACAGGTTATGTGCTGAAGGGTGAAAGACAGTCCTAATGTAGACATCATCTATGTTAAACTGTTTCTCTCTCATTTAATGGAATACCGCAGAGATCTAAATGGAGATAAAGTACCACGGCTCAGAGAACAGCGAGGATGCTATCTTTATGCAGCATGACAATGTTCAGTGGTTAATTAGACACCGTTAACCTATTTTAGCAGGGGACATAACTGGGATAAATGGGGGGAAATGTCCTTGAAGTCTCTTAATATCCACAGTGCACACAGGACCCTAGATTCACCTTCTCACTGCAGGACAGAGGCATACTTAAAATATAATAAAGGTTTGATTGATTGATTGATTGATGCCAAAGCACCAGGCAACAAAACTCTGATTTGGGGATATGGGTGTACCAGTTTGAACCTATCCCTAATCTTCTATGACCTTTGTTCTATTAAAAAAAAAAAAAAAAAATGAGGGATTTGGGAATCTATCTTGTTTCCTAGTTAGATATAACCAACAGGGGTTATTAAAACAACTTGTTGCCGATAGAACAGGAGGTAAAACTGGAAGAAGTATTCCATATAAATCAAGTTACAGCAGGAAGCTTTGTACATGGCAGTGACTGATTAGTGTCTGATCACTTGGTAAATGGAATTATATGAAAGATGTTACTAACTACATTGGTGCCAAAGTCACTTGAATAGATTTGTTAAACTTCTCCAGAAGAATTCATCCAAATATCCTTTCTTTATAAATAGGTTTTTTAATCTTGAGATTTCAAAAGGTTCAATATTGACTTAGTTTCTTTAAGACCTTAAGGAGATAGGTACTTATAAGCACTGCTTGTTGAATAATGAAGGAACACAAAGGAAAAGTGATTTATGTCAAGTCATAAAACGGGGCGGGAGAAAATCCCCAACAAGATTTGGGACTATATGCCTGAAAAAATTTTTTTCACAGAAATATCAGATCCTAGACAAGCTAATCATTCATTTTCATAGTTTTATAACCCCCTATCTAAAATGGGTACAAGCTTTGATAAAAAGTCAGAAATTTGGCAGGACTATAAAGTGTAAAAATCTTTAAAGGTCATCTAGTCTAATCATCTCACTTTAGAGATGAGAAAACTGAGGCATACAGATTTTAAGTTATGTGCCTAAGGTCACACAGGGTCAGTAATAAGCCTAATCTAATTGAATAAGAATTCAATTAGATACTCCAAATTCTTAGAACGTTTTTCCTATGGTACCATGCTGCTGGCCCTCATGGAACTCACTTTTTCCTTAGCTAGTGAACACTCCCTCATTTAAGTATCACCTGAAAACTGATGTCCTTTACATTTTCCCCATGATTCCTAGGATTATTTCCATTCATTTATATTTAGTTCCTGGGAATTTGTTGGATTTCTCTTTTGTCTAAGGTTAAGAAAGAATTCCCCAGACTCAAAATCCCTGTACTCACGGGTTTTAGCCTATATTAGGCTACATTCAGTTTCTACTTACACAGTTCATTTAAAAAAAAAAAAAAAAAAAAAAAAAGGCGCTTCCAGAAGAAAAATGAAAGAATAAGTGGGCCTATTCTCTCTACAGGCTGTCAAGCTATATGTATTCTTCTAAAAGTCCAGTGAATTTTCTTTGGCTATTACTGAGTAAAGTTTGCCACCTGCTGGCCATGCTTCCAAATAACATCCTTAGTTCATTCAAGATGAAATTACCTATTAGATTTTAAGACCATCACTTAGAACTCTGCAAAGTCATAGTAATATTTCAAAACACATTAAACAATGAGAAATAATATGGAAAGCTTGTTTATATATAAATTGACAACAAAATGAATAAAGGGGAATAGAATGCAGTTTCTCTTGTTGCCTCTGAAGCTCAGATATCAGAAACATGGATCAGGAGATATTTTTTTGGTGTCAATAGTGAGTAAAAGCTATCATGTTATGCACTTAGACTAGAAAATCACTTCTGAATGGTTATTTTTAGACAAATGAAGATGACTTGAACAGAAATAGTGGTTGAATAAAGCCTACCATTTTATTCAGCCAACTTAACTTTTTCAAAGGTCATTTTCTACTCATATGACTTTGGACAAATCAATTAATCTCTCTGTGGCTCAGTTTTTTTATCTGTAAAATGACCTCTAAGATCCCTTTTAGCTCAATATTTATAAACCTGTGTGTGGTCCTGTGATCTTGAGTTTTAATCATAAATAGGTTGGCCTGAGGTCAGGAAGATTCAACTTCATAAGCTTAAATCTGGTCTCATTTATTAGACTAGCTGAGTGACCCTGTCACTTAACCCTGTTTGCCTTGGTCCCTCATTTGTTTTGGGTTTTTATTTTATTTTATTTTATTTTTTTTGCGGTTTTCTTTTTTTTTATTTAATAGCCTTTTATTTACAGGTTATATGCATGGGTAACTTTACAGCATTAAAAATTGCCAAACCTCTTGTTCCAATTTTTCACCTCTTACCCCCCCACCCCCTCCCCTAGATGGCAGGATGACCAGTAGATGTTAAATACATTAAAATATAAATTAGATACACAATAAGTATACATGACCAAAACGTTATTTTGCTGTACAAAAAGAATCAGACTCTGAAATATTGTACAATTAGCTTGTGAAGGAAATCAAAAATGCAGGTGTGCATAAATATAGGGATTGGGAATTCAATGTAATGGTTTTTAGTCATCTCCCAGAGTTCTTTTTCTGGGCATAGCTAGTTCAGTTCATTACTGCTCCATTAGAAATGATTTGGTTGATCTCGTTGCTGAGGATGGCCTGGTCCATCAGAACTGGTCATCATATAGTATTGTTGTTGAAGTATATAATGATCTCCTGGTCCTGCTCATTTCACTCAGCATCAGTTCGTGTAAGTCTCTCCAGGCCTTTCTGAAATCATCCTGTTGGTCATTTCTTACAGAACAGTAATATTCCATAATATTCATATACCACAATTTATTCAGCCATTCTCCAACTGATGGACATCCATTCAGTTTCCAGTTTCTAGCCACTACAAAAAGGGCTGCCACAAACATTCGTGCACATACAGGTCCCTTTCCCTTCTTTATAATCTCTTTGGGATATAAGCCCAAAGGTAACACTGCTGGATCAAAGGGTATGCACAGTTTGATAACTTTTTGAGCATAGTTCCAAACTACTCTCCAAAATGGTTGGATTCGTTCACAACTCCACCAACAATGCATCAATGTCCCAGTTTTCCCACATCCCCTCCAACAATCATCATAATTTTTTCCGGTCATCTTAGCCAATCTGACAGGTGGTAGTGGTATATTAGAGTTGTCTTAATTTGCATTTCTCTGATTAATAATGACTTGGAGCATCTTTTCATATGACTAGAAATAGTTTCAATTTCTTCATCTGAGAATTGTCTGTTCATATCCTTTGACCATTTTTCAATTGGAGAATGGCTTGATTTTTTATAAATTAGAGTTAATTCTCTATATATTTTGGAAATGAGGCCTTTATCAGAACCTTTGACTGTAAAAATATTTTCCCAGTTTATTGCTTCCCTTCTAATCTTGTCTGCATTAGTTTTGTTTGTACAAAAACTTTTCAGTTTGGTATAATCGAAATTTTCTATTTTGTGATCAGTAATGATCTCTAGTTCTGCTTTGGTCATAAAGTCCTTCTTGGGGTTTTTTTTAATAGCTTTTTATTGACAAAACATATGCATGAGTAATTTTTCAACACTGACCCTTGCAAAAACTTCTGTTCCAACTTCTTCCCTCTTTCCCTCCACCCCCTCCCCTAGTTGGCAGGTAGTCCCATTCATACATGTTAAATATGTTAAAGTATATGTTAAATATAATATATGTATACATATTTATACAGTTGTCTTGTAGCACAAGAAAAATCAGATTTAGAAAGAAGGCAAAAATAACTTGGGGAAAAAAAACAAAAATGCAAGCAAACAATAACAGAAAGAGTATAAATGCTATCTTGTGGTCCACTCTCATTTTCCAGTATTCTTTCACTGGGTGTAGTTGGTTCTGTTCATTACTAATCAATTGGAATTGATTTGGATCCTCTCATTGTTGAAGAGAGCCACTTCCATCAGAATTGATCTTCATATAGTATTGTTGTTGAATCAGCCCCTCATTTGTAAAATGAGCTGGAGAAGGAAATGGCAAACAACTCCATATCTCTGCCAAGAAAACCCCAAAAGGGGCCACAAGAGTCAAACATGACTATAATCAATTAACAGATAGCTTCTCTTGGAGAACCTGTTCTGGTCTCTGACAAACCAATCTGCTAGTATTTCTTTCTATCATTCAAATTCAACATCTATTTTCTTTGCTTCCGATAAGGAATCTCTAATACATCCTAACCCATGGATACAATTAGCCTTACTCCATATGGATAAAAAGGGAAGAAAATGGGCAATGGGAGATGGCTACATAAATGACAACAAATAGATAGAAACATCACATGAAGTCTGGTCAATAGTCTACAGGAGAGAATTACTTTATAGAAATTAAATCATTTGGACCAAGTATTTATAGATGTAGCATAAGAATTCTTACTCCCCTCCACATTAAAAGTATCAAAGGCAGACTAAGACATTAGGATCTAAGTGGCAGGTCTAAAGACCAACAAAGTAGGAATGAGAGCCATGTAGCATTATTATTTCTGGAACACGCTGTGGTTTTGTCCAGAGTCCTTACCTTGTACCCTTTCAATCACTAATAAAAGTGACTTGAGCAACCATATTTCAAAATAACTAATCCATTGTACAAGAGCAGCTTGAAGAAAGTAAGAGTGCCCAATCTGGGAATAAGTTACACAAGAATAGTGTGGGTCACGATCAGGCTTCACTGGAAGGACCCAAGAATGGAATAGTAGGAAGGTCTTCAGGGCAAGAGTATTTTAATAGAGGTACATGAAGGAGCCACATTGCATGCGTATGGTAATGCATGCTCAGTATGCTTTAGTGCTCCTTCTTTTATGAGTTACCTGGAATCAAAATCGCTTTCAGTTGCTTTTGGGATAAAAGAATAAAAAGAGAAAAGAAATAGCTGTGATATTCACAGATGTGTTTTTATTTGGGGAAGATTGAGTTCATCAAAGAGAGAACAAGGAGATCACTGATGAAGGGGGAATTTTAACCAATGACAGTCATTCCTAATCACTCCCTCTTGGCTCCCAGCCACACGCACAGCAAAACAAGGCCCTCTCAGCAGAGACGAGCTGGCTCGGGAGACTGAACTTTTCTTTGCTTCAAAATGTTTTGTTCATCTCATATGATCAACATTTCATTTCTATTAGTATCCCAGAGGATAGCAGTCAAGACAACTTTGCTAGGACAGACTTCACATCACACAAATAGTATGATGCACAACCCCCTTTCTGAATTAATACAACACACTCAATTCTTATGATTTCACCCAGAATACATTTTAAATAGCAGCATCAATCGTACAGAAATAATGATAGTTAGCACTTAGCTTAATAGCTTTTAGACTATTAAAGCTTGAAAGTGTAACTAAGACATTTTAGGACAAGCTTAGTAGTGTTTTAAGGTTTACAAAACTTTCTACACATATTGTATTTTATCCTCACAGCCACCTTAGAATTTTATAGAAGAAACTGGGACAGACTCTGGTTAAGTGACTTGTTTAGGATCTCACAACTAAGTATCTGAGATAGGACTAGAGTTCAGCTCTTCATGAATCTAGGTCCAGTACTACATCCATTGTATCACCTAACTGCCTCTTCTACTTGTCACTCACTATTGGATAAATGACTTTGAGGATGTCACTTCATCCATCTGATTAAGTGAATTCTTGGTTTCTTCCCCAGTGAAATAAATGTATGGGGCTAGATGATGCTAAAGGCCCCTTCACTGCACTGACCATTCCTCTACCCATCCTGTCTCCACAACCCTTCCTCACTCCCATCCCCCATCAACCATCACTTGCTCCCATTTACTAAAGTATTTCTAATCTGACAACTAGCTAGCTAGCATTTATCTTACACTGTGTGCTAAGTGCTTTTAAAATTATTTTCTCATTTGATCTTCATAGCAATCCAGCAAAGTAGATCCTAATATTATTTCTCATTTTACAAATGAGGAAATGGAAGCAGACAGGGTGGCCTGCCCAGGGTCACACAGCTAGTAGTAGCTGTGATTTGTAGCACTAGTGGTGGCAGTAATAATAGTAGCCAGATTTGAATTGAGGTCTTCCTGACTCCAGATCAGCGCGCTATTCACCGAGTTGCCCAGATTAATGACAACTACTGCTGCTGCTGCTGCTGCTACTGTTGCTACTAGTACTACTGTTTATATGGTATTTATTTACTATGTGCCAGTATAATTACTGTCTCATTTGATCCTTATAACCCTGTGAGGTAGGTGTTATTATGTCCCCATTTTATAGATGAGGAAACTGAGGGAGACAATGCTTACATGACTTTTCCAGCTAGAAAATGTTTAAGGCTGGATTTAAACTTCAGAAGTTTCTGACTCCAGGCCCAGCTCTCTATCCATTGCACCTCTTCACTGCCCCTTAGCTGACAACTCTTAAATTACCCTTTCTATGCCAATCTATCCCCATTCCAGTTCCAAATCACCACCTAAGAAACTCCAGTCATTTGTTTAGCTGACACTTAGAATTCAACCTGATAAAGAGAAAACTCAGTCCCTTACTCTTCAGAGAAAGCACTAAAATCTGTTTTCTGCTGCTCTTAGATGAAGTTTTTCCCTCCTTATTTTTCTCTTTCTCCTTTCCAAATGTTGCCCTATTCTATTATTTCTTCTTCTCACAGGAGTCTGTACCCTGGGGTTTGTGAACTTTAAAAAATTACATTGATAACCATATTTCAATAAAATTGACCTTCTTTAAAATCCTGTTTTTTTTATTTTATTTATTTAATTTTGGGAGAAGGCAATTGGGGTTAAGTGACTTATCCAGGGTCACACAGCTAGTATATATTTGAGGTCACATTGGAATTCAGGTTCTCCTGACTCCAGATCCAATATTCTATTCACTTGTACCATCTCTCTGCCCCTATTTTATGAATTTAAAAACATAGTGATACAAGATTTTGCAAGGGGGAATGTTAAAAACTATCTTTGCATGTATTTTGAGAATAAAAAGCTATTATTAAAAATTTATTTAATGATTTGAAGAAGGAAAAAAAATAAAAAATAAAACATGGCTCTAAGAAGGGATGCCCTATTAATGCATGGTTGGTAGAATTATGAACTGATCCAATCATCCTACAGTACAATTTGGAACTATGCCCAAAGGACCACAAAATGGTATGTACCCTTTGATCCGGTAGTGTCACTACTGAGTCTGCTTCTCAAAGAGATCATAAAAAAGGGAAAAAGACCCATATGTGCAAAAATGACTGTAGCAGCTATTTTTGTGGTGGCAAGGAATTGGAAAATGAGTAAATGTCCATAAACTGGGGAATGGCTGAATAAATTATGGCATATGAAAGTAATGGAATATCATCGTTCTATTAAAAAATATGAACAAGCTGATTTCAGAAAAGCCTGAAAAGACTTACATAAACTGATGCTACATAAAGCAAGAAGAACCAGGGAAACATTGTCCATAGCAACAAAAGAATTGTTCAATAATCAGCTATGGTAAATTTGGTTCTTCTCAGCCATTCAGTGATCAAAGGCAAACTATGGATAGAAAGAAAATACCATCCTTATCAAGAGAGAGAACTATGGAGCCTGAACATGTACTATTTTCACCTATTTGTTCTGATATTTCTCTCCCAATATGATTCATATGGAAATATGTAAAAAATCAATGTACATATATAACAAAAAATTTTTTTACATATAGTTGGGGAAAATAAAAATAAGGGATGTCTTTGACCCCCCCAAGGAAAGAAGCCCTATTATAGATTTTTTCTAAAATTGTATCCATTTTTTATGACCCTCGCCATATAATGAACCATATTTCAGTATCTGGTTTTAATTTTCACGTGGTTTTTTGTTTTTTTTTTAGTTAATATCCTTGTTTACCATCTTGCTGTTGATTGGAATGATCTTCTCATCTTCTTACTCTGCTTGATGACCTCAATCTTATTCCATAAAGCCTCTTTCACTAGCAGCCCAGTGCTCTCTGAATCACCCTTAATCTCTAGATCTTGCCTATAAACTTCCCTGGTATGTTACTGGGGTCTTCTATTTCAAGTTTCACGTGATCTTTCATGCTTTCATCTTCCCACAATAACTTCCAAATCAACCAGAGAAAGGACCTTAGAGATCAGGACTAAAAAAGTCATCTCTTTCCATGCCTTCGAATCTCTTCATAAGACTTGGCTTCTTCTGGGAGACTTGGCTCCAAAGTTAGCTAATATCATCTCTCTGCTGCATAACACACCTGAGCCCACACAGAACTGTCATTAAGCCTTGCAGTAAGGACATTCCCATCCAGAGAATTCCAAATCTAGGCTTGATGCGTACATGTTATATCCTTTGACAAAGGTGAAGTAACGTGGAGAACTGGACCCCAATCCAAGTAGATTCCCTCAAGTAGAGAGGGAACTAAACAGAACTAAATAATAATAACTAGAATTTTAATAGCATTTGAAATGCTGAGCACTTTACAAAAAATACTTCTTTGACTCCTCATAATAACCCTGAGGGGTGGACATTATTATTAATTCCATTTTACAGATAAGAAAACTAAGCTGAGTACAGAAATTTGCCCACACCAACATGTCTGAGGCAGAATTTGAACTCAGGTCCTTCTGACTAAGTCTAGTGCACAGAATGCATAGACCTAGCCAGTTCTCCATTTATACACTCATAATTGGTACCAAGTCATCTTAAGGGCAGGTAAGTGGTACAGTGGATAGAGTGCTGGGCCTGGGGTGAGGACCTAAGTTCAAATTCAGCCTTAGACACTTACTAGATGTTTGCCTAGTTTTCTAGGCAACCTGTTTGCCTCCATTTTCTCATCTGTAAAATGAGCTGGAAAAGGAAACAGGAAGATATTCTAATATGTTTGCCCAAAAGACACCAATTGGAGACACAAGGAGTCGGATGTGACTAAAAAAGAACTCAACAATATCTTAAGGATGGTCTCTTCACGGGGCAGCTATCAGAAGGAGCAGAGTTCAAATTCTGGGCAAGTCACCTTAACCCTAATTGCTTACAGATAAATGAATGAACAAATAAATAAATAAATAGAAATGGTTTCATCAGAGAAAGTAAAAAGGGAGGAAAATAGAAAGGATGTGGTCTGCCAAGAAGGTGTATGCCAGAGGAGATGGTAACATATTTGGGCAATGACAAAGGCAAACACTTATCGTGGACTGGGAGAACATCGTGCTGCAACACAATACAATCGTTCCACACTTTGAACCGCAGAAGAGTACCCTATGTTCTAGACATATACTTTTTCCATCTATGAGTCCTGCTAGTGCTGTGCATATAACAGACATGATAAAATCTGCTGACAAGGTAAAAGATTTTACACACCGCTTGCTTTGATTTTAAAAACAAAACAAAAAGCAAAACCTTCAATACTTCCCTTGTGCACACAGAATATATAACAAGTAGGGCAAATTATACTAGGAATTTCTCTTGAGTCTAGATTGAACAAGACACACCTTTCTGAGATACTATGGTTAAGTGGCAAAGTCCACTCTACTGAACGTGGCATATAAAATCTCTGCAACAGAACCTTTACAAATCTTCTCTACTTTAGGCTGCCAGGCAAGCTCACTGTCCCCAGAACAAGGCAACCATTTCTGCCACTGTGAATTAACTCACCCTGTACTTGGCACACCCTTCCCTTGTCTCCATACTCATTTAACCTAATCCTCATTAAGCCCATCTCAAGCCTCTCTCTCTCTGAAGTCTATCTCCACTCCACTAGCCACAGGGATTGTGCCTCCTAACAAGCCCTGGACACTCACTTGGCACTCGGAATGTCCTGGGTCTCATGACTTATCTTTGTATTTATATTCCCTGCCACTACCATAAGACAATAATCTCATTAGAGCAGGGAACAAGAAAGGGACCTGAGTGGGCATCTATCTTCTAACCCAACCTCCTCATTTTACAGATGATAAGACTGAAGTCTAGAAAGAGTGATTTGAGCAAAATCAAAAATGTAGCAAACAGCAGCGGAAGGATTAGAATCCAAGTCAAAACCCACATGGCTAGATGACACAGCAGATAGGGTACCAAGCCCGGAGGCAAGAAGACCTGAGTTCAAATCCAGATTCTAATACTTATGAGATTGTGTGACTCTGGACAAGTCATTTAACCCTATTTGCTTCAGTTTCTTCATATGTAAAATGAGCTGGAGAAGGAAATGGCAAATTACTCCATTATCTTTGCCAAAAAAAAAAAAAACAAAACAAAACCCAAATGTGGTTGCAAAGGGTCAGACACAACTGAACAACACCAGAGGATCACAGATCAACCATCACTACCATTTACTAAGTCCAATGTCTGTATCTCATACTCAGTACTATAGGGGCTTACAAAGCTTGATTATCTTAGTCCTTGTCCTTGAGGAAATTTTTTTAATATGGAAGGGTAGATAGTGAACATAAACAATATATATATACACACACATATATATGTATTTGTAACTTGCATACATATATTCAAAATATAGATGCATGAACATAAAAAGATGTAAAAGGTATTAATAGATTAAAAATAATTGGAGAAATGGGTTTTCTGCTAAATCTACAAGGAAAACAGGTAGATAGGAAGGAGGGAAAGAAACTATATTATACAGAAGTCTACAAAAAGTGAAAAAAAGCCAGAGAAAAAAGAGGTCTCTCTAGGATGCCTGGCAAATAGCTTTGTTGGACAAGAATCAAAGGAACCAATCTTGCCATTTTTATTTCCACAAACATCTTGCACTTACTTGCCCTTCTTCCCACTCCTGCAGTCATGTCTCTGGTTCAGGCCCTCAGCACCTCTCACTTGGACTACTACATCTTATTTGATGTCCCTGACTCAAGCCTCTCCCTATTTTAATCTATCTACTACAGGACCACCAAAGTGATTTTCCTAAAGTTCAGATCTTATCCTCTCATCCTGTCCTCTGCTTAATAAACTTCAGTGGCTCCTTATTACCTCTATGATCAAAATGCCTGAAATGCATGCCATCCTCATGTCTATCTTAAAGAATTCTTGCTTCCTTCAGCTCAAATACCAGCTTCTACATGAAGCTTTCTCGTGCCCTCCCTTCCTAAAACTACCTTGTAAACCAAGTAGATGTCCATCAACTGGGAATGGCAAAACAAATTGTGATACATGAATGGAATGGAATATTAGTATGCTATAAGAGAAGATAAGTGTGTTGAATACAAAGAGGCATGGAAAAATCTGTCCTAAATGATGCAGAGCTAAGAAAACATTGTTTACAACAACAACAATGCAAATGGAAAGAATCACCATCTCAAAAAAGTGAATGTAGAAAAACTATAAAGAGCAAGATTGGAACAAAAAAAGAGATATAAAAAGATAACTAGCCCTGGGGCACTGGTTAGAAGTAGAGACTGGCGGATAGCAGACGAACGAACCCCAATCCTTTGGTATTTTTCTAAGAATTCCATTAAGGCTGCTGCCTCTGATTTGGCTGATAAGATCCAACTAGCTGGGAATGAACACCCCAGAATTAGGCTGATAGGATGGTTTAAAGGATTTATGTGCGAGCAATTTCATTATCCCAGTGATGTTAAATTGATCTTGATGTGTTTAGACCCAGCATTGAAAAGGGAATTCTAGCATTGGTTATAGTTGGGGACTATAGCTAGATGTCAAAATAATTTGTTTTAGGCAATGTGTTTGGGGGATCCCTGGGGTTGGAAGATGATACTCCCCAAATTTCATAAACTAGATGTCTTGTATTATTTCAGGCAATCGATCCTTGGCACTACTGAGGGTAGAGATAGATTATACTTACATCCACAGAGACTTGGCCTTCCAAGTGAATATTTCCTACAAGATGTAGAATATGACATAACGTTTTTCAATATATATTTGTTATAAGGGCTTTGCAAGTAGAAAACATTGAAGTAATTTGTTTTTGTTTGGGGTTTTGTTTTTTTTTTGAATGCTGAGAAAAGAACAGAGGTCCAAAAAGAAGCTCTAACAAGCAGGATAACTTTGAAAGCCAGAGATTGAACTTTTATCCTTATAAAAGCAACAAAAATCTGCAGTTTCACACAAAATTCTCTTTTAATTTTTTTCATTTGGTGTTTGTTAAGCTCCTAATTTTAAAAGTAGGAGGAGAAAAAAGTCTCAAGTAACTTGTACCCAAAGTATGGCATCAATTGATTATTTCAACCTAATGTAGGTAACCCAAGAATTGTGAAGTACTTGTTCTCCCAGTTGTGAAAGTGTCATTCATTGACGTGGCAGAGGTCTCTGAGTTCACCAAAATTGCTTCCACAATATCAACTGTCATCTTGAAGGACGAAATTAGGTGGGCCATAGAATGGGACTAGATGAAGGTATTTCACCCTTCTACTGCAGTTGCAAACAGACTGGTTTATGCTTGAGGGGACCCCTGGTATCTTCCTGAGCTGCTTCATTTGCCCCTTCCCAATCTATCCCCCCATCACCATCATGCAACAGGTTCTGGATCTAACATAAATTTAGCTACAATTCAATGAACTTCAAAAATGGATTCATTAAGAAAGAGCGTTTTCCATCTTCACAGTTCTGATAAAGGCCTCATTTCCAAAATATATAGAGAATTGACTCTAATTTATAAGAAATCAAGCCATTCTCCAGTTGATAAATGGTCAAAGGATATGAACAGACAATTTTCAGATGATGAAATTGAAACTATTACCACTCATATGAAAGAGTGTTCCAAATCACTATTAATCAGAGAAATGCAAATTAAGACAACTCTGAGATACCACTACATACCTGTCAGATTCGTTAAGATGACAGGAAAAAATAATGATGAATGTTGGAGGGGACGCGGGAAAACTGGGACATTGATGCATTGTTGGTGGAGTTGTGAACGAATCCAACCATTCTGGAGAGCAATTTGGAACTATGGTCAAAAAGTTATCAAACTGTGCATACCCTTTGATCCAGCAGTGTTACTACTGGGATTATATCCCAAAGAGATTATAAAGAAGGGAAAGGGACCTGTATGTGCACGAATGTTTGTGGCAGCCCTTTTTGTAGTGGCTAGAAACTGGAAACTGAATGGATGTCCATCAGTTGGAGAATGGCTGAATAAATTGTGGTATATGAATATTATGGAATATTACTGTTCTGTAAGAAATGACCAACAGGATGATTTCAGAAAGGCCTGGAGAGACTTACACGAACTGATGCTGAGTGAAATGAGCAGGACCAGGAGATCATTATATACTTCAACAACAATACTATATGATGACCAGTTCTGATGGACCAGGCCATCCTCAGCAACGAGATCAACCAAATCATTTCTAATGGAGCAGTAATGAACTGAACTAGCTATGCCCAGAAAAAGAACTCTGGGAGATGACTAAAAACCATTACATTGAATTCCCAATCCCTATATTTATGCACACCTGTATTTTTGATTTCCTTCACAAGCTAATTGTACAATATTTCAGAGTCTGATTCTTTTTGTACAGCAAAATAACGTTTTGGTCATGTATACTTATTGTGTATCTAATTTATATTTTAATATATTTAACATCTACTGGTCATCCTGCCATCTAGGGGAGGGGGTGGGGGGGTAAGAGGTGAAAAATTGGAACAAGAGGTTTGGCAATTGTTAATGCTGTAAAGTTACCCATGCACATAACCTGTAAATAAAAGGCTATTAAATAAAAATTAAAAAAAAAAAAAAAGAAATCAAGCCATTCTCCAATTAATAAATGGTCAAAGGATATGAACAGACAATTTTCAGATGATGAAATTGGAACTATTACCACTCATATGAGTGTTCCAAATCACTATTAATCAGAGAAATGCAAATTAAGACAACTCTGAGATACCACTACATACCTGTCAGATTGGCTAAGATGACAGGAAAAAATAATGATGATTGTTGGAGAGGATGCGGGAAAACTGGGACACTGATGCATTGTTGGTGAAGTTGTGAACGAATCCAATCATTCTGGAGAGCAATCTGGAATTATGCCCAAAAAGTTATCAAAGTGTGCATACCCTTTGACTTAGCAGTGCTACTATTGGGCTTATACCCCAAAGAGATACTAAAGAAGGGAAAGGGATCTGTATGTGCCAAAATGTTTGTGGCAGCCCTGTTTGTAGTGTCCAGAAACTGGAAAATGAATGGATGCCCATCAGTTGGAGAATGGTTGAGTAAATTGTGGTATATGAATGTTATGGAATATTATTGTTCTGCAAGAAATGACCAGCAGGATGAATACAGAGAGGCTTGGAGAGACTTACATGAACTGATGCTAAGTGAAATGAGCAGAACCAGAAGATCATTATATACCTCAATAATGATACTGTATGAGGATGTATTCTGATGGAAGTGGATTTCTTTGACAAAGAGACCTAACTCAGTTTCAATTGATCAAGGATGGACAGAAGCAGCTACACCCAAAGAAAGAACACTGGGAAATGAATGTAAACTGTTACATACATGTAAACAAAAGCAAAAATGCTTTTCTTCCCAGGTTATTTTTACCTTCTGAATCCAATTCTCCCTGTGCAACAAGAGAACTGTTTGGTTCTGCACACATATATTGTATCTAGGATATACTGTGACATATTTAACATATATAGGACTGCCTGCCATCTGGGGAAGGGGGTGGAGGGAGAGAGGGGAAAAATCAGAACAGAAGTGAGTGCAAGGAATAATGTTGTAAAAAATTACCCTGGCATGGGTTCTGTCAATAAAAAGTTATTATAATAAAAAAAAAAAGAAAGAGCATTTTCTATGTCAAATCTTGACTTGGGGATTTGAAGGAATGATTGGAAACCAATCTATCAATTGGTTTTTTCTTTAAAGGGGCTAACAAATGTCATCTAGAATTTTTAAAGAAAACCTTCCATATTGTCCAACAAGTGATTATTTCCTTTAAGAAATGGGGACAAGGGGGAGCAGGTCTCTTACTCTACGAAACTGAGGATTATAATGGCCATCTCAACACAGACTATGGAGAATCCCTCTAGGGCTAGAAAAATCATCAACAACTAGCAGTGGGCAAAGGGACTCCACCTAAGGAGTCCTTCCATTTGCTGAAAAAGTCTGGGGATATTGTTGAAGCCATTAAGAATCAGGCCAGCTGATTCCTCCTGCTGCCCAAACTAGAGGCTGGCTTCCCACAAGGTAGCAAAAGGGTCTCAGAGCGACTGAAGACAATTCAAAATTTAAGTGCTCCAAAATGTCAGCAGCTCAGAGGTCTCTGAAGCCCTCTGCTGTTGACCTTGCTAAATAGCCAATCATTGACTAGGAATGACTACTTTAAAATTGGAGGTCATCCAGCATGATGAATACAGAGAGGTCTAGAGAGACCTACATGAACTGATGCTAAGTGAAATGAGCAGAACCAAGAAAACATTGTACACAGAAACAACAAGACTATAAGATGATCAATTCTGATGGATGTGACTTTTCTCAACAATGAGGTGATTTCAGGCCAGTTCCATTTATACAGTGATGAAGAGAGACTATACTCTCTTCATCTATACTCAGAGAGAGAACCATGGGAACTGAGTGTGAACCACAACATAGCATTCTCGCTCTTTCTGTTAGTATTTGCTTACATTCTTGTTTTCCTTCTCAGGTTTTTCTTTCTTTCTAGATCCAATTTTTCTTGTGCAGCAAAATAACTGCACAAATACATATACATATATTGGATTTAACATATATTTTAACATAATTAACATGTATTGGACTACCTGCCTTCTAGGGGAGGGAGTGGGGGGGAAGGAGGAGAAAAATTGGAACAGAAGGTTTTGCAAGGGTCAATGTCAAAAAATTACCCATGCATATATCTTGTAAATAAAAAGATAAAATAATAATAATTAAAAAATTGGAGGTCATTCAGTCCAACCTCACCCCCTCATTTTACAAATAAGGAAAGTAAGGGCCAGAAGAGACATGATTTCATCCAAAGTCACACTGCTAGTGACTGGCAAAGCTGGGATCTGAAGCTGTAATTTTGGATTCCAAATTCAGCTCTCTTTCCAAGGAACCACAGTGGGTTCTGCAAGCTGGACAAGAGGTCCTGCGGCTTCCTGGACTCACACATTGCAAAGCTCCTTCCCTCAAAGCCAGAACACTGCTCAGAGACGGCAGGGACAGGGAGAAAGTAGGAGAGACAAAGGATGGAGCCTTTCCTCCTGAAGACAATGGCTTCTCAGACACTGTGCCAATGGGCACCAAGAGGCAGGGTTTGGGATGAAAAACTTAGTTTCGTCATTTTCCTTTTCATTCAATTTCCTCCCTTGTAAATCAAAGAAATCTGATTTATTGGCCATTAAGGTCCAGATGACTTTTTGTGTAAATGAACAAAACTCCCCACTACAGCAGAACTTCTCTGCTCCCATCTAAGAGTGACAGAGATTTCCCAACTCTGGATCTTTGCTCACACCATTCTCCCTATGTGGAAACCCCATTGCATTCCTCTCTACTTAAATGTGGCACAGTATAAAGTCAGCTTCTGTTCTCCATGAAACCTTCTCTGATATTCCAGCCCAATGGGATAATTTTTTCCTCTGAATTCACAGCATTCACTGAACAAATAACCATAGTCTGCCTTGAGAAATCACTTGAATTTTTTCAATTGTGATTTGATTTTTGTTTTTTTTTTCCCCCCTATACTGTTTGGTTTAGGCTGATTTCAGAAAAGCCTGGAAAGACCTGCATGGACTGATGCTAAGTGAAGTGAGCAGAACCAAGAGATCGTCATACACAGTAGCAACAAAATTATGTGATGATCAACTGTGATGGACTTGGCTCTTTTCAATACAATGATGATTCAAGGCAATTGTAATAGATTGGGACAGAAAGTGCCATAGCCATCCAGAGAGAGAATTATGGAGACTTAATGTGGATCAAAGCATAATTTTTTTCAACTTTTGCTGTTGTTTGTTTGCTTGTTTTTTTTTTTCTTTCTCATGGTTTTTTTTTTTTTTTTTGATCCAACAGCATGATGAATATGGAAATCTATTTAGAAGATTTGCACATGTATAGCTTGCTCATATATTTTTGTTTACTCAATGTCTCCCTTATAGATTGTGAGCTCCTTGAGGATAAGGACTGCTTTTTGCCATTCTTCATATTCCTTGGTATACAGTTGGTACTTAGAAATATGCTTACTGAATGTGTGGCCCTACCTAAATCACTTAGCCCCTTCAGTCTCAGTTTCCTCAACTATAAAATAGGGATAATCTTAGCAAACTGCCCCTCAGAGAGTCATTTTTGAGGATCAAATGAGATCATATTACTATAAAAAGGCTAGCACTATGTTTAATGAAGACTTATCTCCTTCACTGTCTTACAAAAGAGATTTTAGTAACTTTTCAAAAAAGAAAGAAAATAGGGGAAAGGATGGGTTCTCAGAATCAAATCTCCTGTTCTGTTTGAATCTTAAGCTCTTCATCTGTAGGCTAACAGGTATTCTAATTGCTTTGTTCACAACTCCTATACCCCAGAAAAGGCAATCTAAATGCCAGAATCTCAAATCAAGAAACAGCCATACAAGTTACTAGTATCTAGCAAAAGCCTTGGCTGCCTGGGAACAGATCCAATTCCTGATGGGCAAAAGAATGATCATTTCCGAAGCCTAAATGAACCTAATAATTTGCCTAATTAAGTCTTTGAACAGCAGCATTAGCCTGTTCTCTCCATGGAAGTAGGCAATTCACTTAGCTCTCACCTTCTTGAAAGCCTGGCAGTCATGCAGCAGCTTTGGAGATAGATTGAGTGATGAGGTGCCGAGGGCTTGTCTCTTCATCCATAATTCTCTTAGGACATTCCCCCCACTCCCAGGCAAACAGGTTGCACATATATCAGAGATACCTAGCAACAAATGTTTATAAAGTACCTGCTTTAAACTCTAAGGCATATAAGTAGACAGGGATACAGATATGTAAAAAGTCAATTCTTGCCCTCATGGAGATTACAACCTAATAGGAAGGTATGGAAGATGAACAGATAATTAATTTTTTTTTTAAAAATTAAAAATATTAACCCATACAAGAAAATGAGTAATAAATACCAGTTAGATGGTAAAGAAAATACATGTCCCAACTACTCGCTTGGAGAGAAAGAAAAAGAACACAGCCTGGATGAAACCCAAATTAGTCTTTTATAAAATCTCACCTTTCTGGGGCAAACTATATGTTGTTTTTAGTATGTAAGGGTAATACTAACTTCAGAAGGACTCAGATTTGAAGCTACTTTTCTCATCATGGGAACAAATTCACATTGAGACATCTACATTCTCTTGCCCTTCTGACAGGCAGTATTCATCATTTAGTTGCTGGATCTTGTTGATTCCACGTTTCTGACTGTAACCTCCTTTGCATCTTTCCAATTGCCACCTCCTCCAGGTCTTCAGTACCTCTTGCCTAGACTACTGGACCCAGATCTTGTCCTGTGCTAAAATTACCTTCATTTAACTGTTACATTAATATTCCTCATGCACAGATCTGATCACACCACCCTGCTGCTCATAACCTGCCAATAACTCTATTTTGTTATTATTCACTCAGTTTTCAGTTGTCTTCAACTCTTTTGAGACCTCATTTGAAGTGAAAATACCGAAGTGTTTTTGCCATTTCCTTCTCCAGCTCATTTTATATATGAGGAAACTGAGACAAAACAGTATTAAGTGGTTACACAGCTAATAATATCTTAGGTCAGATTTGATCTTAGGAAGTTGAGGCTTCCTGACTCCACTGCACCACCTACCTGCTCCACCTCTCTATTTAATATAGGTCAAATTCCTTATCTTGGCATTCAAGACCCTGCATAATCTGGTTGCATATACCTTTCTGACTGTACCCTTTCACTACTCAAAGTTGTTGTTAAATTAGACTTACTACAGCCTATTCTTTCCCATCTCAGTACCTATGGTTATTCTATTCTCTTCACTTGGAATGCCTATTATTCACAGTTCTATTGGTTTATCTGTCTTTCAAAGTCCTTCTCATGAACTCATGCCCTGAATCTAAAAGTGAATTTTCTGTATTATGAACTCCCCATAGTACTTTGAATATTGTCACACATTTACATTTTGCTTTTTAAAAAGTAGTTGTTTAATCCAACAGTCAGAGTTACAAAGAGAAAGTCCATTTAAAGTAACTACTGATAATATAAAATATTTAGGAATCTATCTGCCAAGGGAAAATCAGAAACTTTATGAGCAAAATTACAGACCACTTTTCACACAAATTAAGTCTGATCTAACCAATTGGAAAAAAAAACTACAGAAAATCATCTCCAAGATAATACACTATGATCAAGTAGGATTTATACCAGGAATGCAGGGCTGGTTCAATATTAGGAAAACTATCAATATAATTGGCCATGTTAATAACCAAATTAACAAAAACCATATGATCATCTCAATAGATGCAGAAAAAGCATTTGATAAAATCCAAAAAAAAAAAAAAAAAAGTAGTTGTTTGTATACAACTGTGACCTGTAGCCCCTAAACTAAAGTTCTCGATTTATGCAGATAGATTTCAATTTTGGGGATCCTTCATATCAATCTCTTCTTGTTTTATACTCCCACTCAGAACTTCATCTTGGAATAAATTTGGCTCATGCCTCAGTCTATAAAAAGTAAAGACCCCTCTTCATCCTTGAAAGTCCTCAGGTTAGCATAAAATTAAATACAGCATAAGCTTTGCTCCACCTGACAAAAATCACAGAATACAAATGATGTTTACACACAAGACAACAGTCAAATCAATTTTTCTTTCCTCTTTAGTGAACTCTATGTCCGCCAATGACACATATTGTCCACTGTCACTGGTTTCCAAATTGGAAAGTGACTATTGACTCAATGATTATTTCATCATAGTCTCATCCTTTTAAAACAAATAAATAAATTAATAGCATTTACAAAATATTTTAAGATTTGTGATGAACTTTAACATTTTATCTAATCCTGTAAGGATTTAATTAATTAATTAGATTTAATCCTCACAGGATTAAATTATACAAAGGTGTAATTGTGTTATTATTAGCCTTGTTTTTACATGGAGGAAACCAAGGAAAACAAGGCTAAGTGACTCGCCCAGGGTCACACAGCTAGTAAATGTCTGAGACTGGATTGGCACTCAGGTTTTCTTGTCTCCAGACCTGTGCTCTACCCATTGTGCTAACTAATTAACAGTACAGAAGTACACATATGTGGTGCTTAAAATGTTTTCCAGAGACGGGTATGCCATTAGAAAAATGTGGAATCAATCGCTAGAACTGCTCCCACTGGGGTTAAAACTGGGGGTCACTAGCGAGTTGTCTACCTTTCCCTAGACCTGAATGTTCACTAAAAATCCCAGCACTTGGACAAAGTCTGGGTTTGCTGCTTTACAGCATAGCCCTGTTCTTTGTTCTTCCTCTGCTCTAGCTTCTGCTCAATCCAAGGACTTTTCCTTTGTGTTCAGGAGGCTTGGTCCAGGAATTCCTCAGCTTGTTTAAGAAGTCCAGTTGCTTCAGGACTGTGGCCAGTATTGCTTCCTCTCTGGAGCCATGGAGTCACCTAAACAATTGGTTCTATTTGGAGAGGGAGAGAGAGATGAGACTAAGTAGTTGCACAGACTTTCTCCAGGGAATCAGAATGTGTGTGTGCACTTGAGTACACATGTGTAAAACTGGCTTCTCTCTGACCATTCCTCTCTGGTTTTCTCTATTCCCATTTATTTGTGCTTCCTCTTCCCCTTTTCGGTTTTAAAGTCCAAACTCAAGGTAGTAGCAAAGATAGTGACTTCATCTGCAAAGAAATGCAAAGAAAAGTGCCAAGGGAGTTCTTCATCAACGCTGTCTATCCTGTGACACATGAGACAAGGGGAGTTTACGTGTTGTTAAAGAAGGATTCTCAATGTTACAACTATAGCCGCAGCTAGGTCAGCATTATTAAGATTCCTCAGGCCTTGACCTATCAGGGAATTTCATACCTAAAGGAGACAACAAAACAGATTTCAAAGCTACTCATCTACCTTTGGTGTCATCCATCTCTCACCTGTGGCTCCAAGAAGCTATAGCATGTGTACCAGTCATACCCCAGTAAAACTACCTTGACAGATGGGCTTAAACCAGGTTGAAAATCACCAGCAGCCTGAAACCTAGTAAGTTCCAACAAAGTCTATCCCAAGCATGTGAAGATTCTCCCTGGAGAACAATTTGTTCCAATGTCCATAAGGGTGGATGAAGCAGGCGCTGTGCAACAACATCAAAGACTCCAAGATCATTCACTGCATTCTGGGTGCCAGGTAGCTTGACTTTTGTCTTGCCACTGGATTTCAAGGACTCAGGAAGAATGAAGATGAGGATTTTGCACAACTCTGCCTCACTTAAATCCAATTCACAAGCAAGTCAAGACATTATCTGTGAAGTCATTGGTCCTCTTCAAAAACAAAGAATGAACAACATCTAATATAGATATACACATATACATACACATACACACATATATGTACACACACAGTACATGGTAAATATATAACCAGGGTCTGTTGAACTGAAATGGATTACTAAAAGCTGCAGTTTTCGGGGTACATGCATGGATAATTTAATAGAGTGAAACTGCTTATTTGTAAAGGTCAAACTTGTTTATAAATGTGGCCTCAATTATAACACATAATAAAGTGAAATCTAGAAATTCAATGTTCTTTAGAGTAGGAATTAACTATCTCTTTTCACATCTTTAGGAACTAATGAATCCTGTTCCCATGGGTGAAATATCATAAGAGGCTAAAGGAAGAGGTTGATGGGACAAGAGAATTCCCTAAAAATAGGACACAAAATGATTGACACTACTGGTGAAATGATGAGCCAGTTTTATGGGTATGACTCGTAGATTAAAATGGTTTGATTTTTTTTTCTTTTGGATACTTTTAGGAGTTTCTAAATTCCTCCCATACCTTCACAAGCCCTGTTGTATCACAATCCTGACCTAGGACTAACAGTTAGGAATGATTATTATAGAATGTCTACTATACACTTGTTGGAAATTATAATTATATTATATTATTATAATTATAATAATAAAAAATAATGATAGTATTGATAGAGGTACACAAAGCACTTTACACATATTATCTATTTTATCCTCATAACAAGCCTACGAGATAGGTACTATTAACCCCCATTTTGCAGATAACAAAACTGAGGCAGAGACTAACAGACTTGCTTATGGCCACATAATTAATAAATGTATGAAGCCTGATTTGAACTAAAATCTTCCTAACTCTGGATCCAATGCTGTATACACTTTGCCACCAAGCTGCCTATCAGTGAATGATGTATTAGCTAACTGATGGGACTATGGCAATCTTATAGAAATGCGACTGATTTGTTAAACTTAGCCCCCAGGCCTCAATCAAAATCATGTTCTCTTAAGCATCAATTTTATCCCTAACCACACTGAGAGTCTGCCCAAGAGAATTATTTCATCTGTCTCTAAACTACAAGGAGAAAACCAGCAGTAGACATTTGACAGCCACATTACTTTAACTTCAGAGCAGGAAGTAAAGTTTCTGAATGATATAGCACGTGCGGCTTTGGGGAACAGATTTCTATTCCCTTCACTTGGGAAACACATGACAGATTTTCAAGATTCCAATTATTTCTGACTTAGTCATTTGCACATGCAAATTGAGTTTATGACACCAGGCATGACTCCCCTAGCACTAGATTCCAAAAAAATATAACTTGAACCATTCCTACTTGTTCTGTACCTAACATCACTTTTATTCCAAAGGAATACAGGGCAAATATGCTCAAATAACATTTCTCTGTGACAGAAAAATAGTCAACCAATAAACATTTATGAAATACCTACTATGTGCCAGGTACTGTGCTATATACCAGGGATACAAAGATGGATAAAAGTGCAGCTCTATACCCAAGAAGTTCACTGTCTAATGGAGGAGATAACATATAAACAAGCTATAAATTGAATATATCCAAGATAATTAAAAGAGGAAAGGCACTAGAATTAGGAGGGATTTTCTGTAGATTTCCTATAGAAGGTGAGATTTTAGCCAGAATTTGATGGAAACAAGGGATGCCAGGAAAGGGGAAATGAGGAGGGAGGGCATTCCATGCATGGGACAGCCAGTGATAAAGGCAGAAGTTTTCGAGAAACAGTAAGGAGGCTGGTCATGTTGGATCAAAAAATATGTGGGAGATGGGGGAAGGTGATTATAAGGAATCAAAAGACTGGAAAGGCAGGGGATAAGAGGGGAGGCATCTCGGGAGAGAACAAGCAATAAAGAGTTATGAAAGCCATATTTTATATTTGATCTTAGAAGTGATGCAGGGGCTACTGGAATTTGATGGGGGAGAAGAGGAGAAAGATGAATATACCCTGATCTGTTCTTTAGGAAGATCACTTTGGAGGCTGAGTGGAAGATGGACAGAATAGGGAAGAGGTCTAGGGCAGGCAGAACCACTAGCAATCTAGTGTGTAATAATCCAGATGTGAAGGAGAAAGTTCTACATCAGCACCAGAGGAGAAAAGAGGGCTTACAGAAGAGATGGTTTTGTGAACATGGTGACCATACTATATGTCAGAACTTCCCTTCTTCCCAGGGGAGCAGAACAATGGAGTTACACAACAACCAGTCAATAAGAGAAGGCTTCTAAAGTCTAAAACTGCTCTGCATACCACTGATTCTTTGTAAGTAAACTCTAGTCGAATTTGGAATTATTGCCTATAGTTGCCAGAAACCACAAACCCAGCCTTAATAAAGCTAAAGAACAGCCTTGAACAGGAGACTCAAGATTGTGTTCAGAACTTTCTAAACATCCTGCTGTCTGGCTTATTGCAGCTACAGATGTCCTCTAATCTCAGCTCTCCACCCAAAAGTCTCTAAAAATTATAATATCTCACCCTTTTCCCATTCCCCTTCATGCAGCTGAAGAATTCTCTTTTCTCCTCTGCTCCTTTGTAGAATCTTCTCTCCCCATAAGCTTGTTTCTCAAACAATACATCCTTTTAATTGCAATATCTGATTTTGTTTCATTTCAGATCCCTTTTTAGGTCTGGGAGTCTTTTAACAGCACAAAGGTAAAATCAACAGGCCCTGCAATAGACTGGATGTGAGCAGTGATCAAAGATGACATTTGGTTGAAAGCCTGAGGGACTGGGAGAATGGTGGTGGCCCTACTGACAATAAGAGGGGAGTAGAAAAGGGGGAAGTTTCCATAGTAAGAGTTCAATTTTGGACAAGCTGAGCTTAAGATGACTAAAGGACATACAATTCAAGATGTCCAATAGACAATTGGAGAGCCCAAATTTCAGGTCAGCAGAAAAGTTAGGTCTAGATAAGCAAATTTACAAATCATCCAGCATAGAGAAAACTGAATCTTGGATACTTCTGACATCATCAAGTGAAATTGCATAAAGAGAGAAGAGGGCCTGGGATGGAGCACTAGGAGACTTCCAAAGTTAAAAGGCATGATCTGGAAGAAGCAAAATAGATTGAGGAATGGTTTAGATATAGTCTATCTTTCCCCCCCATCCTTTTTATGATACGGAGTCCATGCAACTGAGTCCAAGTTCATTTTAAACCCTTGATCAAATTTTCTGAGGATCCCATTTTGAAATGTTGAGAAAATGCCTCTTTCTCAGATGTAGGAAATGTCATGCCTGATGTCTGGTTATAGAATCCTCTATGAATAAAAGTGATCAAAACAATCACTCTGCAAATTTCAAAAGCCAGCAGAATACAGATCCATCATCTGTAGATGCCATTTGTTCTACTTTCACAGCACAATCACTCTTAGGTCAAGTAGGAGAAATATTGGGAAAGTTCGCACATATCCTACTTAAGTGTGCTCAGGACATTTTTCATCCTTTTACTCCAACACTCATTTTTAGCAAAATGGCAACTTAATTCTACCTTTTAATCATGCCTTAGAATCCTGAGAAATCAACAAATTACAGTAGTAAGAGGAGGTCTAAAGGGATAAGAGAGAGGGAATAAGCATTAGTATAACACCCTCTAGGTACCAGGCACTGTGGTAAATAATATTACAAATATAATCTAATTTCATCCTCACCTTCACTTCTGATAGATAGGGGATGCTATTATCCCTGTCTTGCAGTTGAGGAAACTGAGACAGAGTGGTTAAATAACTTGTTCAGAATCCCAGAGCTAGTAAGTGTCTGAGGCCAGGCCAGATTTGAACTCAGGGTCTTCTTGACTCCAGGTCTGACGCTCTATCCAAGAAACCCCCAGTAACAGATAAATAACATAGTAGTCTTCTATTATTATATATATCTGATAGCCTAAGTTTGGAAAATGTGGCCGTCAGGTCGTCATTTGTGACTATAGTTTGTGGCCCAAGAATGTCATCCCAAAAGAAACTTTCATGTCTGGAAAAGAAAAATCAGGTTGTGAGGGCAACAGCACAGTGTCAATTCTGTGTTAAGAGACTGGTCACAAACATTTATTTAAAACATTTTGTTAGTTAGACCATACTCTTCTACCTTAGTATCCAAACCTTCATAAACCATGCCTTGAGAAAACTAGGCCACTTCAAATTCCTGCCCTGGGACTATGCAGTTATGAGAGTCTGCTATAATTATTAAGGCAACCAACTTTGCTTCTCCTGGACCATTTCCTACAATGCCACCACCCATGTGTCCTGGTTCCCTTTCTACTTCTGTGAGAATATTATCTTTGCTTCTAGGAAGGGTGGGGACATATTAATCCCAGGCCTTATGGCTCCATTCACTTGTTCCTTGAAGACAAAGGGCTAAATCTCTTTTGAATCCTCAGTGCTCAGTACAGTGCCTGGCATATGTAAATATAAATGCTTTTTCAGTCATTTATCCATCTGAAGTGGGAGAAAACTATGGAAGGGAGGGTAATTAGTTTAGAACAGTTTCTAAATTCATTTATAACAGTTGAAGATCTGGGTGAAGAGCTAGAGGTGAAAGAGTTTGGGGAAATTTCTTCAGAAGCACTAATAAATGTCTTCCATATGGAAATACATATCCCATTTCCCCCTACTAGCTCGAGAATGCTTCTTTTCATTATAGAAGCTAGCTGTTAAGTTATTTCATCTGTAGTAACAGGTTCACGGTTAACAAAATCTCACCAAGACACATAGAGGACTCATGGAGGTTATTCTCTTTTACCATCTTTCAAAGTTACTCACTAAGTTTTAAGCAAAAGATAAGTGCAGAGCAAATGACCTACCAAAGAGAAGTCTCCATAGAGAGAACTAAAACTGAGATTACTATTAAGAGAATTGCTAATTGACTAGGAATCAAAAGGCCAAGGATTGGGTACACTATTGATATAATCTTCCTTGGGATTCAATTTTATCCCAGGAAAATTACATCTGATGTGACATTTACCATCTTATCCATCTCACAGAATGAGTAAAAATTAACTAAATAACAACTGGTAAGTTTTTTTAAGCTCCTCAAATTAAAAAAAAAATCAATCATCTTCTTCATATATATATTATCTTGGGCTTAGGATAATGAAGAATTTTTCATAGCCCCAACTTCAGACTGAGCAACTATGTATTCCTAAAGAATACCTAACTCACCACAGAGGCATCTATATCTTTCCAATATATAAATGAGAGTATAGGAGGCTGGTTTAAAGTAATTAAAATACCTCTCCAGCACTGTACTCACTTGCCTAAGAGCTCCCCAAACTCTGAGTCCTTATCTTTTGCAAACCAACAAGAATATAAGAAGTAGGTGCTATCAGCGAAGGTGAAGGGACTGTGCTATAGGCAATGACATAAAGAAAGAGGACAGAAGCCCTTTAGTATTCCTCGAACATCATGGCCATTAAAAAAAAAAAGAAGTGATAGAGAGAGAGAGAGGGAGAAACTCTGGGCCTGCCACACTGCAGCTTGACTGCCATCTTGATGTCCTTGATGCGTGCAGATGGTGTGGAAGTGGCTGGCACTAGAATAACCCATGAGAAAGAATGAGAGGCCAATGGAGATTTATGTGAGGAGAGTGAGATGGACAAGGTAAAATTGTCAGGAGGAGTTGTTAGAAAGTAAAATATATTGTGACAATTCTACTCCTGCCGTTCATCAATAAACTGACAGATCATTTAGTGTCAATTAGGAGTGATAGATGGACAAGTCCCCATGATCCTGGGCCAAAATTAATGGCTGGGAGGGAGAGGGTGATTGAAAATGACAGCTGACATTGAGAAGAAAGTCCTGAAGGTCCCTGAGGGGCCATTACTTGCCTCATTCCCTTGCAGATCAATGCAGGGACAAACCCAAAAACAGACACTTTGAGACAAAACTTAATCCGACTTCCTTACCTTCCTCCTTTTTCTAAGTTTAGTCCTGCCTTGTTCAGCTTTGTTCCTCACTCCTGGCTCTGTCCACCCCAATCAATAGCATGTGGTTAAAATGGTGGTCCCCTCCCTCCTTCTGCAGGCTTGTCCATGGCAGTGGGGTGACCCACCTTTAGACTGAGAGCCCTTTGAAACTCTTTTGTGGGGGGAAGGTGGGAGAGGGAGAAACAAAGCAGGTGTGAATGCTCTCAGAAAGGAGCAGACCTTAACCTCTACCTTAGCTAGCTGCCAAATTTTAGTTCAAGTTCTCAGATTCTCCCAATCTGAATCATAGCATAAAAGGAATCAGTCCTAGAGCTAAAAAGGACCTACTAAGACACTGAGTCCAGGCCCCCTCATTTTCACAGATGAGAAAACTGAGGGAAGTTAAATAATTTATCCTGAAGTGGGATTTGAATGCAAGTTTTCCTGACTTCAGGTCCAACACTCGATCCCGTTTTTCTGCCTCTTGTTGTTCATCTTGCATAGATCAAACACAATGACATTGAAATCCTTCTTTCCTTTCTAGGAGATTTAACTTCACTTTTCATTTTAAGGTCTCCAAACCTAACCAGGAATAAAATACCTGAAAGAGGCCCTCTCTAGCTCAGGATTAGACTTTTCTCATTTTGCATGTAAACCTGTGAATCTATAATGCCCCCTGCTATGATAGGCTTTTCCCTGACCCATGGACCTTTGCTTCCTGCCATTTGAAAGCCGCCAGAGGGACAAATGCTTTTAATACAAATAGCAGAGCTACTGGGCATATCTCACTATAGCTGACACAATTTATTCAGGAATCTTAAGTAAAGACTGAGCTGCCATCAACACCTCAGAAGAGTTTGTGGACAATAAAAGTTATTAAAAGCCAACTTGTTATACAATCACTGTCCCTACAGATGTTAAGAACATAAAAGTCTGTAGCTTCAGCAATCAAGTGTCTCTTCATTACCTACAGAATAAAATGCCAATTCTTTTGACTAGAATTCTAGCCCATGATTCCATCTTCCTGTACTCTCCTGCTACATAAATTCTCTGCTCCAATCAGATTGATTAACTCACATACGACTTATTCACACCTGAATTATCCTTGTTTCCACATTATTTTCCCTATCTGAAAAGTCCTTACTCTTTTCTAGGTACACATACATTCTGCTCATCTTTTTAAGGCCTGAGCTGTGAAGTCTGACCTGACTACTCTGTCCACAGGAAGTCCCTTCTTCTCCCTCATCCTCCTTGAGGATTCCCAGCAGTACCTAGCAAAGGATTTTGCAAAAAGGATTTTGGTGCTAAATAAATATTTATGGATTGATTGTTGATTAAAATGCCTGGATTCAGGGACAAGCTACCCTACCCTCAGATAACTCCGGTCAAAGTGTACTGCTGCTATCTCCTTCTGTAGTCACTTCAGTGTAGTCAGTGACATGACTGGACAACAAGGTAGACCATTATGTGGTACATAATACCCTCTATTTCTTTAGTGTATGTAAAATTAGGGAGAGAATTCACTGAGAATCACTCTGCAAAAAGTAAGGTCTCCAAGAAAAAATCAAAAATAATTCAGTCATAGCAGAGTTGACAGAATGGTGAATTTGGAAGTCAGGAAGACTGGAGCTCAAATGCCACTTCATACACACTAACTGAATGACCCTGAGCAAGTTGTTTATTTTCTCAGTTTCCACAGCAGTGAAATGATGAGACTGGAACTGAAGGTCTCTAAGTCCCCTTTTAGCTCTGAACCTATGATCCTGTCATCTTATGATAATTCCAATCTTAGAACCACAATAGCTGCCTATGTTAATTTTACAGTCCTATAGATAAGGAATGAAAACTAATGACTACTACTTGTTGTTCGGCAAGACATTTCTCTAAACCAGGGAGCGTTCTAGGACTCTCCCCAAGGAAGCTCACACTGAAATTCCATGGAGTTCATGCAGATCAGACAGCATCAGACAGCTTTTTGGTGGTCACACTAGTCTAACTTCTATGCTATCATATAGAGAGAGACATAGAGTTAAAAGAAATTTTAGAAATCATCATCCAAGACCCTTTTTTGAGGCCCAAAGGAGTTAAGTGAGGAGTTAAGATCCAGAACCTCCTGGCTGGTAAACAATAGAGAGAAGACTCCAAATTCAGGATTCTTTCCTCTACAATATATCTTCTCTTTGACTCAGGGTCCCTCTACCTCTGTCTCTTCTAGATCTTAAGATTGGCTACTACAAAAAGGGGGAGAAAGAGAATGAAAGAGTGGAGGAAGTTAGTACTATTCATTACTTAAAAGATGAAAAATATCAAAAACTCCTGACCATAGGTAAATTAGTTTCCTTGTTGTGGCTCAAACAGAGCCAGGATAGTCTTTTCTTCAGATGACAATGCCCTTTCCCAGATGACAAGCTTTTTGGGAGTGAGATCAGTGATGTAAAAAGGAGCTCCATCTTCTGTTCACTGTTGCTGCTGCAGCCACAGTGAAGGAGGAGGCAAGTTAAAAGTGCTCATATTATCTGCCAAAAATGGATCCGAACAGCAGAGATTTACAGTATGAAGGGACTTTAAAGATTGGCTAATCTACATCTCATTTTGCAGAAGAAGAAATCAAGGTACCAAGAAGTTCAGTAATCTGTA
Organism: Sarcophilus harrisii; assembly: GCF_902635505.1. Classification (NCBI taxonomy): domain Eukaryota; kingdom Metazoa; phylum Chordata; class Mammalia; order Dasyuromorphia; family Dasyuridae; genus Sarcophilus; species Sarcophilus harrisii. The sequence goes on from NC_045427.1 coordinate 303,988,673, forward strand.
TAAAGTAATACTGAAAGTTGGGATCTGAACATAGATGCTCTTGACTCCAAATTCAACATCCTTTTAACTGCATCAGAGAAAGGAGAGGAAGAAAAGGGTAATTAGTAGTAACAATAATGACAATTGCATTTATGTAGCACTTTACCACAATTCATTTTCTCCTCACAACAACCTTGAGAGGTAAGTGCTATTACTATCTTCATTTCACAGATGAGGAAACTAAGGCAGGAGGAAGTTAATTGCCTTGCTCAGGGTCACATAGCTAGTAAATATCAGAGGCTGGTCTTCCTGACTCTAACTCCAGAACTCTATCCTTTGGGCCATTGAGCTATCATCTATCTTTGTGAATGTCTCAGGAGGTCATTTATGAAAAAGGAAAGGCGATAGATATCAAGTCAACGTTTCAAGTAAATATATCAAAAAGTCTCCATGATCAACTAAACATTGGAAATGCTTTTCTTATCCTACCTTTCTTTAGTCCTTTTAAAACTTTAAGCAATATAACCATGAATAAATTAACCTCTCTGAGTTTCAGTTTCCTCAACTGTAAAATGGGGATATCACTTTTTTCCACCTACCTCACAAGGCTATTATAAAATCTGAGATAATACATATAGAAAGGGTTATGTAAGTCACAGAATGTCACACAAAAATAAATTATTCTTAATAATTTCAAGTAAAGGATTAATTTATTTGTTTGAAGGTTTAATTTTAAAAGTGCTCTTCCAGAAATAAATCCTAAGAGAAGAGATTTAGATCAAAGGAAGACTAGTTTTCTTATTATGACCTAAATATAGCCAGGGAGAATTAAGAGCTAAAAAGGAAAAAGTTTAAAAATGATTCCTGATTTGAAACTAAGTGAATGTCCATCAGCTGGGAAATGGTTGAATAAGTTATGGTATATGAAGATAATATTGTTCTATAAGAAATGATCAGCAGGATTTAAGTCTAGAGAGACTTAAATGCACTAATACTAAGTGAAGTGGGTAAAAACCAATAGAACATTGTACACAGCAACAACATAATTATGTAATGAACAATTCTGAAGGACGTAACTCTTTTCAACAATGAGGTGATTTGAGCCAATTCCAATAGACTTGTGATGGAGAGAGCCATCTGCATCCAGAGAAAGGATTATAAGATCTGAAGGTAGATCACATCATAATAAGTTGAGCTTTTTTGTTGTTGTCCACTTGCTTTTTTTCTTTCTCATTTCTTTCCCCTATTGATGTGATTTTTCTTGTACAGCATGATAAATGTGGAAATATATTTAGAAGAACTAGTTCTTCTAAAACTATGCATGTTTAACCTATATTGGATAACATTATCTAGGGGAGGGGAGAAGTGAGAGGGGGGGAGAAAAATTTGGAACACAAGGTTTTGCAAGGATCAGTGTTGAAAACTATCTTTTCATGTATTTGGAAAAATAAAAAGATATTATTGTTTTTTAAAAAAAGATTTCTGCCTTCAAGGGAAAGAGTGGAAGATGTTTGGAGACTCTACAGAAAAAGGTTGAGGAATCATCGCTAAAACAGTTTGGTCCTATTGACAAAAAAACTCCTGTCTTTTTCCATTTGCCACTTGGAAGAGAAAAGGAAACAGGAATTAAAAGAATCAGGATTTGGATAAAATACCAAAGAGAAAAGAAAGAGTGAAAATGAGTAAAATGAGAAAAATAATAGTGAAAATGAGGTGAGCTAAAAAATGTAAAGACGCTTTACCTGAGTTCTGTGTTTCCCTCTAAATGCCTTGAGTGCCATCCTGTCTAAGTAATGCATTGGGTAGAACCCTTCAGCAAGATCCAAATTCAGATGCTGCCTCAGATACTACCTGTGAAATACTGGGCAAGTCACTTAATTTCTGTCTGTCTCAGCTTCCTCAGCTGTAAAATAATAGTAAGTACCCATATCACAGAGTTGTAAGGATCAAATGTACATAATTTTAACTTATGTAGTAAAATCCTTTGCAAACTTAGATCCCTATATAAATGCTAATTATTTTGGTTGATATTATTATGATAGAAAGTTAGTGAATTTCAGAGTTGGAAGGGATAACCATCATCACCCCATACCTAAGGAGGCATCCCCTCAACAACAGATCTGACCAGTGGTCATTCTGGCCTTACCTGTGGAGTTCTAGTGATAAGGAAACCACTATCTCCCAAGGCAGCCCATTTACTCTACACTAGGACTTCATTTATCTTAGGATCTTCTAAAAAAGAAGACAGCTCAAAATGAATGGGAGAATTTTTAAAATAAAATTCCAATGATTTAATTATGAAAAAAGTTAATTTCTGAAAACAAACTCCAAAATCTTTAGTTTTAGAAAGCAGTTTATTAGGTTGTGTGGCAGAGGAAAGCAAACTGGAAAAGAGATGTGGCTCCCCTCTTGTTCAGATTCTGGAAACTTTACATGTGTCATAGTGCACAGAGTCAAGAAGAATCACCTTCCTGAGTTCTAATCTGGACTCCAGGCTCATATAGCCTGGGCAAGTCACTTTATGCTGTTTGCCTTAGTTTCCTTAACTATAAAATGAGCTGGATGGAGAAGGAAATGACAAAGTACTCCAGTATCTTTGTCAAGAAAGCTCTAAATAGGGTCATAAAGAGCTGGACATGGCTAAAACAAATGAACAACAATGGCCAATACCCACAAGTACATAATTAAGCAATTTTGCTGAGACAAAGATAGCAAGATATCTATAACTATATAAACAATATATATGCATTCAATAAAATTTGGATGAAACCAAAACACAAGGGAACTTCAAGCATAGGCTTGAATGGACCCCATAACAAGACCCCGATAATTGGACCGAAACACAAGTGGATTGAAGACCCAAACCAAAATTCCCGGTAGCTGTCTCCAGTTGCTCAGATCAGGGTGATTTTGTGGGTTCAAACAGTCTCTAGTTAATGGATTTAAACAGGATAACAAATATCAAGTTTTCTGTAAAGAAAATGATAAAGCATTTTCTATACAATCCTAAGGAGAAAGCAAATGAGCAAGAATCTAAAGAACCTGAGGTGGCTATTCAAGGAGCTCAGATTGCAAGAGTCTATTCACAAAATTAAAAGAACATATGACTAAAGACAGTATACAAAGGAGGATCATAATAATAATAGCTAATATAACTATATATCTATACGTCTATATATACATCTATAGTGTTATCTCTCTATAGATATACATATATATATATAAACATAGATATAGTATATGTGTATCACTTTAAGTTTTACAAAGCATTTTATATATATTATCTCATTGCATTCTCATAGCAACCCTGAGAGCTAGGTGCTATTACAACCATTTTACAGAGGAAGAAACAGATATTCAGAGGCAAAGTCACTTTCCTAGGGTCACACAATCTCATCAGCCTCACTAACTCACATACTTAGTAAACAGGACTTATAGTGCCCCAGAGTGACAGAAAGAACCCTCTCACTCTTTTTTATTTCAGAGTTATGCCACAGGATGTTGTATCTACTTGTTGGTATCTGAAGGAGGATTTAAACATCCTGAGTGCTCTATCTACCTCAGGGGTCCTCAAACTTTTTAAATAGGGGACCAGTTCACTGTCCCTCAGACTGTTGGAAGGCCGGACTATAATAAAAACAAAAACTTTGTTTTGTGGGCCTTTAAAAAGAAACTTCATAGCCCTGGGAGAGGGGGATAAATGTCCTCAGCTGTAGCATCTGGCCCACAGGCTGGCCATAGTTTGAGGACCCCTGATTCTACATACAGTGCTTTTGTTTAGTCATTTTTCAGACATGTCCAATTCTTGGGCTTTTCTTGGCAGAGATACTGGAGAAATGCCATTTCCTTCTCTAGCTCTCCTTACAGAGGAGAAAACTGCGGCAAAAAGGATTGAATGACTTGCTCAGGGTCACACAGATAGTAAGTGTCTGAGGCGGAAAACTTGGATGAGTCTGACTTCAGACCCAAACTCTGCACTATAACGCCACCTAGTGGCCCTATCTACTGGGCGATCAGAAATAATAATAGTGATAGGAAGTCTAAAGACTCAGAACTATGATGGAATAAAAAAAATAAAAAATAAAAAGGGAAGGAACAGGATACTGAGCAGGTAAAACATGTTTTTGGTTTGTTTTTGGAAGTACCTTGGGTTAGGTAACTTGCCCAGGGTCACACAGCTAGTAAGAATCTGAAACTATATTTGAATTCAGTTCCTACTGACTTCAAGGTAAGTGCTTTCTTCATTGCACCATCTAGCTATCCCAGATAAGACAAAGCTAACAATAGTTGGGGGAGCAAAGAAAAGAAGGAATCTCCACCCCCAAAATCCCAACCTAAACCAATTTAACAAACATTTCTTAAGCACGTACTCTGCCCAGAGCACAGTGCTGGGTCCTAGGGAAATGGGAAGTGTAGAAAAGACACAGACCTTGCCTTTACAGACCTTATGGGTTAGCAGAGAAAGAACTGAACCAGCTCAGAAGAAATGCAAGATGCATAAAGTTAGAGAGTGCAGCCCAAATATTCATAGGGACTCTTTGTGTCTAACCTGTGGCAGAGCCCATCCTGGTCTGATCAGTAAGTGAGACACTGCAATTTGACTCTGACACAGTGAAGTCATTTTGGTCCTCTTCGAGAACAAAGGGCAACAACCGAACAAAAGTACTAACAACTTTAAATGGCAGACCCCTTTGTCAATCTGGTGAAATCTGCAGAGCCTTTCTTCAGAATGAGGTTTTTAAATATATAAAACAGAACACAGTTTTCCAAAGGAAACTAATTATATTAAAATAAGTTTTTTTTTTTAATTTTATAAACAAATTCACAGACCCAGATCTATACATCTATTATATAAAGATATTATTTGCTTGGTGATAAGGCAGTTAAGTCAGATTTGTAGAATTTGGATTTGGTTTGGGAGTCAATGCTTAGGCGTTGTAAAGATTAGACATGGAAATCAGATAATAATAGGTAGAGTGGAAATGTCTATGATAAGAATCCTTGACCTAAATGACACAAAGTATGCATTCCAAAAATGATAGCAAAAAAAGTTTTATTACCTTTATTCCATAATGATTTTTCTCTACCATGATAAAGCCATTCAGTGTTCTAATAGCAAAGAAATTAAAGAGAGCAAGCAGTCCAACAGAAATGTAGCCAGTTTGGAATCAGAGGACTTAGGTTCAAATCTTGCCTAAGCCTACCTATATGACAAGTCTTTTTACTCCTTCTCTAAAGTCCTCAGTTCCCCACCACTGCAAAATGAGTAGGTCAGATTAGGTGACCTTAAAGTTAAATCTCTTGTTGTTGAGTCACATCCATCTGCCTTCGTGGCTATTGAGATAAATTGTTTTTATCTACCCATTCTTCCTGGGGGAAGTCTTTACATGGAGGGCTAGATACCCCCCTACCTCACCAATGGGTGTAAGGTCCATCAGTTACCCTCCACCCGAGTTATTGTCTGTCTGCCTAGATGGCTTTACTAGGCCTCTGAGCATGCTCTAGCTACTAGGAGCCTCAGGTGAGAGCTGAGTGCCAAGTAGACACACCAAACTTTAGCCAATTACATATAGTTCAAAGTCAACACCTGGTATGATGGCTAGTTGATATCAAAGACACAGAACTGTACCTGAAGTCAAGAAATCCTGAACTCAAAATAGGCCTCAGGCTCCTACCAGCTGGGTGATCCTGAGGATGTCACTTAATCTCTGTATGCTTCTGTTTCCTCATCTGCAAAAAGTGGATAATAATAGCATCTACCTCCTAGGGTTTTTCTGAGGATAAAAAATAGTAATATGTATAAAGTGCTCAGCAAACTTTAAAATACTATATAAGTGCTATGATGATGACTGAACTAAAACTAAAATAAAACAGTTTTATTTGCTTTGTTTTGATTAAATATATTTTTCAATTATCAATAAATCCCAAAAAACTGTGGAAAAAAATTAGCTCCAATCAATCCCTGTTTGTTAAGGATAGTACCCATTGTCAAAATTCTAGCATCAGTGAAAGTGATGAGTCAGATAGAAGAGTTCAAATATTTTAAGGCATGATTTTCTAGAATTATGTGACTGACATATGAAAAAATGCTCTAAATCACCACTGATTAGAGAAATACAACTTAAGACAACTCGGAGGTATCACTTCACACCTCTCAAATTGGCTAAGATGACAGGAAAAGATAATGACGAATGTTGGAGGGGATGTGGGAAAGCCGGGATAATTAAGACACTGTTGGTGGAATTGTCAACTGATCCAGCCATTCTGGAGAGCAATTTGGAACTATGCCCAAAGGGCTATAGAACTGTGCATATTCTTCTATCTAGCAGTGTCACTACTGGGTCTGTATCCTGAAAAGATTATAATAGAGGGAAAAGGATTCACATGTGCAAAAATATTTGTAGCAACTCTTTTTTGTAGTGCAAAGAACTGGAAATTGAGAGGATACCCATCAATTGGGGAATGGCTGAATAAGTTGTGGTATATGAAAGTAATGGAATATTATTATTCTATAAGAAATGATGAGCAGGCTGATTTCAAAAAAGTCTGGGAAGACTTATATGAACTGATGCTGAGTGAAGTGAGTATAATCAAGAGAACATTGTACACAGAAGCAACAACAATACTATATGATCAACTGTGATGGGCTTGGCTCTTCTCAACAATATGGTGTCTCAAGGCAATTCTATTAGATTTGAGAAGGAAAATGCCAATCGCATGCAAAGAGAGAATTATAGAGACTAAATAAGGATCAAAGCATAGTACTTTGATCCTTTTTTTATTTGTTTGCCTTTTCTTTCTCATGGTTTTTTCCCTTTTGGTGTGATTTTTCTTGCACAACATGACAAATATGGAAATATATTTAAAAGAATTGCACATCTTTAACCCATATCAGATTGCTGTCTTGGGGGAAGAGAAGAATGAGGGGGAGGGGAACACAAAGTCTTACAAAAATGAATGTTAAAAAGTATCTGCACATATATGAAAAAAATACTATTGAAAATTTTAAAAAATAATTACATGACTGAAAAAAAGTTTGTTATTAATTCATTCTCTGTAAACAATTCTCCCTGTTAAGTTTCTTCTGTTCTTCAATGAAATCCAATGGGATGAAGTTAGCTAAATAGCCGTCTGTGAAGATATGGTTATGATTCATACCTTGGGAAAGAGTTTTATATACTCTGTTACTCTATGACTTCATGACTGTTATTTACTAACATCTTCTTTTTAGCATGGAAATCCTGATTTTTTTTTTTTTTTTTTTTTTGTATGAGGGAGAAGGATAATAAGAAGATAGGAATAGGATCAAGAAAAAGATCTTTGGCAACTACTCCCTACTGTCCTGATTCATAGCAAGCCTAAAGCTTTTCCAACACAGATATCTAGCCTGAAGATCTCAACCCCTTTTGTGTCATGAACTCCTTTGGCATCTGGTGAAGCCTAAGGAATAAATGCAAACAATAAAATACATAGGATTACAAACTCAGTCAATTCTAATGAAATCAATTATCAAATTATTTTATGCAACAAGTTCATAGACCTGAAGTTAAGAACTTCTGGACAAAATGATGAATACAATCATTTGTATAGATTCTACTCCTAGATAAATTCTAGATAATTCTAGATAAATAGATAAATTCTACTCCTAGAAGCAAAGAAGAAACATAATACTAGCTTAGTTCCAAATACCTCATTTGATGGGACACTTACACTTCTAAGAATAAATGTCTCAATTTCTTCTATTTCTATTATGATCACCAAATGACAAGTTCCCCAATATAAACTTTCTGTGAAGAAAAACTCCAACATTCAAAATAAAACTGTATCTTTTTTCATTTAAAACAGTCTCCTAAGTTGCCTCTTATACAAAAATAAACAAATTTTAAATATCTCAGAACTATTACAATCTTATGTTAAAATATAGATACAGATATTTACATATATATTCACAAAAACATACAAATAAACATTCAAGCATATATATACTCACATATCCTCTTGCAATCTTAAGTAAATATATGTATATATGTGTGTAGATCTCTATCTATCTATATCTTCTCCCCAGTCTCCGTGCTATATGATCAAGGTCTAGATATATTTGAAATGGTCCCAGAAATCACACTGGAGAAGCACAGAAGTAAGAAGGCATTGCTATTACCACAGGAAAGGAAGTGTGAAAGCATTTTGACCTGCAACAAGTAGAATGTTCTTCATTCATCCTTCATACTTGGAGGAGATCAATGTTCATTATAACTTTGGGGGTCAAGGTACAGTATGTCTGACTGCACCTGATCAGACTAATACAAGCTTGGAAGGTTGGGCATAAAGAATTAATTTGAACATTTGGGATATAGATGTCCTTAGATATTTGAAGCTCATAATTTCCTTTAAGCTACTGTGATTTGCTTTGCTCACAGAGCACAACATTTTCTTTAATGCAGGTGCACCATGCTGGGTAGTTCTATGCCAGTCTCTCCCATGGCTCATCACAACTGATTCCAAAGTTCTTCAGAGAACCCCTGAAAATGTTAACTTCTTCTGACTTACATATGAGCAAGCACATGCCTTATATAAGAACTTCACAAAACAGTCTTTCAGGCAAATGTACATTTAACATTTGAACAATGTGGCCAGCCCATCAGAGTTGTTTTCTCTGCAGGAGAATTTGGATGCTTGGCACTTCAGCTTGAGAGATGACCTCAGTGTCGGGTACCTTATCCTGCCAGGTGATCTGCAGAATCCTCCTAAGACAATTCAAATGGAAGCGATTCAGTTTCCTGGCATGGCGCTGATAGACTGTTCAAGTTTCATAGGCACACAAGCCAGCACAGTGACTCTGTAGACCTTCACTTTGGTAGGCCATACTTCTCTCCCATACTTTCTGTTGGAGCCTTCCAACTGCTGAGATATCTCTGATAACGTGAGCATCAACCTCATCATCTCTGTGGACATCCTTGGAAAGCATACTGCCCAGGTAAGTGAATTTATTCACCGCACTCCAAATTTCTACATTTTGTTGTAATTTGCTAAATGATATGGAGCAGTAAGGGAGGACAGCAGACAGAGAGTTGAACTTAAGAGTCTTCCTGTCACACACACATCTCCCTGGATTCAAATATGGCTTCAAACTAGATTTGTGACACAAAGCTAATCACTTTACCTTTGCCTGTATGTTTCCCCAACTATAAAATGGGCTTAATTACAGCAGCTATCTCCAATGATTATTTTGAGGATAAAATAAAATAGTTTAAAAGTGCTTTGCAAATCTTAAAGTAACACATAAATGCTATTATGAGTATTATAACATTATATCTGAAGTTTATGGCAGGCATTTATCTTAAATGTAAGATACCGGCTGAATAACACATGTGATAGGACCAGTTTTTCACAGACAAACTTCTTTCCTCCTATATTCAACATTGGAAAACTTTACCTAGAAGAAAACAAATCAGCCCCCAGGAGGCTTCTTGGGCTCAGCTTTCCTGATACAGCTTTCTTCCCTGTTCCAACATGCCACATCCCCCTACTCATCAACCCTACCAAAACCAACAAGGACCAGGGACAAAGCTTCTCCTGGCATCTAACTGGCCCTGCCTCCCTGACATAACTTCCCGGTCATTTAGGAGCACAAAAACTTTCTTTTGCTAATTGAATAATTTGTGCACTGAGAAGTCCCATGGTAGGATTCTTTGACCACTATTTGGCCATTAAACACATTGGACATCCTTTCATATTTTTGTTTTGGGGATACATATTCAGAAGGACAAATTTGCCAAGGCAAAAAAACAAAATTTAAAAAACAACCATTTTCACTGTAAAAACTCTGATTACTCACTTTGAGATTTTCACAGAATCATCTGCCCATCCTCCTTGCCGTCGGGCTGGTTTTGGTGGGGGACCCTGTAAAGAGAGAGAAAAAAGAAGAAGACAAACAACATATTTATATGTAGAGCTTGATTCTAATAATTTGTTTGCCTGTGACTGATGGAACCAAAACCATGTCTTCTGGATGAAGAATTTGTTAACTACTTACCAAAACTGGAGTATCAAGATTCTCACCCTTCTTCAAAGTACGCTTTTATTATAAATTCACAAAGAAATGTTGTCATGAACTATAGTTGTCTCATACTGATTATTTAGGCAGAAAATAATAAATTGCAATGGAATGGTTGGGAAATCCAATGAAGACTTCAGAATATAAGAACTAAAAATATTCAGTGATTATGAATAATACCTAATTGAATGGGCGGGGGGGAGGGGGGGGGATTTGTAAAATTACCAACATAGAGGCAAAAAAAAGTAGCTTCATCTTTTTTATTATTTATTTTATAACCAAGATTGAATTGGTAGAATATTAATAGTAAATTAGTAAAAATTAATAATAAATAATTAAAACAGTAAGAATAAATTATAGAAAAAATATTAATTTTGTCTTCTAAGAAATTTAAATTTCATCACTGTTTTCACTGTTTTATACATGTCAGTAACACTAATGCATTGAAATGTTAAGTTCACTGAAATTTTCTATAAATTACTCAAAATTTACTAACTTAAAAAATGCTTTATTGATGAAAATAAAAGCTTTAAATCTAGAATCACTTCCCACCAACCCTCAACGTTCCCTTTTACCAATTAATAAAAACAAAAACAAGTTAAGCAAATCTATCTGATTGAGGCTGAAAAGACTAAATGACATCTCCATTTATGGTTTACTATTCCTTACCAGAGAGAAAATGTATTTTCACAGCAGTCACCTGGAACCAATTTTTGATACCTTTTGTATTTAATCTAAATTCCACTTCATTTACACTATGGGAACTATTCAGTATATTTTTTCTCCTGGTTCTGTTCTGTACATTAGTTCATATTAGTTTTCTCATGTTTTTTTGAATTTCTTGTGTTTGACATCCATTAGACTGTAAACTCCTTGAGGGAAAGCAGTGTCTTTTTTTCTTCTTTTTGTACCCTCAGAGCTTAGCAATGCCTGACATATGGTAGGCATGTTTATTAACCGTTTATTGATTAATTATGGCTCACAAAACTTCATTACATTCATATATCATAATTTGTTTAGTTATCCTTCCCAATTAATGGGTGTATGTACTTTGTTTCCACTTTTGTCCTATAATAAAAAAAATTTTTATGAATATTCTGAAACATCATCTTTTTATCATTAACCTCTTTGAATTAAAAGCCTAGTTATGGGACCAATGGGTCTAAGAATGCATGTTTTGCATGATTCCAGATTGATTTTTATATTGGCAGGTCTATTTCAAGGCTTCTCCAAAAGTTCCCTGTATTAGTGTACCTTCCTACAGTAGGAAGTCCTACTGTAGTAGTGGAAGTAGTAGTGTAGTCCTTCCTATATTATTTCCTTCTTTCAACATGTTTGCTAATATAATAGATTTGAGATGACTCAGAGTTGTTATAATTTGGATTTCTCTTCTTAATTCATGATTAGAAGAATTTTTCTTCTAGTTATTGATATTTTGAATTTATTCTCTTGGATACTGTTTCTTTATATCCTTTGATTTGACGGTTAAACTTTGGAGAAATGGTCTTATTATTATATGCTTGTATTAATTTCCTATAAATTATGGCAAATTAGGTTTGAAAGTTTATTTTTTAATGAGATGCTTGATGCAAATATTCTTCCCAAAACAAAATCTTACTTTTTAACCTATTCTACAACTTTTTTCTGAGAATTATTTTTCAAAGTATCACAACATTTTTTATACTTTCCATTTAAAATAATATGGAATATTGGGGAAAATGTTGAAATAGAAATTAAATATAAGTCCTGGTTCTGTCACTTATTACCTATCTAATCTGGGAAAAGTCCTCTGAGCCTCAGTGTCTTTACCTATATAATGGAAATGATATTACTTGCCTATTGTGAAGATCCAATAAAGTCATACATGTAAAGTCATATATAAATGATACCAGTACACTATAAAGAAGGGTAGCAAAAACATAATTCTCCTTCTTTAGAGACAGAAACCCATGTAATACTAAGAATATCTAAAATGCCACATTTAATCCTTTTGCATAAACTACTAGGGACAAGTCTGTCAAATCTCAAGCAAGAAGTTCTAAACTACCTCAATTCTAACCTAGTACACTGGAAAAAAACACTAGAAGGAGGAATCAGGAGATCTGGGTTCATATCTCAGTTCTGTCACTAATCACTTGTGTAACTCTGAGCAAATCACTTCATTTCTCTAGACCTCAGATAGCCCTAACTATAAAATGAGATTAAAAAAAAAAAAAATCTTGTTGTAATCCAAAGAATTATATAAACTAAAGTCAAGCTATCTTTTTTAGAAACACACACAAAAAAATCAATATTTATCAAGTGGATGAGAATGAAAGCTTAAGAGGATAAAAATGGCTGGAAGCTGAAAAAAAGGCAGATTTAAACTTAGCATTAAAAAAAAGTCCCAAAATTTGGGGATTTAGATGTCTCAATGACATCTGAGAATCATACCAAGTACAAAATGTACAAAATTTTATCACTCTAAGTCCATTCAATATTTCTAAACAGTGTGAAAAGGGGAGAATCAATCAGCATTGATCATATGTAGAGAACACCTATATTGGACTCAATTCAGTATTGGGTACTGGGGAGAATAAAGAAAAATAAATGCAACCTAATCTTGAAGATTTTACAATTTAGATGGAAAAATAAGATTTGCACATACGAAATAATCAGCAAACAAAACAAAGCAGCATGTTAAAAAAAAAAAAACAATATAACTAGGAACAACAGGCAAAAATTACAAAGATAAGTTGAGGCTTTATATAAGGAAAAATTCTTTAGCAAATGAAACTATCCAACAATGGAATGAGCTGCCTTGGAAGGCATTTCATAGGATTTCGTATTGGAAAGAATCTTAGAAATGACTTAGTCTGACCCCCTCTTTTTAGAAATGAGGCAAGTGAGGTTCACAGTAATGGTTCCTTGTCATTGAAGGTCTTCGAGCAAAGGCTAGAAGACCAGTTGTCAGGGGTACTGATGATGCCATTCTTCTTCTGGTATGAGTTGGAAAAGACTCAAAACCAGTTTTGAGATTGTTATTGTCTAAACCAAAAGGGACATTATGTGGCACAGATCATTAAGCATGTAGGAAGGAAACAAGAATTTATTGAATACCTATTATATGCCCAGTATTGTGCTAAGTATTTTATAAATATTATCTCATTTGTAGAGAGTTGATTGATTGACTCAAAGAGCAAACTGAAACATTTTTTCCCCTTTATTTTTCTTGATTTTTTTTTTCTTGGACCATGGCTAATACATATGTTTTGTATGATTTCATATGTATAATTGTATCATATTTCTTGCCTTCTCAAGGGGTTGAGAAAGGGCTAGAACTAAAAATAAAAATAAAATTTTAAAAATATTATATTTCTTTGATCCTCATAAAACCCTGGGAGGAAGATGCTTTTATTCCCGCCATTTTACAATTGACAAAACTGAAGCAGATGGAGGTTAAGTGGCGTGCTCAGAACCACACCACAAATAAATATCTATGAATCACATTTGAATTATGAACTGCAGGACCTGAGTTCAAAAGTGGCCTTACCCTTTTCTGTGTGACCCAGAGTGAGTCATTTCACCCCTTTTTCCTCAATTTCCTCAATTGTAAAATGAACTAGAAAAGGAAATGGCAAAATACTCCAGTATCTTTGCCAGGAAAACTCAAATGAGGTCATCAAGAGACACAACTGAAAAAACTGTACAATAACAACTTTAGGACACAGGCCACCTAGCTGACTCCAGGCATTCAAAGGATGAATAATGCCTCTAGGCATTCAAAACTGAGATAAGATTGCAATAGGGGTGAAAAAGTTAGGAAAAGCTTAATGGAGGACCTGAAATCTATCCAGATAAAGCCAAAGCTCCATCTTCTATATAAAGCTTTTCCTCATCCCTTAAGGGCTACTGTGCCCACTTTCCCATTACCTTGTATTTAACTACTTTATATCCATTTGCATTTATTACCTTTACACTTATATGATATATGTATTTTATATGTTCTTATTGTCTTCCTAGTTAGAACGTGAACTCATTCTAGTATTTTTTCATTTCTCCTATTTGTATCCCCAGCAGTGCCCTGCACATAGTAATAAAATGCTTAATACTTGTTCATTGATTTGTGAGGGATTTGAGTCTTACAGACAGTGTATGAGTAAAAATAATTAACAGAAAATAAATCAACCTGCTTCTGAAATACTGGGTAATAATCCCAAGAAATAGAATGGGAAAACAACTTCCAAATCTGGCAGGCTATTCCCCAGGTAATAGTACCCAGGCTCATTAAGAAAGGATTCTTAAGAGGTACATCACTGAAACAGACAGAAATAGTAAGAGGATGATGGCAGCCCTCAGGCAGTGCATCTCTAGTGTCCTTTCTTGAAAGCCAGAGTCATGACTACGAGTGTGGGAAATGAACATTGCCTGCCAGTGGCCGCTGCCTGATGGAAGGAGGGGGCAAGACCCTACATAGCTCCATATGAGAAGCAAAAATATTCATTCTCCAAAAATAAACAGCGACCAGGAATGATTGGGAGTAAAAAGATGGAAACACATGACTGAAGGCTACGGTCCCAAAATACCAAGTCTCTTCAAACAAGATCGTGTGAGAGGCAGAGAGAAGGAAATTCAGGAAAGGCAATCTTTATATGGTCTCATCCGAATGGGCTGGGGTTCAACTATCTGGAATCACCATGTCACACAGAGTTCTTCAGGGGACAAAGGTTTTTCTGATCTTTATATGGTTCCCCCAGATTCTTAAAATGCCAAGACAGAAAGATGTGGTGCCAAAAAAGGAGTCTTTTGAGTTTGGAAACTTTTCGTATACACCAAAAGCCCTAGAAAAACCTATGACATCTAGCAGCCAATAAATGAGTTTCCACTCTACCCCTTGGCATTCTTAAGGACATTAATGCAACCTGGATCAAATAAGCACTCTGAATGATTCCTAACACAGATATTTAATTAAGTAAGACCCACACCACGCCTGGTAACCAACCCCAATGGCTCTTTAGCCATATATTGCCAAACATTAGCCACTTATGGGAAATATATCCTCTATCACTCCTTCTAGGAAGGGAATATTCCTACTAGAGACAGCCCAGGATCCTGAAACCTGAGAGCCTTGAGAAGAGTGTTGGCCCCTGTTAGGATTCTTACAAGTGCTAAGTAAGTGGAATTGAGGAGACAGTGGTTAAATCTAGTTTTGCACTGATTTAATCCTACAACAAATAATGGTTTCCTAGTGATACAATGATTGGTTTGTGCTCAGTATGGAAGATATAAGAGGAGCTCTCAGGGCCAGGAGGACAAGCACACTAGAAGCTTTCTGAGGCTGAGACAGATTCATTCCATCATCCACTTTTGTGCTGGCTGGAGGCTGAAGCTGGCAGAGACAAAGGACTAGAGCAGGAACTCTCGGAACCAAGGAGAGAGATAGGCCTCTATTAAAGCTAACCGGGCCCCAAGAAAAGAGACAAGACTTTGAAGGAGACAATAAAGGATTTGGATTTTAACTCCTGGCTGCATTTGGGGTGATTACACTGAACTGAAACGAAGGCTGCTCCCAGAAGCTCCCCAAGAAACCTGCTTCCAGAGAACATCACATTTTAGGGAAGAATATTACAGGCTCCCAAGAAAGTGAACCTGCTTCCAGTCTAGCCCCCAGCCATGCTTGAGGAATAAATCCTTATGGAGTGGGGGTAAGCCTTCTTCATCCTCACCAGCAACAAGTGCTGACCAAATCTCCACCAACAGTCACATAGGCACAAGAGCCCTGGGAGTAACAATAAGCCCTCATACAACGTGACTTCCTCCAATCTAGCCCTCATAGCCATCATCTTGGAAAGCCTGTTCTGTGCATCAAGGGCCAGCTATCTCCACCAACAGCCACACAGGATCCCTGAGGGAGAGGTAAGGTCTCTCCTATATTCCTGGAAAGTCACATCATCATGGCTAGCTCACTTACCATTTCTCCTCCGATCCTGGGAGCAGCCTAAGGAATGAATGGGATAAACTGAGTGAAGACCTCTTATAAGAATGTGGACTTGGCCTATAACCTAATTGTTACTTGAAACTTTGCAGTAACAAGTTGTTACTTGTTAGCATTAGCATAATAGCCACAGCTGTTTGATTATCTAAGGTAAACAAACATTTTCCAGTAACTCCCCCTCTCACCTCCTCCCCCCATCTTTCCATTAGCATTAAGTTCCTAATAGACTAGTATTCTTTACCTCTGGGGTAGATTTCTGCATTCAGAATGGGAGTCCAGACTCCCAGCCAATGGGAAGAAGGGTCAGAAAGGAGTTCTACATTAGAGTCTACATAATCCGGTGTTTTGCATTTTGCACTTTGCCCTCTTACACCACACTGCTGTAGCCAAGAACTGCCCTTTTTTGGGAAATGGTAATAAATTCTTTCTGCCTTTTAACCTTCAGAGTCTCTGATTTTAATTTGGATAAGGGTCACTATCCCACAGAGCAGGATCCTGAATCCAAGAGCTTTGGGAAGAGAGACATTAAAGAAGAGGCAGTGCTCTTCTTTACCCTGAACCTGAACCTTAAGGACAATGGGACTTTTCCATCTGACCTACAGCTGAAATCTTCTATTTGTGTTATCTCCCCACCCTTGGAATATAAATTCCCAGAGAATAGGAAATGTCTTGGTTTTCTATTTGGATCCTCAACATTTAGCACAGTGGTTTGTATATGCAGGGGTCCTCAAACTTTTAAAATAGGGGGCCAGTTCACTGTCCCTCAGACTGTTGGGGGGCTGGATTATAGTAAAAACAAAAACTTTGTTTTGTGGGCCTTTAAATAAAGAAACTTCATAGCCCTGGGTGAGGGGGATAATCGTCTTTAGCTGCTGCATCTGGCCCGCAGGCCTTAGTTTGAGGACCCCTGGATATAGTATATGCTTAATAACTGTTTTATTCACTTAATCAATCCAGGAGTATAAAAGGCCAAGAAGAAATGTGCTCAGATATTGTAGAAGAAAAATATTTCTTCAAGTCAACAAATCTGTTAACCAAGTATCTACTTATATGCCAGCTCTGTGCCAGCTTCTGAGAGAAGCAGAGACAGAGACACAGAGACAGAAACAAAGATACAGACAGAGACAGAGAGACAGAGAGAATGTGTGCATGTGTGTGTGTATGTATGTGTGTGTATACCAATCCCCATTAGAATGTAAGCTTCTTGAGGACAAAAGCTATTTTTGCTTTGTATTTTCAGAGGCCAAGACAGTGCTTTGCACATTTGTTGTCATTGCTGTGGTTTGATCTTCAGTTACGTCTGATTCTTCACAAGCCCATCTGGGGTTTTCTTGACAAAAGTACTGAAGGGATTTGCCAATTTCTTCACCAGTTCATTTTACAGATGAGGAACTTAGGCAAACAGGATTAAGCGACTTGCCCAAGGTCACACAGCTACTAAGTTTCTAAAGCCACATTTGAACTCAGGTCTTCCCAACTCCAGGCCTAATGTTTTCTCCAGTGTACCAAGTAGGTGCCTCTACTTTTCACACAGTAAGAGCTTAAGAAATGCTTTATTTATTGTAGGAATATGACAGCCCCAAAAGAAATATATTCAGCCGTCATAAAAGGTAAATATTTTTTCAATTCAACAAGCTTTTGCAAAGAAATTGCTTATTAGATTCCAAGCACTGTGCTACCCTCTGGGCATAATTAAAAACAACTAAATAAAACAATCCCTATTAGAAGGTAAAGCTTCCAAAGAACAGGAACTGTACTTTTTTCCACATATCCTCAGAAATCAGTAAAGTACCAGACATATAATAAGTGGTTCAGAAATATTTGTTGCATGAATGATAAACACGAACAGGGAACTTATGGTCTACAGATAGGACATTGTACATCTACCAATACAAGTAAATTATAAAGAGAATACTAGCTACTAGGAGGAAAGAATGGAACCAGGAAAAGCTTTTTAGGAGACAAAAGCCAAGATGTGCATTCTGAGAAAAGGGGTGGGACATCCTGTGACCACAACCAAAATCAGAAGAAGGATGAATTTTAGAAACAAAGACTAATCCAATTTGGCACAATGTAAAGCATATGAAGAAGAGTAGTAGGTATGGAGAGGTAGATGAAATCAGGTATGAAAGCCAGACTTAGTGTATTTAAAGGCAACAGGATCCTAAAGGCAATGGGGAAACAGCAGGATTTTGGAGTAGTAGAGGAGTTCATGGTTTTAAATTTGTGTTTTTTCCAGGACTTAGGACAGTGCCTGGTACATAAGATGTGCTTCATAAAGGTTTACAGACTGATTTTAATCATTTTAAGCATGGAGTAGGAATACTACTGAGTGGTGATCAGATGGAAAATACTTAACAAAATATATAAAAGTATATACACATATACATGCATGTGTTTGTGTATGTGTGTATATATGTAGAGCAGCTAGGAGTCAGAAAGATCTAAGTTCAAATCTAGCTTGAGACACTAACTAGTTTTGTGGTCCTAGGCAAGTCACTTAGCTTTTTGCCTCAGTTTTCTCATCTGTAAAATAAGTTGGAGAAAGAAATAGCAAACCACTCCAGTATCTTTGCCAAGAAAATCCCTAATGGGGTATAATAAAACATAGTTAACATGACATTTTAAATCAGCAAGATCCTTACATATGGATTAGCCCTGCCAATTCCCCACCAACCCTTAACATCTACCCATTCTTACATCCTAAGCCATCTCTTTGAGTTTGACACAACTGGTATGTGGATGGATTAGAAAGAAGAGAATGTAGGTAAAGGGAACAGTAAGAAGACTAACTATTAGAGTCTGGATGGTAAATGATGAGGGACTCAACTAAGATGGTGACTAGGTGAGTGAACAGAAGAGATGGATGTGAGTCAATTGACAACTGACTAGATAAGGGATGTTAGGGATAGTAAGATGACTCTAAGGTCACAAACCTGGCAAACACTTTTCAACTTTGATTCATAACAAGTTCAGGCCCCAATTCAAAATCTTCTCCCTTCAAGCTCACTTCATCCCATACATAGAGAGAACATGTATTATGAATTTGGGTTTTATGATTTGTTTTTCATGGAGTTCAGATTAATGAAAAGTGATGTATTGTCTCAGCTTGTTACTGAATTCTACATAAAATCATGCACTTTCAGCCAAAGTGGACATATGGAAATGGTCAATTTTGGACTATAGGGAAGAAACCCAGATCCCAGGGATCCTGACAAACAAAAGAAAAGGCTCATATGCCAGGATGATAGTTATTCGTGGTCACCGTCTGACTCAGGAACTGGCTCATTTTACATTTGTTATTCTAAGAAGCTGCCTTCCTCTTCATATGGGTACATGGATACAAGATCAGACTTAAAACATCTCAAATCAAGAATAGACTGAGGATTGGGTTTGCTAATCCTCCTATATGGTTGGCCACATTCCTCTCTGAATAGGTAGGTTTTACTACACACTCTTTAAGAGTTAGAAAACAATTCTTAAACCAAAATGTCTGCTTGATAGACTCCTGCTTAAAGTAGAAGCCAATGAAGTAAGTGCTGGTAAAGAAAAATAAATCTTATCTCAATCTAATTTATCCTGACTTCCTGAGAACCAAAAGATGGTCTTACATATAAGTAAATATGGATTTGGAAGTTAACACTATTAAGCAAAAAACACTGTTAGTATTATGTGCTGTGAAGGACTTGGATTTTAGGCTGCCAATTTGCTATCTGACTTTGGTGGATAGGTCACTTGCGAGAGAGGATAGACTCAATCTTTAAATTCACATTTAACTTTAAAATACAATGACTGTATGAATTAGAAATATCTTAGGACCAAGGAAAAGACATAAAGAAGGACAATATGAATGAGGGTCTGGTATCTTGACATGATTTTGAGCTATTGGGATGGCTCTGAGAGCAGGAATTGGGAGAGGAGGAGGGGAAGGCCCTAAGAAGAAAATGAAAATAAGAAACCATGATGATTTGATTAAGGGTGGAGGAGCTACTGTATGCTACTTGACTAGAGAGGAGGCGGCCAGAAAAGGTTTAAGAGCAGGGTGTAACCACTAAAAGGAATTTTTCCACTAGGTCGGAGTGGAAATATATTCAGTTAAATTCATTTATTTAGGAATTAGAGAGACTAGGTCAGGAAGATCTCGTTAAGTCACAGACCTAGGGAGTATTACTACTCATACATCAGAAAGTTTCTTGAGGATAAATACTGGACTGGATTCAACAAAACAGAAAGAACATTTTTTCATTGGGAGATAAACTGTCTCCTAAGCTAAATGATAAAACCTTCTCAATGATACAAAAGTGTAGTCCTAGTGCTAATTTTTACTTGCTCAACATCTGAGAAAGTTGGAAGAGAAGAATGTTTAACTAGAGCAGGGGTCCTCAAACTTTTTAATAGGGGGCCAGTTCATTGTCCCTCAGACTGTTGGAGGGCCGGACTATAGTAAAAACAAAAACTTTGTTTTGTGGGCCTTTAAATAAAGAAACTTCATAGTCCTGGGTGAGGGGAAATAAACCTCCTCAGCTGCTGCATCTGGCCCGTGGGCCGTAGTTTGACGGCCCCTGAACTAGACTATGAAAAGCAAAACAATGTTGAAAGAAAATTATAAAAAGCCTAAATACTGTGTCAAATTGAGGCACAATGGATTCAATATATAAACTGTGTACTTGTACAGTAGCTGAGGGGCTCAGTAGATAGAATGTTATTGGGCCTGTAGTCAAGAAGACCTGAGTTCAAATCTTGTCTCAGACACATATTAGTTATGTGAACCTGGGTAAGTCACTTAATCTGCCTCAGTTTCTTCAACTATAAAATGGAGATAAAACAGCATCTTATCTCACAGGCTCAAAGGAGATAATATTTGTAAAATACTTAGCACAGTACCTGAAATACAGTAGGTGCTTAATAAAACTTGTTCCTTCCCTACAAATTACTAACATTTGTGGAGTATTCTCTATTTCTTGGCATTTAAAACAGATGACAAATCCATGGCTAAATGAGGGCAAGTACAGAAAACAAGTAAAAGTAATGAGACTAGACTTTAGAAGAAGAGACCCTGAGAAAAATTGAAAGGCAAAGTTACCAACATCAGAATACTGAGGGCTCTTCTGCCTATAGGATTTGGGGCCCATTTCATCACTGAGTTCTAACTTACACAGCTTCCTTGAAGACTTAAACTTTAAAATCAATTGCCCACTGGGAAAGGTGGATAGTGCAAAGTGTACCAATGGCAACAATGCAATTATAATCATGCTTCCCCCCAAATCAAAAGAATAATCCAGATGCTTGGACCAATGACTCATGAGATGGGGCTGCCAGCATTTTCCCTTAAACAGATTAATCCAACATTCCATCTGTGCTTTGAAAATATTTCCTAAAATTAAGGCTAAATTTTCCTATTGTTTCATTACTCCCATTGGTGCCCTTCAGTGCCATCTTGAATAAGTGCTCTTACTTCCCGGATTCTATACCTTATAGATACTACCTTGTGGACAAATACCATATTTCTCCACATTCATTTCTATTCAGCCAAAATAAACATCCATTTAATCTTTCATCACAAATCAAATCCTCTGGGCCTTTCATCCTTGTTGTGGTTCTTTGAACTCTTTCCAGGTTGTCAACATGTCTCTCTTATGTGGCCACAAATGCATAGGCTACAGTCAATGTGAGTTTCCTAGTACTCCAACAAGAATCATCTCCTGCCACCTAGGCTATGATGCATAGTCTAGACTTGCTACCTCAACCAAATCCAAAGAGGAGCAAGTTTTAAATTGTAAGAGATGGGCAATAAAATATGTGGAAACCCCAGTGTTTTCAGAAATCCAGTACATCACAAGTCATGACAATGCGCAAAGGCAGAAAACCAGTGGACACCAGTGAGACACCAGAACCGTAACCTTAAGTAATAGATCTATCCAGGGACAGCATAACAGGCTCCAGTCACCAGCTGCCTGATTTTATATCAGGTCAAATGCTAATGCCCCAAGCTCTCTCCTACTACCCAATATGCTCTTTACCCTGTGGCATAAGAACACTGTGGGAAGAAACTGTAAGTGCAACGCAATGGCCACTGTTGTACCCTTGACATCGTTGCAAGAATTTTCAGGGTCCTTGCTAGCCATTGCATAAATGGCTTGTACAGGTTGTACACTGACAGGTACACCACAGTTTATTCATCCATTCAGTTGTGAAGTACACCCCATGGACATGTGGGTCTCACAGTTGCAACATACACAAATACACCCACATACATACACAGAATATATACACACATATATATTAAACACATACATATATGCAACTATATATGTGCATAGTACATGCTATACATATACATGCATGCTTATGTGTGTATTTTTCATTTTTATTTGTTGTCTCTCTCATGAGAATATAAGAATGCATGTATATGGGTATATAAGTCTTCCTAATTCTAGATCTGGCATTCTCTCCTCCATTCCACCTAACTGCCTCTGGCACATAAGTACTTAATAAAATGTTTGCTGACTGATTGGCTGTCCTTACCAGCTTCACTTTATCTGAGAATTGACAAACAGATCAACTATGTCTTTATCAAGTCACTGACAAAAACATATAAGAGAATAGAGCCAGTGATGGAACCCTGAGCCCCATAGAGTTTTCCCCTAGGTTGACAAGGATCTATTAATCAAATTCTCTATGGGATTGGTCACTCAGCCAAGTTTATTTCTTTCCAGATAAACTGAATTGTGACCTTGGACAGGACATAGCATCTTAAGACTAAAGGCCTGAGAGATCCCCTAAAAAAGACAATACCATGCTGATGCAATTATATCATCCCTGAGAAGTGATCTTCTATTTCTATTTGAAAACTTCAAGGAAAGGTTTACTAGGCATCTTAATCCATTCTGGAAGAGGTCTAATTGTTCTGATGTTTTTTTTATATCAAAGGACAATCTATTTTCCTATAACTTCCATTCTAGATATATTGTATAAAGCACAGCTAAATCAACCATCATATCAATAATCTTCCTGTATTTCTATTTCCTCATCTGGATAGGGGCATAGCAAAATCTATTCTACTTGTCTTATAGGACTGTTACACCAAATAAAATGAGGTGCTTCGGATAAGACAATGCCCCTTCCCAATCTAAAACTCTATAATGTGGGTGTCAAAAACAAAACATTCTGTAAGCATGTTATTGATTCTATACACACTATGATTAATGTAGAAATAAAAAAAAGATTTAGAATAACAAATGAATAATAACTCTATGACTATCAAAATAACAATGGATAAATTGGGAAAATAAACACCAGAAGGAAAAAAGCAAGATCTTAAAGGGACACAGAGGCAAACAAAATACCCATTAAAGTTAACACATTGTAAATAATCTGAAACTTATGTAAATGTCTGGTGTCATTTTTTTTTTTATCTTTTCTTGACAGTTACTGAGTAATCATGATACTAATCACAATAAGAAACTTATTGTAGATCTACTGAATGAATTTTGTCTGGGATGCCTTAATGAAAAAGAAAAATCATACCCATACGTCTTAATAGGAAAATCATGTTTCCTTTAACTCTATTTTTTCTTTCTTTTGCTTTCACGTGATTACAAATTTTAAGAATAGATGTTAGTCAATCTGAAAAATTACAAGGTTTTTTGTTGTTGTTTTTTTGTCTTACACTCAGAATCTCAGAGCTAGAAAGAACTTGTTAAGTTCAATACCTTCATAGGAGCCCAGATCTAAAAATAGAGAGGACCTTAGTGATAATCTAGTCTAACTCACTCATTTGACAAATAAAGAAAACAAGGCACTGAGAAGTTAAGTATTATATACCCAAGGTCATACAGGTAGCAAATGGCGCAGGTAGGATTCAAAATCAAGCCTAATGACTCCACTAAGTTCTACAGGGTAAGTTCCACTCTCTTTTTACTGTATCACAAGAAGCTTTGCACAAGGTCACATGGCTAGTTAGCAAGAACTGGCATAAGAACTCAGGTTTCCTGCCTCCTACATCAGTTCTCTTTACTCTAAATCATCCTATCTCATGGGTCATCCAAATTCCCAGATCTGTAAAAATGATCAAAAATAACTCTAAGTTAGCCATCAGAAAATCTAGGACCAGTTTCTAAATTGCCTAAAAATAGGAAATATGTGTTGTTATCTCTCTTGCATTCATCCCTAGGATCCAGTACAATGCTCTACATACAAGCTACATTTGGTAAATGTTGTGATTGAATAGTTATGCTGTGAGTAACCTTACTAAAATTATATAATCTCTCTGCTGAAGTCTATTTCCTCATTGGAAATAATGCTTGCCCCAACTTATTTCACTGGAATGTTGTAAGACTAAATGAAATCAAACATGAAAATTATTTTAATTCCCTTCATTCATTTATTCTTATACTCAGCACCCATTTTTAAGACTTGCAAATTACCATACTAAGCACAAGAGAAAATACAAAGATAATTAAGATATGTTCTTTGCCATCAGAGAACTTAACAATTTAGCAGGGATTATATGCCACATATCTATATGTATATTATAAAAATAATAGTTCAAAACATCCTGTTTTAATCATCTGCATTCTCTTCACTAATGCATACTGCTAATCCTCCAACATCTCATGGGTTGCTATGACCAAAACAAGTCATCATGTATTAGCCAACCTTTGAGTAATGAGCATCTCCAAATTTAGCTAGAACAATTATCTATTATCTAGAAACAGATGGTCAGTGATGTATCATTTCTTTTTGGTTAGGACCTATTAGAACCTGTCAATTTAGCCTTCAAGAATCCAAAGCAAGGCAATAGAGTAGGACTTTAGTAGGAAAATTATTCAATAACTCTGATTTTAAAAATATTTTCTTAAAATTTATTTTATTTGAAAAAAGTTAAGAAAAAAAGAAAAAGAGAAAAGGAATACAAAACAAAATAAAGCAAATAAAAAAAAAAAACAACGTCATGTGTCCAGCAGAACAGCAGAGAGGATTCAAAATATATAACAACAAATTACCAGATCAAGTATGTGTATGTGTAAGTATTATATATATATATATATATATATATATATATATATATACACACACACATATATTTTTTTATTCACATACATACATGTGTGTGTGTATGTATTAGTGGAAGAAATTATATTCATGAGTGTCCATCTTTTCTTTACTTCCTTGTAAATTTTTCTTTGGCTCTCTGCTGGCATCTTATTTACCTTATTTTTCCCTCCCTTTCATCCCTACCCCCACCCCCAAGCAAGCTCCAGTTAAGATATATTTATGTAGATATACACACACTCACACATACATACATACATACATACATACATAGGTCTTTCCTATCCCTGCTGACTCTTTAATTAAATTCTGTTCCATAACTTACCTTGCTAATACTTAACCCCTCCCATACAAGGATCCCTCTCTTGTCTTCTTCCCTCACCCTTTGCATCCTCATTTGCCCATCCCTCCCCCATTATTTCTTTATAGATTTTGGAGGGTGTTATACCCTACATGGTATATATGTAGTGTTGCCTATTGAACCTGTTGCCAATGTGAGTAGGTTTTCAGAACTATAAGCCCTCCTCCCCCCAATGCCTTTGTATCTATTCTTTCTCTACATCTCATTTCTATAACATGATTACTATTTTTACCTTAACGCTGCCAATCTTTCTTTTGAACTACTCTATTGTTGATGTGAATCTTAAACATATAGTGTACATTTCCCATGTAAAAAAACATAAGCAATTTGTCCATGTTTAAACAGTTTGTCCATACTGAATTCCTTAAAATTGATCTTTGATATTGGCTCTTATATATTAACTTTTCTGTTAAGTCTGAGTTTGGTCAATAGAAAGTCCTGAAAATCTGCAAGTTCATTGAATGTTCATTTTTTTCTCATTTAAAATTATAAATAATTTTGCTGGATATAATATTTTTGGCCACAGGCCTAGTTCTTTTGATTGTCAGTAGGTATGATTCTAGGACCTGTGATTTTTTTATTGTAGCTTCTGATAAGTCTTATACAATTCTAATTGTAGTTCTAATGTATTTGAATTGTTTTTTCTTGTTTCTCGCAAAATTTTCTCTTTGATCTGGGAGTTTCAAAATTTGGCAATAATATTTCTCTGTGTTTTCCACAAAGGATCTCTTTGAGGTGGTGATCGATGGATTTTTTCTATTTTTACTTTCCCTCCATGTTCTATAACTCCAGAACAATTTTCTTGAATTTTTTTTTCATTTTTAAAAAAGTTTATTTCATAAGTGATTTAAAAAATCTTGATTTCCCTCCATGTTCTATAACTCCAGAACAATTTTCTTGAATTTTTTTTCATTTTCAAAAAAGTTTATTTCATAAGTGATTTAAAAAATCTTGATTTACACAGAAGGTATTGTAAAAACATAAAAAATTTCCTTAGAGTTCACTTGTAACTTAAGATTTCATAAGTCATTGCAATAGGGACTTGGAGGAATCTGTGCTACTTGGCATTTCCCCCCTTTTTAAAAACATTCCTGTTACAAAAAATTCCCTCCCCCATCATGGTGGTTTATAGAATTTAACAGGCTGTATTTCTCCTACAGAAAATGAGATGTCCCAGCTGGGGCTTAGCCTATAAGCCTAACAAGCATGTGGATAGGTTGATGACCAAGAAAGGCACCCAAGAATTGGAAAAGATTAGAAAAGATAGCTTTGATTAAGATTTAGCTTTACAGAGGGCTTAAAAAAAACCTCTAACTCATCTTCATAGAACAAGTTAATTGTCACATTTCTACATCCATTTCAACTCAGTTTTCTATGGACAGAAGTACTTATATATTAAAGGAAAGTGACAGCTGCTTTCAATAAATCCTTATTTTCTCTAACCATTGCTGTCCTGTATTAAGACACATTACATATGGTGCTCTGTGTTATAGAAACTTTTTTCTTCTTTTTAAATTTATTTTATTTGAAAAAACAGTAAGAAAAAAATAACAACAGAAAAGGAATACCAAAAAAAAAAAAAAAAAAAAAAAAAAAAAAAAAAAAAAAAAAAAAAAAAAAAAAAAAAAAAAAGGCAAAACACAAGAGAACATTCTCATGTGCCCAATAGAATATCAGAGAGCATTTAAAATATATAACAACAAATTATCAGATCAAGAAGGTATATATATTAGTAGAAGAAATTACATTCATGAATGTCCATTTTTTAACTTCCTTGTAAATAATTCTTTAGTTCTCTGCTGTGCACCTTTTTACTTTATTCTTTTTCCTCTTTCATTCCCCCCCCACCTTCCCCAAACTACAGTAAAGATATATTTATATATACATATGTAGATATATACATATATGCATACACTTACACACTTACACACACACACTCCACATACACACACATTTCTTTCCTATTCCTGCTGACTCTTTAATTAAATTCTGCTCCATAACTTTTCTTGCTATTACTTAACTCATCCAAGAATCCCTCCCTTGTCTTCTTCCCTGACCCTTTTCTTCCCTATCCGCTCATCCCTCTTCCCCTCAATAACTCTTTGGAAGAAAGATGTCATCCAAAGGACTGCAAGATTCTAGTTGAATATTCTAAGGAAAGGATGCTATCCTCTTGGGGATCCAGGTGATGAATTTACATATATATATATATGTAAACTCATAACATAATAACAGTTATTATATATATATATATATATATACACATATATATACATAATAACTTTGTATTCTTTCCTTTAGTATCAGAAGCAGTAACATAAGGTATCCAACATATAGTAATATGGAACAGATATCATTTATATTCTGACATTTTAACATTTAGCAACTACAATGCCAGTATAGAATTTAGTAAGCAGAAATCATGTTCCCATCAAACAGCAAATGGATATCAATGGCACTCTAACAGTTCTGCTTACCTTACCTATTTTGCAGATTCAATAAGAAATAAATTAATCTTTCTTCCTTAATTTGAATCAATAAACAAAACATTCCATTGTTTAGCCATATTACAGTCCTAATTAAATCTCTTAATCCCCTTTAAATTCACTGTGTCTCTAAATCAAAATCAATCTCTTGCTATTTTGCATCAATTCAAATCTAAATTCTTTAGTTATTTTTATTCGTAAGTTATTTAGTTCCTTTCTTTATTCCTTGGCAGACTTCATGACCTTGACAGACTGGGAAACTCAAGCCCTTTAAGTGTCTCAGTTATATTAGATGAGGCAGTGTTGGATTAGCAGTTTGTATCGCGCTGAGTTTGAGTACCCTTCCTGGCTTTAACATTCACCAAGTGACTCCAGCCATGGTACCTTGGACAAAGTCTGCAACCTTTCTGAGTCTTGTCTTTCTCACTATTAAATAAGGGGAATATCCTAGATGACCTCTCAATATCCTTTCCATTTCTAATATTTTGTGACTATTCTTCTATTTAGAGGATAGCTGTGCCCTTTCAGTATTCTCCAAAAGATTTATCCTTTTACTAGCTAGATGTTGCAGTGAATAAAAAACAGGACCTGGAGTCAGGAAAACCTGAATTTAAATCCAGCCTCAGACACCAAAGTTATGGTGAAGAACAAGTGAGATAATAAATATAAAGTACTTAGCACAGTGCCTGCTATATAATGAGCACTATATAAATGTTAGCTATCATTAATATTATTACTCTTATTATCTTCTATTGTACAGTTCTGAATTGCCCAGTCCGACTATAAACCAACCCTCAGTTTAAAAAAAAAAAGTCACAAAAATGAATTTTACACATAAAGTCAAGAAGTAATTTAAGAACTTTGGATAAGATCTAAAACTCCACTTCTATCACACAAGATTATACACTGGAGAGAAAAAAAAGAAAGAGATAAATAAAAAAAGAGGGAGGGGGGAAGGGAGAGAGAAAAAGGAAGAATGGAGGGAGGGAGGGAGAGAAACATATATATATATATACACACACACACACACACACACACACACATACACACACACATATATATATATATATATATACCATCAAGTAGTTATTATATATTTAGTATGCAGCAATATGGGCAGCTAAGGTGACACAATGCACAGAGTACTGGGTCTTGAGTCAGAAGGACTCATTGTCCTAAATTCAAATCTGACCTCAGATTAACTGTGTGACCCTGGTCAAGTAACTTAACTCTGTTGCCTCAGTTTCCTCATTTATAAAATGAGCTGGAGAAGGAATGGCAAAAACCCCTCCAGTATCTTTACCAAGAAAACTCCAAATGGGGTCATGAAGAGTCAAACATGACTGAACAATAAAATGTAGCATTATGTACAAGATATTGTAAAAGTCTTAGATAAATTTAAAACTTTGAGGCCACTGCATATGTGTGTGTGTGTGTGTGTGTGTGTTTATACACATAGACTCAGGTTTTCCAGATTCTGGATATATTCGATATACAACTATATATTTTGGGCCAGGGTTACTTACTCATGGAAAGTCAATCATCAAGGAATATACTCACAAAAGTCATCTAATTTAGGGTTTGGGTTTCTGGTTTTGTTTGTTTTTTGCTTTTGTTAGAAAAATTGGTTTTATTTGTTGGTTTCTTTGTTAGAAATATTGAGAGAAAAATAAAACATTTCATTTCCATACCTTTATGTGAATGGAGTATGGAGCAGTCTATTAAACATGATGCCAAGAGTGGAAGGGAAAGAGGGGAGATAAAAAACTTGAGGCAGAGGAGGATGGGCCCCAGAAGCGGAGATGGCAGCAGACAGGACACAACAAAATCCACAATGAAGCACAGAAGAGTCATTCATAAACGCACAGTCACAAAAATGCAAAGAGAACAGTCATGGAAAGAGAAAGGAGGAAATAAGCAAAAAGAGAATGAGAAGCTTAGTAAATTCTATGGTAAATTTCTTCATGTCACCCAAGTGATTTATTCAGTAGGTCATTCCACAAATATATGGTGAGTGTGAATAATAGAGAATCTCTGCCCTCCGAGAGTTTACAGTCAAATCATCCCATCCAGGAAAGCATGAAATACTGATGAACTATTTAGATATTTATACAGTATTTTCCACACCGGGAAACCATTTTAATGCTCTTTTTTCAAATTTCAAGTTCAAATAAGAGTTTATTGTCTCAAACAGTTCTAAAGTTAATTATAGTTATACATTCATGGAAGGAATCCTACATAAAATCTGAAGATCAGATATTCTTGAAATTGTCTTTTCCTCATTTTAAGCTTAAAAACTAAAAATGTCTGACTTTGAAAAGTAAAGAACAACGAATACTATACCAAGAAAAAGATCTACATTGGTGGAAATGTTTTCATCTTATGCCTTTTGAGTACTATGATGAAAAAGGCTTTAAAAGCCATGTTACAGTTTCATACTCTTCAGTAGAGATGAGACCAAGCTTAGATGATATTCAGCTGACAGTGGGTGAGTCTCCCAAACAATTATGTGCTTTAATACTTCCCAGTCCTTCCATGTCTACCAGATTTCCTAACTCCTCCAAGATTGATTTTCTTCAAGGAGGATGCCAATATATAACCATTACTTTTGAGTAGTAATGGAGCAAACACTTGGAAAGCTCTATTAAATATGATCACAACCAATGTCTCTGAAACCAAAAACTATCTGGGTTTCTTCCAATGGTCCACTTATTTCAAGAAATAATCAAAACATTGAAATTCCAATACAACAAAATAATCTAGGAAGTCTTTTGATATTTGTTGTAATCAGCTGTGACCTAGTATTGTTAAATCATGTGTATGTAGGTGATGAAATTTCCCTTGTTGTTCCCTTCCCCGCCCCATGTAGCATTTTGTTTGAACTCTTTTAGATGTTTCCTGTGTATATGTCATATTCCCCTGCTAGACTATAAATTTCATGACAGCAGGGACTATATTATGTCTCATCTAAACTTGGTATGCCTCCCAGTGGCTTTTATAGTATTTGGCAAACAGCAGGCATTTAAAATATTTGTTTAATTGAACTAAATTAAATGAACTGCACCTGCAAGAGTAGCTGGAAAGTCCCAAATTCATATTCTTATATTTCTCCCCCCACCCATTCATTATGCATCTGAAGTAATTGAGTAGTTCCTGGTAGTAACAAGTCTTGAATCATTCATCCAACTCATAAGAAGTAGCTCCTAGATGACATTTTTTTAAATTTTGGAAAGACTTTTCTTAAATCTTTTTAGTTTAAGATCTGGGCTCAAATTCTGGCTCTGCTACTGACAACTTGTTTTTTCTTGGATGAGTGATTTAACTTCTCTGTACATTGGTTTCTTCCTCTGCATCTTGATTTCCTCATATGTACAAATATGTTGTTGTTTAATCATCTTTTCAGTTACATATGATTCTCTATAACCCTATGTGAGGTTTCCCTGTCAGAGATAGTAGAGTGGTTTGCCATTTCCTTTTCCAGCTCATATTACAGATGAGGAAATTGAGGCAAATAGGGTGAAGTGACTTGCCCAGAGTCACATAGCTAGGAAGTATCTGAGGTCAAATTTGAACTCTGTCCACTACCTAGTAGGTAGGATTAAATGATTTCTAAGATTCCCTCATATTTCTAAATCTATGATCCCATGAACATCAAATCTATAGCTCTCTGTGTCAAGTCATTTTCATAGTAGACAGTATTTACTAGGTGATTTTCTTTCAGTTTATAATATAACTATCTTTAGAGTCTCTTAGGAGAAGACAAGGGGGAAAGCAATAAGCATTTCTATAGTGCCTAATGTATACTAGAGACATTGTACTAAGTGCTTTTACAAATAATTATCTCATTTGATCTTCACAACATTTTAGGGTAGGTCCAATTATTATCCCCATTTTACAGTTGAGAAAACTGAGAAAACAGAGTTAAGTTAATTGCCTTGGGTCACAGAGTTAGTATGTAAGGTTGGATTTGAACTCAGAATTTACTATCTTGAGGCCCCTCGCTACAACCACTAAACCATCAGCTGGCTCTATTCCTTTAATTTCTTCCTTTGTAAGACCTGAGATTTCTTTGAACTCAATCTAAATCCATCCACTCAGATCACAATTTTCCCCTAGCTTCTTATATGAGTAGAAGGCCATCATCAGCCCACACTGGAAGCCTTTCAAATCTGGTAGGATTTGCTATAATAGCTAATGATTCATTGCCTTGTGTTTTGAGAACTAAGGGTCTCCTCCATATACACCATGATGAAGCAACAGGGGAAAACTCAAGTGAAGAAGTTAGGAACAGGTAGAACCAAAGTAAGTTGATTCTTTCTTATGGTAAATCCAAGTTATTGACCCAATCAACACATAAAGAGGGTTTGAAGGAAATGTTAACCTTAGAGTACTAATTTTTCTATTAGTAAAAGTACTGCACAGAAAAAATACACACATTATAAGGTACAACAGTAACTTGGAACATTGTTGGCAAAGTTGCAGACCTACACTGATGTCATTAAATAAGTTTAGCTTTTGGTTATGAGACTGTGAGCATGACTAGTGGAATGAATCCAAGTCATGGTGAACAACTTAGCAAGTGCTTTTTAATTCATTTACTCATTCACATTAAATTAATCATAATTATAAAGTATACTAAAAAGGTTAGCAAAAGATGGCATAAGGGCTAATTTTCAATACCATCTCCCAGCTTCCACCTTATCACAGTCTATTCCCATGACCTCACATTCACTGCAGTCTCTAAAGTCAATGCATTCATTTACCTCACCCCTTGATTCTCCAGATTCAATGTAATCACCTTCAAAAACTCTACCTTCCAGAAAAACATGGGTCAGCAACTTAAACCCTATGGTTAAAAGTATGCCAATCTTTAACATAGAGGACTGAATTTGGGTGAGTGGAAGAAGAGAAAAATGCTGACCAATATCTGGCCAATGGTAGAGGCAGAAAGGATCTATACAAATGTTCATTTTTCCAGTGAGCCAATCTAACCCAATTACAACTCCTATAACTAATTTTTTTAAATACCTGTAATGGTGTCAAGAACATATAAAAACAATAGTAGTACTTTCTCTCTGTAAAGATTTTAAAGCATCCTTTGAGTACTAACTTTATTTTTTTTTAATAATTTTATTTTTTCTCCAATTATACATAAAGACAATTTTTGACCTTCATTTTTAAAAAATTTTGAGTTCCAAATTTTCTTCCTTCTTCCCTTATCTCCCCCACCTCTGAGTTGGTAAGCCATTTGATATAGGTTATACATGTTCAATCATGCAAAACATATTACCACATTATACGTATTATGAGCACCAACTTTAAACTAAGGCATCTGCATTGAGATTTTAAAATGTTGCTTCTTTTTTTATAGAAAAGGGAAACTTTAGCTGGAACTGGTAAAATTAGTCATAAAGGAATAGTGAAAAAGCCAGAGCCATACCAGGAAAAAGAATTCCTACATATTGACTTCAAGCTTTGTACTCTAACCCACAGACTACTACATTCCCTCCCACACATCTTATCTGCATATCCCTGGGATAGGACAGTAGTGTACATCTGAACACCCAAATAGAGAGTTCAAAGCTGAAGCATGCAAAGTATGACATAAAATGTATAAAATGCATTTTTTATGAACAATTCCACACTGAATTCCCAGTATCCCTCTGAAATGATGGTATCAGTCTTCATCTACTCTAGATGATTGGAGCAGGGTCTACAAAAAAGGCTGAAAAATGTGACCAATCAGAAGGGCTATTTTTTGTGAGAAAAAGGAAAAATATCACCAAAAAGGGTCAGCAGATAACCCCATTGGGCCAAAAATAACTGCCCTGCTGGCAGGCCAGTCAGGGAACAGGGGGAGGGAAGGAGAGACGTAATGCAAGGCACCAGAGGAGCTGATGAAGCCGCTTCCAGATGAGGAAGTTGGCCTAATTTGGGAACATGAGTCCAGCAAGCATTTCTCAGATTCCTTCTAGAGAATTTGGCTAACTCTCAATTCAGCAGTCCCAGGAGAAAGGGTGAGGAGATGGACCAGGAATTGGGGGGAGGGGGATAGAACAGCTGGAACTCTAGCACTTTTTCAGGCAATTGAAGGAGCAAAGAGAGAAAATATCATTTAAATCCAAAGAGATTCAGGTGCAATTACACATAGTTTCTCCATGTGTTTTCCAAAACATTTTCCTCAATTAGAATGCCAGGAAAACAATCAACAAAACTAAAGTTAAGCCAGACAAGGTGGCCCACACCATACAGTGGTATCATTGCCAGTGAGAAGTTTGTGGCTAGCAGTTCAGGAGCTTTGAGCTATAGTGGGCTAAGCCCATTGGATGTCTACCATAGATTTGGCATTGAAATGCTAAGCCCTGGGAACTAAGGACCATCACATTGCAAAACTGGTCCACGTTGGGAAATAGATTAGGTTAAAGGTCCTATGTCAATGAAAGTAGGATCCAACCCTTCAGATGCTTCAAGACTTGGCAAAATAGTCTTTAAAAATCAAAACAAAACAGGAAATAACAACTAAAGCTAAGCCAAGAGTTGAAAAGCATTATGATGATATTTTGAAGAGCCCTGAAATTGATCTATCTACCTGGTCAGTCTAATTGCTACCACTGAAGCCCAAAGACATTTTTCCAGGAACAGGCTTTGGCAGAGTCTTCCTAAAACTCAGTGTTAATAGTAACAGATTTAAGCCACATTACTTAAAAAATATATATATAATAATATATAAATGTAATTCAATATTATTATATAAAAATATAATATAAACAAATATCCATATTAATAATAAAATTAATTAGAACAATTAATATGATGTTAATATTATAAAAATATTAACATTACAAATTTAATAAATTATTGTATTAATATTATTAATAACTGATTTTAATATTAGTTATTATATAAGTGTTGGTAGTACACTTTATCACGGAGCTAGGAAAACGACACAATTTTCCATTTTCTGAAACTGTTAGATATAATGAAATTAAATTTTAAAATTCTTTCAATCTTACAATTATGGAATTACCAAAATGATAAAGGATAAATAGCAGCTTAGTGCTATTAGAGCTTAGCTCAACAGAACAAGGCAGAAAATCCTTGGTGGTCACTGAGATGGTTTGGAGAAAAAAGAACACAATGATATCCACACTGGCAACTCAATCAAGCACCCTGACAAATTTATCTTTCTTTTCAATGAACTTTCCCTCAAATCAAAAGGTAGCTAGATGATGTAGTAGATAGAGCACCAGATCTGAAATCAGGAAGACTCACCTTCCAGAGTTCAAATTTGGTGTCTAACTGACTGGGTAACCCTGGGCAAGTCATTTAACCCTGTTTGTCTCAGTTACTTCATCGGTAAAATGAGCAAGAGAAGGAAATGACAAAGTACTCCAGTATTTTTACCAACAAAACCCCAAATGGGGTCACAAAGAAACAGACACAACTGAAACAACTCAACAACAACAAATTTAAATTTTAAAAGTGATAAGAATAAAGATTTTTCAACCTACTGAAAATGATTCTTTACTTTTATCCTCAGTATATTAAAAAAAAAAAATCCTACCTCTTCATCATTTGTCCAAATCCTAACTACAGGCCAAAATATCACCCAAATCATTTGGACAGTAATCTTGAGCAACTGTTCTTTAAAAAAAAAAAAAATCAACCCTAGGGCATATGAAAATTAAGCCAATTTCCAACATGTCATCCTTCTTACTCTTTACATCCTCAATACATGACTAACCTGTATTAAGGGCCTACAATATACAAAGCATTGTGTTAGGTGCTCAGAACCAAAAGATGAAAAAAACAAACAAACCATAATCCCTGTACTCAATGTGCTTTTAATATTGAAAGGGGGATAAAATATGTGCATAGATTACTATAATACCAGTTAAAATAAGTTGACAGGAGTGAGTGATGAAAGATGGGGGGAGAGGCAGAGGAGTTGAACCACATCCAACCATAGAGATGAGAGAAGGCTTCGGGGAGGAGGTGGCCCCTAAGCTGAGTCTGTAAGACTTTCAACACGTGGAGATGTGCATTCTCAGCACATGGAATGGCTGGTCCAAATGTATTATTATGATACAAAGGACATTCCTGATGGAACTGGAATTCCACAAAAGCACCCTACACTGGCCTTATAAACCTCAGAATAATTTTGTTCCTTACTGGCTTTTTGTGAGAGAACAAATTCAAAAGAAATCTTCTACTCTTTATTTTTTTTTCCTCCCTCATTTTCATCTCTGACTTTCTTGTTAGAGTCCCAGATGAAATCCTACCTTCTTCAAGAAGCCTTTCCCAATCCCCCTTAATGCCAATGCTCTTCCTTCTGTTGAGAGCTCCAATCTATCCTGTATTTATCTTTTTGAAACACATTTCCTTGCTTATTGTCTTTCCCATTAGATCCTTAGCTCCTTGAGGACAGGGATTGTGTTTAGGCTTTCTTTGTATTCCCATTATTTAGCATAGTGTGTGGCACATATTAGGTGCTTAATTAAGGCTTGTTTACTTGATTTGCCTCTTACTTCCCTTGTTCCCTATTAAAGAGCTTTGTACTTCATCTTACCATCAATGACTTCATCTACCCCTCCAAGAGAACCTCAATGGAATCCTCTGAATAACACTATAAGGTCCTGATCAGGAGCTGGGAATACCTTGCAAGAATATAGAGAAAGTGTTTGGTATTCAAGAGTGCCACTGACCTCTTTTATTAAAATGCTAGCGTTATTAATAAAATGGCTAAGTACCCAGAGAACAGCAAAAAGGACTAAAAAACCAAGCCAGGGAACATAGGTATAATAACAATATATATGCATCCCCATTTTACAGATGGCTCAGAGAGGCTATTCACTTGCTCCAGATCACACAGGTTGGAAGGGTCATGGCTGAGATTCAAAATTGATGCTTAAGTCTCACAAACTTTCCACTATCCAAAGCAGCCCTCTCATAAAGACGGTCACTTGTTAGAAGAGTCTGCCGGTTGATTCTAGGGTAGCAAATGCCTACCTAAAATTCTCTATGACCTCCACACATTTACCTATTCTACCTTCATCCTAGAATGTGGTCAGCAAGAGGATAAAAATAAACACATAAAGTAATAAAGTCAGAAATGGAATGTAAATGGGCATACATACAAGTCTCAGAATCTAATTTTAGAATGAAAATGGGGAAAAAAGGCCCACACAGCACAGACAGCAGCCAAATGTGTGGGAGACTGCTCATATAGTTTTAGCCCTGAATTAACCCAGGAAGAGAAGGAACTAAGATGGAA
The DNA here is from genome assembly GCF_902635505.1 of Sarcophilus harrisii. Classification (NCBI taxonomy): domain Eukaryota; kingdom Metazoa; phylum Chordata; class Mammalia; order Dasyuromorphia; family Dasyuridae; genus Sarcophilus; species Sarcophilus harrisii. The sequence goes on from NC_045427.1 coordinate 304,025,855, forward strand.
GTTTTTACCTGCTAGATTATTCACTTAGCTACTCTTTAAAATGCAGAAGTCCAAGATAAAGAGTTAAATGTTACTGGGGCCCCGTCATTCCAGAAAGTGAATGAACCCTGAAAAAGACATTAAAGCGAGAGTCTTTTGCCATATACTTAAAGTTACTCTTTCAGAACAGTATATATGAGCATAGTGAGCAAGCACAGTGTTTTACTCACATTAGGAATTTAATAAAATGCTAAATGAACAAATGAATTAATTCAATTTGTCCATAAGGGCATCATAAGATATATGTATGACATAGAAAGACTGGCAGAAAATCTTATTAACAAAATTCCAGAGTGCTACAGCTAAGCTCTCAGGGCTTATATGTCCACAACTGGGAAATGATATTTACAGATCAATAGGGAGACATATAGCTGGGCAAATAGTCCCTACTCTTCTGTCTCTAGAAAGTGACTGGCTCTTGGTAAGGGCTTCAGCACTTAAAGTAAATCCAGGAATGGCTCTGGTTTCAGTTCAGTGTGCTCTGAATCAAACAACAGCCTCTAATGCTTTTACTTTTATTCAACAAACATTTACTTAAAGGCACTCTGTACAGTGTCTTATGGTAGCTTGGAATTAAATGATAAAAGGGAAAAGAATAAGCATTTATTATTAAGTGCTTATTATGTGCCAGAGAGCAGCTCCCTGGCACGGTGGATCAGAAACACTCATCTTCTTAAATTCTAATCTGGGCTCAGGCACTTACAAGCTGGGTGACTCTGTTTGCCTCAGTTTCTTCATCTGTAAAGTAAGATAGAAATAGCAAACTACTCCAGTATCTTTGCCAAGAAAATCCCAAATGGGGTCACAAAGAGTCAGATTGAATTGAAAAATGACTAAACAACATCAAACTGTGTGCCAGGCACTATGCTAAACACTTTACAAATATCTTATTTGATTCTCACAACAATTCTGGAAGATAGCTACTGTTATGATCTCCATTTCACAGTTAGGAAAATTAAGACAGACAGAGATTAAGTGATTTACCCAGGAACCCACAGCTAATAAGTGTCTCAGGCAGACTTCCTGACTCCAGGCCCAAGGCTCTACCCATTGAGCCATCTAGTTGACTCTGCTTTAAAGAAACTTTGCTCTATAGCATGAAGTTTACTTATATTATTCCAGGTCACCCAATATTTACACAGATCATAATTTATTTAGTCTTCAAATGTTCGATTATGTATATAATTACAGTTGATCCTTATAATAGTATTATAGGTTAATAAAAGCTAATATGATATCCCTTTGAATGAAAAAGAAACTGACTCGATAGTCAAGTGAATGTCCAAGATTATATATATGTACTGTTCCATACACAATTCTCTACAAACACAGATTAGTTCTGAAGTGTCTTGCCCAAGGTTTTCAATGTCATGCTACCACATGGCATATGACAAGGAGGGACAGAATTATACTGATGACAAAGTGTCAATATTGATACCACTCATCCTCCAACAAACATGGTAGCTAAGCTCCCATCACAAAACACTAATCGGCAGCATTTCCAACCAAGTAGGACTAGGCCCTCCCTTCCTCCATGGAAAAGTATAGAAAGTAAAGGTTATGAGATTGGGAAATTGTTCCATTTGTCTCTGAGGTCATCAAATTTTGGGAGCACTGCTATGTCTCCAATGAAGAAGGAACCCTTAATAGAAAGGCCCATTTTGGGTGTTGTTGGGTTTTTAGTACATCATAAGAATTTTGTGGCTCCAAACTTTTCCTGTTTCTTAGATTTATCCAGATCAAGAGCTCCACATAGAGCAAAGGGATAGAGTTCAAATCCAGCCTCAGCTGTGTGATTCTAGCAAGCCAATTAATCTGTGTTTGCCTTAATCTCCTGGAAAAGGAAATGGCAAACCCTTCCAGTATCTTTGCTAAGAAAACCTCGTGGTCAATATGGTCCACAGGTTCCCCAAAAATTGGAAGGACCAAACAATATCAAAGATGTGCTGGACTCAGCTCGAACCAACTCTTGAGAGTCAACTGTTAAATTTTCATGTGAACATTTACAACTTGGAACCTAGAAAACACTAAAAATCAGGACCTGAATGATTGTTTTGTTGATTAGACATGTCTAGACTTGAGAAAGTGATAGATAAAATGTTAAGGATGCAGATTAAACTTAAAACTGTATCATGCATACTTTTTTTTCTGGCAAAATAGTTGTTAAACATTTACCAGCACATCACTGGTCCATAACTGCACAAGAATCTATGGGATCACAGACCTAGAGCTTAAAAAGGTTTCAGAGGTCATTTACCCCAACCTTTCCATTCCACAGATAAAGAAACTGAGACTCAGAGAGAGGTGACTTCTCTAAAGTCACACAGAGCTCAAGTGGCAGAACTAGAACCCAAGTTTCAGTCTAGTTACGCTAAGATCCACAGTTTTTCCCCTGAGCCAAAAGTCTCATGTGGAGAATTCCCAGGCATATCTGGGAATCCCTCTACTAGAGAAGATATGTAACCATTCTACACCTTAGTCCTTTTTTAAGAGTCATCAAGGATGTTGAGAATTTAATGAAGATAAATGTAAAGCTTGGAACTTGGGTTTAAAAAAATTTAATTTCACAAATAGAAGGGAAGGGAAGGGAAGAAGTGTCTATATCATATCTACCATGTACCAGAAACTATATTGAGTGCCTTTTTTTTTAAACAAATCTTATCTCATTTGATCCTCACAACCCTGGGAGACAGGTGCTGTAATCATTCCATTTTACATGAGAAAACTGAGTCAATAAGAAGTTGAGTGACTTGTCCAGGATCACACTGTCAAAAAGTTTCTAAAACTGTATTTGAACTCAAGTCTTTCTGATTCCATACCTAGTGATCTATCCACTAAGTCACCAGCTGCCTCTAATAACAATATTAGTAGTATTAGTAGAGGTATTAGTAATATTAATATTATTAGTAAAAGATGGCAAAGGTCTACCTGTATAGTAGAGATCTAGAGTTTTCAGTGGACTATAAGTTCAATGAATCAACACTGTGATACAATAGCTCAAAAAGTAAATGTAATTTTTGTCTATATTCAAGAAAGCATAGTACTAAGAATTAAGCAAATGACAAGCCTCCAACCTGGTCAGCCCATAGCTGGAGCACTGTACATTTTGAGAAAGACAATTAATTATCTCTACATTTCTAACAAGTCATTACCCAGATTTTCTTTGAAAAGCTTCAAGGAAAGGAAACCAATGACCTGCAGAAGCAGTCCTAACTACTTTTAAACAGTCCTAATTGTTAAGAAGCTTTTCCTTAAAACAGCTGAAATCTGTCCTTCTATGTAGAGGGCTGAAACTGTTGAGCTGATGCACTGAGGTCGGGACTGCCGAGCACTTGAGGCTAACCACCAATTGGACAATACTCTATGGGCATATGCTTGGAAAATGGTCCTTTCCACTATCTGTGCTGGCTCAATGATTGGTGTATACAGAGGATTGTAGGAGGGACTACGGGGTGGAGTAAGACTAGCCAGAGTCATCCTCTTTGCAGTAGACAAGGGAGAAGGTGGTCACAGAGATTCTGCTTCCATCCTGTTCAGTCCTGCGTCTAAGACCAAGAATAAAGACTAAGGACTTTTGCTTATCCTGACTCCAGCTGATTCTGGGGCGTCCTGGGATGCTAGTGTGGTCATCACACTTCTATAATTTCCAATTCAATTTGATTCATACTGTTATACCTAATTTTGCCTCATGGATCCTAGCAGAACAAAGCCAATCCTTATTTCACATGGCAATCAATCAGGTCTTAGAAGAAAGTTATCATGGGCTTGTCTAATCATTTTCTGCTTCGTGTTAAAAAGCCTGTATCTTCAACCACTCAAACTAGACAATACTTGTGTCAGATGTATTATAAAGGGGATTCTTATTCAGGTATAGGTTGGAGAAACTTACTTTGGAAGTATCTTCCAAATCTGAGATTCTGGGAATTCTGACATTTTCTAGGGGATGTGGCTTTGAGATCACTCTAAACATCCTGATCACCCTCCTCTGAATACACTTCAATTAGTACAATACCACCTAAAGACAATACCCCTAAAATATCATCTTAGAACTAGCAACAGCCACTGAGATAAACCTGGAAACTATAGAACATGCTTCCTAGACTTCATGAGAGCCAATTAATTCCTTTTTTTTTTTTTTAAATTTATTTAATAGCCTTTTATTTACAGGTTATATGCATGGATAACTTTACAGCGTTAACAATTGCCAAACCTCTTGTTCCAATTTTTCACCTCTTACCCCCCAACCCCTCCCCTAGATGGCAGGATGACCAGTAGATGTTAAATACATTAAAATATAAATTAGATACATAATAAGTATACATGACCAAAACATTATTTTGCTGTATAAAAAGAATCAGACTCTGAAATATTGTACAATTAGCTTGTAAAGGAAATAAAAAATGCAAGTGGGCATAAATATAGGGATTGGGAATTCAATGTAATGGTTTTTAGTTATCTCCCAAAGTCATGAGAGTCAATTCCTAAATATCCAGGGAAATGGCAGCTATGATTGCATGGTATGAGCAAAAAAATCAATTCAGTTCAAAAACCAATTTTTGAAGTGCCTGAATGAACAGTATTGTAGGTAGTGAGAATACAAAGGCAAAACTGACATAACTCCTTGTCCTCAAAAAACTTACATTTTATACACTGATGATAACATTATATAAAATTATTTGTAAAAGAAAAGAGCACTAGCAATAAGGGAGAGTGGGGAAGAGTTCAAGATTGGCAACTGAGCTGAGCCATGAAGAAATATCAGATTTTTGAAAGGCAAAGGAAGTGCATTCCAGGCATGGTTTGTGGCAAATCAAGAGACCAAATAGGCAAAAGCACATTTCAGGAACAGGTAGGAATCCAGTTTGTCCATAAGATGAAAGAATAAGTAAAAGGAAATAATATGAAATAAGGCTAGAAAGACAGCCTAAAGCCAAATGTAAAGCCTTCCTTATACTGAGGAAAGGTATGTACTTCTAATTCTAGAGGCAACAGAGAGCCAATGAAGGTTTTTGAGCAATGGAATACTCTGATCAAACTTGGGCTTTGGGAAATTTGAGCAACTGCCTGGAGAGAGAATGCAGGCAGGAAACTATTTACTAGACTATTACAATAGCCTAGGTAAGAGGTGATTAAGACTTGAACTAGAGTGAAAGTTGCATGACTGGAGAGAGGACAAATATGGGGTGAATGGACTTGGCAACTGGAGGAAAGAGGAGACAATGAAGGAGAATAAAGACTCAGAAATTGAGGAGACTGGGAGGATTGTGGCATCCTCAGATAAAATAGGGAAGGAGGCAGGAAAAAGTGGAAACTAAAGGAGAAATATAATGAATTGCATTTTGGAAACATTGAGATTGGCAGAGACATCCAACCTGAAGGTAATGATGTAGACATGGAATTCCAGTGGTTGGGGCTCAAGACATATAAGTATATAAAGAAAGATAGATTTGTGAATTATTTGGAACTTAATAAATATATCATCAAATAGCAATGAAGGGATCCCTGGTGATCACTGAGAAAGCAACCTCAGTCATAAGGTTGAAATTCCAGACTTACAAAAGATTGAGAACACAGGACAGCCAGATGGCACAATGGATAAAGCACCGGCACTGGAATCAGAAGGACGTGAGTTCAAATCCAACTTCAGATACCTATTAGCTGCTGATCCTGGAAAAGTCACAACTCCAATTGCCCTTCCCTACCCTTCCCCCCCCCCCAAAAAAAAGAAGGGTGGATAATATATCAATAGATGATGGGCAGGAAGAAACAAATCAACTCAAACTCAATTCAATTAACAAATGTTTGTTAATCAACTACCAAGGGCAGAGCATTTGTTGGAAGAGATGTGGAGTTTAGTTCAAATACAAAGAAGAGTTTTTTCCCTCATTTTACTTTCCCTCATTTAGTTTCAGGAGACTGAATTTTGTTTTGAATCTTTGTCCTCTCTAATAAGCTATGTAATATTGGACAAGTTTTTTTTCCCAAAGTAACTTCCAAAGGTCCCTTTTAAGCCCTGAAATTTGATTTGCTTCTCTAGGTACTCACCTCTCCAGACAAATTAGAATTTTTCTTGGCAAGCTGATTCTCTGTTTGAGGTGACTCCTGATGAGCTCGACGACCCATTTTTGCTCCCTATTTAAAAAAAAAAAAAAAAAAAGAGGGACACTATTGTCAGTTATTTTCACAGTGACTAGTGGGATTATAAATGTGGAAATGATTGTGAGGAATGAATTTTCACAAGGAAAGACAGCTATAATTTGAATAGCATTGGCAGGCTTTATGTATATCCTTGAAATAAGTAAGAGACCTTGTGCAGCAGAGCAGAAAACCTATTCATTCTAGTGAGCTTTACCCTAAAAACTACAAACCCTATAAAGGTTAAAAACCCATTCCACTAAACTCAGAAACACAATTTCTAAGGTGAATTATGATTTCATAGGACAACTTAGAGAAAAGAAGTAAAGAACCCCATATCTAACTGCAGGATTTTTAAGAAATCAAATTTCTAAGCTGCAACTTGGCATGGGAATAGTTCCCAAATATTGTTGGATAACAGGTTTTCTAGATTCTGTGGCAGCCAATATCAGAGAAATACAGATGGCAGTTATTTTGATTTGTGTTTTATCTGGATGTGCATTTAGAGACATCACCCAAGGGAAACAATTTCAAGACAATATGCTTTGAAGTCAGGACATTTTCAATTGGTGTAATCAAATCTAACATTTGCAGGTGTTTCCCAAAGTTTCTTTGCAATAAAGGCTCAGTATCCTAGATATTACTTTTGAAAGCCTAAACCAAAGTAGGCTGAGTCAGACAAAATTTGTGTGAAGTATCAGGAACTGGTATTTAGAAGATTTTTGGGTTACTTTCAAATCCTAAACTTTTCTGGTTTTCTCAGGATCTGAAATAACAACACACTAGGTACAAAAATATAACTATCCTAAATTTTAAAGCACTTTTTAATAATGCAGACATAGGACTGACCTGGAAGCTTATAGAATACCATCAATATATCTCCATTGAATCTTTGCATTATGATCATTGTGACCTGTACAGGCTGTTCATTAAACCTGCAGTCAGGAAGACCTGACTTCATATCCTGCTTCCCATATTAGCTGTATTACCATGGACAACTCATTTGTCTCAGTTTCTTCTACTGTAAAATGGAGATAATAAGAGTACTTTCTTCCTAAGATTGTTGTGAGGATCAAATGGGATGATCCTAAAGTACCTGGAATAGAGTATTTCATACTTTGCTATTTAATGCTTGTTCCCTTTCCTTACTAATTTTTGCAGTAAAATACAATGAACTGCCACTGGGTCAAAACTGGTGAATATGATTTAAATAATCCCTATGGGATTATTTAATAATCCCTTTCCCTTTGGTGAATATGATTTAAATAATCCCTATGGCAAGTACAAGAGGAAAAAGAGAATGATCTTTAAAGTACATTTTTTTTAATAAAAGGTGAAATTGCTAAAACTGATCTCACTAAATGAGACTAATCCTGACTTTATTGTACAGAGTTCAGAACTACTCTAATTTAGAAGCAGCTTTCATCCTTGTGATTATGAATGGTGACACTGGGAAAGACCTTATTGTAAACTTTGACAAGTGGAGGAAGTGTCATTTATAGATACAAATACTCATAAATAGATACAAAGTTTTAATCGAAGCAAACCAAACACTAAAAGAGCATCCATTAATGAAATGACAGACCAGGTTCCTAGGTTACTAAACTAACTCTGGCAGAGCAGAAAACCAACTCATTCTTGTGAGCTTTACCCCCCAAATCACAAAGACTATAAAGGTTAAACTCCCTCCACTAAACCCAGAAACACAATTTTTAAAAACCATTTTAATATTTAAAAACATTCCTACTAAAAATTCTTAAAAGTGTGGTCCCAGAGAAAATTTTTAATGAGGGCCAAATTATTTTGTTATAATACTAAATATTTTCTCTGTAAACGCTCCATCTTTTTAAACTACATATCGATATGAATCCAAATTTTCTCTATACTTCAATTACATCAACATATCACAATGGGTAGAACGCAGAAGCAAACAGAACCCAGCTCTCTTCTATTAAGTCACACATTAAAGAGAAGTTTGCAAAAATAAAAAAAAATTTAAAAGCCACTCTTCTCGCTATTTTTTTTTTTTTTTTTTAGTATTGGGGTAAAAGTTATTTTTTCATTAAATGTCATTTATATTCATAGGTAATGGGTGTATTCTTATTTTTAAATAGCTTAAAATTTTTCTCAGCTTTAGTTTCTAAGTAAATGGATACTGCGGACTCGGACTCGCACAAACAAAACTATCCAAAGAGCGGGAGCTCATGAAGCGGTGCTGAGAATGTAGGGTTTGAGAATTGATACCCTTAATCCAGACCCCTCAGCTTTGCAGAGGAGGAGCCTGAGGCCAGACTGGGATTGTCGCGCTCCTCCCACTCCGCCAGCGACCTCCCACTCCGCCCGCTCCCTCCCACTCCGCCAGCTCCCTCCCTCTAGGTCGCGGGTCTGAACCTGGACAATTTCGGGATCTGTGAACCTGGGGGAAGGGGGAGGAGGGGGAAGGGGGGATGGGAGAGGAGGGGTGGGGGATGGGGATGGATCTTTCTTTTAATAGAAGAGGCCCCCTTTGTCATTTTATGTGTTTTAAGCATTTGAAAAACTTTATTCCGAGAGAGGGACCGGGGCAGCCCCGGCCGGCCGTGGGCGCCGTGGCACAAGGAAGGTTAAGGACCTCGAGGTCCTCGCGCTCTGCTCCTCCCACAGGTCCCGTCCGACCCTGCCAGACGCCCAAGCTCCGCCGCAGGCGCGGGCCCGCCGAGGCTTCTCCTGCCCCCACTCCTCTCCCAGCGGGACAGTCCGGGAGGGAAGGCTCGGCCCGAATAAGCTGCGCCCCTGGCCGCCCAGCCCCGCCCCCGCGGCCCCCGTCCTCACGGAAGAGGCCGATCCGCGGCGCTTCTCCTCGCTGAGATCCAACACGTCCTCCATCGCCACGGCTGCTGACGTCACTTCCGGAAACCCCGGCGCCCCGATCGCGTCCCTAGCAACCGGCTCCCCCGGCCCGCCCTGCTATTAAAGGGACCGCGAAGGATTTTCAGGGTTCTTGGGGGCTCGCTGAGAGAGAAAGGAGGGCGGAATAAAGAGAGGAGGGAAAGTAAAAAAAAGAGGAGGGGAGAGAAAGAGAGGAGTGAAAAGGAAAGAAAGGAGGAGAGAAGAGTAAGAGAAAAGAGAGGAAGGAAGCAAAAAAGAGAAGGGAGGAGGGAAAGTAAAAAAAAGAGAAGGGGAGAGAAAGAGAGGAGTGGAAAGGGAAAAAAAGAGGAGAGAAGAGGAAGAGAAAAGAGAGGAAGGAAGCAAAAAAGAGAAGGGAGGAGGGAAAGTAAAAAAAAGAGAAGGGGAGAGAAAGAGAGGAGTGGAAAGGGGAAAAAAGAGGAGAGAAGAGGAAGAGAAAAGAGAGGAAGGAAGCAAAAAAGAGAGAAGGGAGGAGGGAAAGTAAAAAAAAGAGAAGGGGAGAGAAAGAGAGGAGTGGAAAGGGAAAAAAAGAGGAGAGAAGAGGAAGAGAAAAGAGAGAAAGGAAGCAAAAAAGAGAGAAGGGAGGAGGGAAAGTAAAAAAATAGAGAAGGTGAGAAAGAGAGAGTGGAAAGGGAAAAAGAGAGAGAGAAGAGAAGAGAAAAGAGAGGAAGGAAGCAAAAGAGAGAAGGAGGAGGGAAAGTAAAAAAAGAAGGGAGAGAAAGAGAGGAGTGGAAAGGGAAAAAAAGAGGAGAGAAGAGGAAGAGAAAAGAGAGAAAGGAAGCAAAAAAGAGAGAAGGGAGGAGGGAAAGTAAAAAAAAGAGAAGGGGAGAGAAAGAGAGGAGGGAAAGGGAAAAAAAGAGGAGAGAAGAGTAAGAGAAAAGAGAGGAAGGAAGCAAAAAAGAGAAGGGAGGAGGGAAAGTAAAAAAAAGAGGAGGGGAGAGAAAGAGAGGAGTGGAAAGGGAAAAAAAGAGGAGAGAAGAGGAAGAGAAAAGAGAGAAAGGAAGCAAAAAAGAGAGAAGGAGGAGGGAAAGTAAAAAAAAGAGGAGGGGAGAGAAAGAGAGGAGTGAAAAGGAAAGAAAGGAGGAGAGAAGAGTAAGAGAAAAGAGAGGAAGGAAGCAAAAAAGAGAAGGGAGGAGGGAAAGTAAAAAAGAGAAGGGAGAGAAAGAGAGGAGTGAAAAGGGAAAAAAAGAGGAGAGAAGAGTAAGAGAAAAGAGAGGAAGGAAGCAAAAAAGAGAAGGGAGGAGGGAAAGTAAAAAAAAAGGAGGGGAGAGAAAGAGAGGAGTGGAAAGGGAAAAAAAGAGGAGAGAAGAGGAAGAGAAAAGAGAGAAAGGAAGCAAAAAAGAGAGAAGGGAGGAGGGAAAGTAAAAAAAAGAGGAGGGGAGAGAAAGAGAGGAGTGAAAAGGAAAGAAAGGAGGAGAGAAGAGTAAGAGAAAAGAGAGGAAGGAAGCAAAAAAGAGAAGGGAGGGGAAAGTAAAAAAAAGAGAAGGGGAGAGAAAGAGAGGAGTGGAAAGGGAAAAAAAGAGGAGAGAAGAGGAAGAGAAAAGAGAGGAAGGAAGCAAAAAAGAGAAGGGAGGAGGGAAAGTAAAAAAAAGAGAAGGGGAGAGAAAGAGAGGAGTGGAAAGGGGAAAAAAGAGGAGAGAAGAGGAAGAGAAAAGAGGGAAGAAAAGAGAGGAAGCAAGCAAAAAAAAGAGAAGGGAGGAGAAGGAAAGAAGGGGAAGGGAGGAGTAAAGGAGAGGAGCAGGAAAAAGGAAACTAAGGGAAAGGAAAAAGAGTAAAAAGGAAAGAAAGGGAGGAGGAAAAGGAAGAGAGAAGAGGAAAGGAGAGGAAATGAGAAAAGAAAAAAGGAAGAGGGAAGGAGAAAAGGGAAGAGAAGAATGAAAAGTAAAATGAGAGTGAAGGGAAAGAAGGGAGGGGAAAAGTGAAAAGGAAGGGAGAAGGGGGAAGAGAAAAAAGGGAAGGAAAAGGGAGGGGTGCAAAGGAGAGGAAAAAAGAAGAGGAAAGGGAGGAGGAGAAAAAAGAGGAGTGAAAAGAATAGGAAAGGGAAAGAAAAAGGAAAGAGGAAGGAGAAGGGAAGGGAGTGAAAAGAAAAGGAAGGGAAAGAAGGGGATGGGGGAAAGAAAGGAAGAGGAAAGATGGTAAGAAAAAGGGAAGAGAGAGAGTAAGGGATAAAAGAAGAGAAGGAAGAAAGGGACGTGTTCTTTCTTAATCCTTCCTGAGTAACACTTCAGGGAATTATGCCTATCCCCTTAGGAGTAGACTATTTCTGCTCCTGTTTTGATTCTAGTCATTGCCTCAAGCATTTTCTCTTGCTAAAAACCACTGAGTTTACTCCTGTGGGAGAATCTGGGGTCTTAGAATCAAGTATTTAGGAGTGAAAGGAACTTTGCAAGCCTTTTATTCCAACTCTACTCTCCTAACACCCCTTATTTTTCATAAGAGGTTTATAGTCTACAAAGATTAAATAAATACATAGTAAATAACAAAGGCAGAATTTGAACTTAGGTCACAAACTTCAAAACTAGTACTTTTTCCTCTACATAAAGATGCCTCTAGTTAACTTGTCCAAAGCTGGTTCTGTTCTGAGGAAAGGATTATTCCAGATATAACAAACAAAATAGCTACATAAATGTATCCTGTTACTAGACTGTTGTTTCTTGAGAATATGGTACTAAGGTGCATCCCATCTCATAATGCTTAATAAATCCTATTCACTATTTCTTTAGCTTCTATTATGTATCTCACAACAGCTGTCATTAATTCAAAAAGGCTCTGATTGCCTCCTCTTATTCACTACTGCACACTAGGGAAGATTTATTTAAAGCTTAGGTTTGGGTTCATATCTATCATATTTCCAAAATGCAGGAGTAGAATACCTAGTGTATATAATGTAAATCAGGAATAGGACAGTTATTTATTTCCTGCAAGCAAAAGACTCACAGATATGCAGAACAGAAAGAAAAAAAACAACTAAGTAATCTAACTAAACAAGTAGTTACTGTTATTCTCAGCTAAGCGATTGATACAGAAAACTACCAATATAAAGCATTGGTGGGACTGCTGAAAAGATACTTTATATTTTACCACTGCAGTACCACACCTAGGAGATGTCTTTTGGCAAGTCAGACCACAGATTGGATTTATACTTCAAATTCATACTTCATAAAGGAGTCAACTTTTTCAAGAGGGCTGAGTGGTTTCTTCGGGCTCCTTTTGAAGTGAAGCTGAAATCAACTGAGTACCCAAGAATTCTGGATCTCTCATCCTCGATAAGGTCACTTCCAAATTTTGACACTCCCATCTTTAAATGATATTCAGTCATCTATGCTATTCTCCAACCCAGTTCTGAATGCTGTCCCCTAGGGTGTCATGATTGGTAGTTGTCCTTTGTTCTCAAAGACGATTAAAATGGCATCACTATGTTAGAGCCAATCCAACTCTAGCTGATCAGATAAAGGGAGCATGGAATTGCTCTCCTACAGGTCAGACCCAAACAGTCCATATGAACATTTGGAGTGGATTCTCTAAATTTGCACATCTCACCCTTCTTTTGAACTACTTTACTTCTGCTTTGCATGCAGCACAGAACTTTGATGAGGCCATACCATGCTAGGTGATCCACCATCTCCCATGTTCTATAATCAATTCCTATGTTCTAGAGACCTTGTAATTGTCCTTGTATTGCTTTTTCTGACCACCATGTTAGCGTTTGCCCTATGTGAATTGTTCTTTATAAAATAGTCTTTTTGGCAAGCATTCATTTGGCACCTGAACAATGTGGCCAGCCCAATGGAGTTGTGCTCTCTGCAGTAGAGTTGGAATGTTGGCAGTTTAGTTCAAAAAAGGACTCAGTTCTGGGATCTTATCCCGCCAGGTGATCCGCAGAATTTTCCAAAAACAATTCAAATACAAGGAATTCGTGGAACTGGTAAATTGTCCAGGTTTCATAGGCAGACAGCAATGAGGTCAGAACAAAGGTTCTAGATAGTCAGAAAAAAGATAATCAGGGGCAAAGTCAGTTCCTTTCAAAAAGCCCACTAAGTCATGTACTCTTCTACATCAGTGTCCAAGAAAGAGATTGCTTCCCTATTCTTGAAGAGCTCAAGGATGGAGCTAGCACATAAAGTTCCCAGAAAGCAGGCAGGGAAGTTCCATACAAGCCCTAGTCACTTGTTCAAGATACTGAAGCAGAGACAAAAACAAGTCCTTGCCAAGAAGGAGTTTATAGTTTACTGGAAGAATACAACAACATATACAAAAGCACATAATTACAAAATACATGTAATACAAACAGATTTCAATAGGGAGTTTTGATAAATAGGGGAGTTACAAAATACAATGGATAAAGCTCGTGAGGCCTAGAATCAAGAAATCTTGAATCGAAGTTCTGCCTCAGAGACTGCCTGTATGATTCTGGGCAAATTACTCAATCTCTGTCTATATAGCTCAATTTCCATATTTATAAATTGTTGCTATTCAGTTGTTCCAGTCCTGTCTGACTCTTTGTGACTTCATTTGGCATTGTCTTGGCAAAGATACTGGAATGGTTTCCCATTTCCTTCTTCTCCAGCTCATTTTACAAATGACCTCATTATATAGATCTATAAAAAGAGGATAATAATAGTACCTACTTCCCAGGATTGCTGTAAGGATAGAATGAGATAATAATTTTAAAGTGCTTAGCATAGTATCTGGCATATAGTAAACTATGTAAATGTTAGCTGTTATGATTAATATTTTATTTTAAGAGGGAAAGAGCGCTCATGACTAGAGGAGTTAGGCAGAAAAGTGGATTGAGTGCTCTTCTTGAGAAGTCAGATAGACCTGAATTCAAATCCAGCCTGAGATACAAATAATAAAACCTCTGTCTTGGTTTCCTCAATTGTAAAATGGCCATGACAAAAGCAGCTACCTTAGGGTTGTTGTGAGGACTAAACAAATAACAAGTAAAGTGCTTGCTAACAGGTAAAGTGATATAAAAATATGATATAAAAATGCTAGCTATTAATCAGGCAAGGCCTTATGTGGGGAATGGTGAGGTGTGCTCTGAAGAAAGATAGGAATTCTGCATTGGGGAGTTGAAAAGAGACTCCTAACATAAGGGTATTATCTATGAAAAAGTACTAAGAAAAAAAAATGGAATATTCCATATGCTAAACCACTAAAATACCAGATTGACCCAAAGAAATCAAAGGGGAATCATATGAAATTACACTGGAAAGGTAATTAGGAACCAGCAACTTTAAATGCCAGAATGAGGAGTTTGTATTTTGGCATATAGGCAAAGGAGTCATTGAAAAATTTTGAGTTGACAATGTAAGATCTCTGTATAGCAATATCAGCTCAGCATCCCCATGGAGGATGAGTTGGAGAGGGGACATAATGGAGGTAGAAGACCAGTTAGGAGGCTTTTACAATAATCCAGGGATGATGGCCTGGCCTAAAATAGTGGGTGTTTGATTAGAGAGAGCAACAAGTCAGAGAGAAATAAGTGACAAGCTGTGGATATGAGGGTTGAGGGGGAGGGAAGAGTAAAGAGTAACTCTGAGGCTGAAAACTTGAGTGAATTGAAAGCATGATTAATGCTAACAGTATAAATAGAGAAATTAGCAGGAAAAATAATTTAGGTAAAAGAAAAGATGGTTTGATTAGAATGTGTAGAATTTAAGATGCTTACATCATAATGATGTCTAACAGGCAGTCAGTAATGCAAAACTACAATTCAGGATTATGGAATATTATTGTTCTGTAAGAAATGACCAGCAGGAAGATTTCAGAAAGGCCTGGAGAGACTTACATGAACTGATGCTGAGTGAAATGAGCAGAACCAGGAAATCCTTATAAACTTCAACAACAATACTATATGATGATCAATTCTGATGGACGTGGCCATCTTCAACAATGAGATGAACCAAATCAGTTCCAATAGAGCAGTAATGAATTGAACCAGCTACACTCAGGGAAAGAACTCTGGGAGATGATTGTGAACCACTACATAGAATTCCCAATCCTCTATTTTTGTCCACCTGCATTTTTTATTTCCTTCACAGGCTAATTGTACACTATTTCAAAGTCTGATTCTTTTTGTACAGCAAAATAACTGGACATTATATATATATATATATATATATATATTGTATTTAGCTTATACTTTAACATATTTAACATGGATTGGTCAACCTGCCATCTGGGGGAAGGGGTGGGGAGGAGGGGAAAAGTTGGAACAAAAGGTTTTGCGATTGTCAATGTTGAAAAATTACCCATGCATGTATCTTGTAAATAAAAAGCTATAATAAATAAATAAACAATAATTCAGGAATGAGATTACATTTGGATGCTATATGTGGATTGGGGAATCATCTGGTTTGTTATTAGTGTCCAGTCCCTTGGGCCATATAGAACATCTGTTTCTTCTATCCTCTACGGTCTCTTGAAGTCTATCCAATTTTCATTCATTGCTTCCACAAATATAATATGCATATCATATATATTTGTATATATCTATATATGCATTTTATTTTCTGCTTCCCTTTTCCCTTTTGCTTTTAATATTTTCCAAAATGAGGATCTTTTCCAATGAGTGCCATCTTCCCATCTGGATAGAGATGATAATTGAAACTTTTGGTGACTACTAAGATCACAAAAGAGAAAAGTGTATAATTAGAATTTGAGAAGACCCAGGATAAATGCCTATTTTTTAAAATTTAAATTGACTTTCTCTCAAGAGGCTTACAAACTAATAAAGGAAACTTAATCAATAAGTGAATTCCCACACCCACAAAAAAAGTGGATATAATGATATTGTCAATTGCTTAATATATTTATATCATCAAAAATCAGCCTCTAGGAAATAAAGCTGGAGTGAATGGGGATTAGGATATTGGTAGGAGCCGCATCTAGTCTATGCTAATCATACTTTTCAGTCTCATTAATAAATCTATTTTTTGAAAGTCTGTTTTGTGCTAAGTACTGTAGGAGATACAAGGATGATTAAGAGATTGTTACTTTCTAGGATTTTGCTAAATTGAAGAGAATGGGAGGAATAATCCATGTTAACTGATGCTGAGCGAAATGAGCAGAACCAGGAGATCGTTATATACCTTAACAGCGATACTGTATGAGGATGTATTCTGATGGAAGTGGATTTCTTCAACAAAGAGAAGATCCAACTTAGTTTCAATTGATCAAGGATGGACAGAAGCAGCTACACCCAAAGAAAGAACACTAGGAAATGAATGTAAACTGCTTGCATTTTTGTTCTTCTTCCCAGGTTATTTATACCTTCTAAATCCTATTCTCCCTGAGCAACAAGAGAACTGTTCGGTTCTGCACACATATATTGTATCCAAGATCTACTGTAAATTAATTAAAAATAAAAAAATAAAATTATTAAAAATTGAAAATAAAAAAATTATTAAAAATAAAAAAGAAAGAAAGAAAATGTATTTACACATAAAAAAAGAAATAATCCATGTTAAAAAATTAATATGATGTATGAGCCTTTATGGACCCATTCCCCCAATCCTGCCTTGCACTGGCAGATTGGGTCTCCCAGAGGACAGCTGGCTATTTTTCCTTTAAAATGCAAGAGTCTAACCTTGAGGTCTTATGGTTTCTAGTAGTATTCTCATAAGAACTCATCTAGTATGCTTTCCCTCCCCAGTACTAATCATCCAGTTGGTAGAAACAAGTTTTTGCAAAAGGAAATCTACTGAGAAGATGCAGCAAGCACAAAAACCATCCTGTACAGTCCGTCACATTAGAAACTCACTTTCTCCTTTGATGGATGTGATCCTTAGAAAGAGAGAGAATACAAACAATGTACAAAGGTTGAAAAACCTGCATTAGGGAGCATGTGGGGCCAGGGATGCCTTGAGATTCTTGGATCCAGCAGTCCTTTTCCCTTCTAAGAATCCCCACCAAATTCACTTTGGGAGCAAAGTGCTTCCTCAGTTGAATTGGTGACTCATTCCAGGTCTCAGTATCTCAGCCAACAGGTCAATTCACTATTGAACTGAGTCAAGATTAAGTTGCTTGCCTGTGTGTTGGCTCCTCACTAGACTCAGAAACTGCTTCTCTGGTGGTCTCTTCCATCCACTTAAGTTGATGGATATACCTCTAGTGGCTCTACCAGAGTTTCAAAGTCCACATGGTTGTAACTTGGTCAATTCTAGTTTGGTTACTTAGTCATCCAAGATCAGAAGAGACTAAACATAACAAAGACAAAAGAAACATGCATTTAGGGACACCTGGTTACCAGGGGTGAGAGAGGCTCTCATATACCAACTTGGAGCAATCCTCTTCACTTGAAAGCTGTTCCAACTCAGCATCCAAGTCAAGTCAACAAGAACTTACTATATGTTGAGCATTACACTAATTAGTAGGGATTAAAAAAAAAAAAGGCAAAAAGACAGTCCCTGCCCTCACATAGCTTACATTCTAATAGAGGAAGTAATAGATGAACTAAAATGTGCATACAAGATGTACGCAGAGTAGATGGAAGACACTTTGAGAGAAGGAGACATGAGCCAGTTAAAAGATTTTTCATTGTCACACAATTTGGCAAACAGAAACAGATCTTTGAGCAAGTTCTGAAATGGAGAGAAGGATCCTCTGTTACAGACACTTGGAAGCCGATTTCCCCAGCCTCCACATATAAAATTGGGACCTGACAGTGCATATTGCACATGCTCTGCATAACCTACCAAGAAGGGCAAATCCAGGAACACTTGAAGAATTGTACTATGATGGAGGAGGACATTGAAGGTATAAGAAACTGTCCTAGCAAAGGCACTGAAGCCAGAGAGCAAAGAAAGCTATTTGGGAACTGTAAATAACCCAGGTTGGCAGGAGCAGGGGACCCTGAGGAAAAGAATGTTACATAAGACTGCAAATAGGGGAATGGAGCCAGATTTTGAAGGGCACTGAATGCCAAGTTTTTAAAAAATGCATTTCTATGAAAGAGTTTGGAATTGGATTATTGGGAAAATAGGGCACAAAGTCACAAAAAGTACGATGTTCATAAAAAAGTCAAATAAGAATATGACAACAGTATAAAAGATGTCATCAGCAGAATGGTCACATAGGTATATATGAATCCTGCATTGCAGGTAAAAAAAATAATTGTTCCTAAACAGAGCTTGCTCTGGCCCAGCTCATCAGGATGATACAATGTTTTCTGTTCTCAGATAGACTTTCTATTGTTAATCTTGTGGTAGACTCCCACTCTTAGGACTCGAGGTCCCTCCTCCAGCTTCATGCTCCTAAAAACAAGGGTGCCTCAAAATTTAGTATCCAGGGCTTCAGGAAACTCCCTCCTCAGTTTCCTTTTCTGTTCTGTAAAAATGGGTACTTCTAGGTTAACCAGGTATGTTCACAAGTCAGTAATTTATCCCCTTTATTCCCTAGATAAATTAATGCTTAAATCCATAAAAGGTCATATTATGAAGTGGAAGTGAAGAGGTATCTGGAAGACTTTTTAGTGCTCTTCAAATGTAATCAAATGTTAGCTTCTTGAAGGGAGGGACTGTTTTATTTTTGTCTTTGTATCAATAGTGCCCAGCACCATGCTTGGCACATAGTTTATTAATTGAATGATGAAAAACATTACTTCCATTTACAATATAGTAAGCATCCCTGGCTGATCAAAACAGCATAATGCTGAGCAAGATGGCAAAGAAAAAGAGGCATTTTGAGGCACAGAATTTAGATTTAGAAGAGAACTAAGACCCATTTTGTCTGACCCCATTCCTGGACAAAGAATCCCCTCTCTACTACACACAAGTATTGAGTCAACCTTCCCTCGAGGATCTCCAGTGAGGAAGAAAGAACTCCACTAATTTTCCAAGACAATCCAGTCCATTTTTCAATAATTCTAACTGATGACTGCTATTCACATGGAACTTTAAGGTATATGAAGTGCTTTATATGATGTCTCATTTGATTTTTACAACAACCCTCTCAGGTAGATACTAGTATTATCTCCATTATACAAATGGGAAAACTGAGGCTGAAAGAAACTTGCTCAGGGTCACACAACTCATAAATGAGGCTGAATTTGAAGTCAAGTCTTCCTGACTCCAAGTCGGACTCTTATTCCCTTTGCTCCCTCGCTTGCCTGTTGGCAAGTTTTCTCTTTTATGGAGATAAAATCTGCCACTGTAACTTCCATTGTTTCAAGTTTTCTCCTCTGGGGCCAAATGGAACCAATCTATTCCCTCGTCCACAAGAATATATTTAAGTTTAAATCATTTTCCTCTCCTCTTCTCCACGACAAACACTTCCCAGTTCCTTCAATCAGTCCTTATGTGATGCAGTTTCTAAGGCCTTAATCAATCTGGGTCATCTCTCTCTGGATGTTGTCCAATTGATCAATGTTTGTCCTAAGCTGCTCTCCTTCATTTTACAGCTAATGAAAATGTCCTGGTCACACAAATGGCAGACCCAGGATTTGAAAGTAGGCTGTCCAAATCCAGCACTTTGGGTAACCTATCAAGTCAGATACAACATGCAACACACACACACACACACACACGACTGGGATAAGAAGTCATCGAACTTCTCTGAATCTCAGTCTCTTTATCTATAAAATATGGGGAAGGTGGTTGAACTAGGAGGGACTTTCCAACTCTAACACTGAATCTGTGATTTTCTGATGTTCTCTGAGAATAATGTTTTGGATGCATCTGCAGTCCTTGGACTCAGAGGTGGAAGAATTAGGCTATCTTTGCTACTCACTAGCTATGAGAGTCAATGCAAATCACTTTTAGTCTCAGTTTCTTCATCTATAAATGAGGGGAAAATAATATTTACACTCCCCATTTCACAATGTTATTATCAGCATCAAAAGATGTATTACATGTAAAATACTCTAAAATCTTTGGCCCTGTAGTCAGAAGGATCTGAGTTCCAGTCCAGCCTCAGACACTCACTAGATGTGTGACTCTAAGTAAGTCACTTAACAACCATGGCCTCCAGAAGAAACAGAGTTCAATAAACTCCCCAATACTCTATATATAGAAACTAGAATAATGATTATCCAATCCAACTTCTTTAAAAAAATGATCATTTTAAGTCTAGGGTTCATAAATAAGTGACCTCCTTTGTTGGTCCTTGATGATGATGATTGAATTGTGCTATAAGGCTCAGCTTCTTAAATCGTAGTTTGTGACCTTTTTGATGTCTCATAGCCAAATGTGGGGGTCATAAAATTATAATTCATTATCAGTAAATGTTTGATTTGTATATCTATTTTATACTCCTATATACTGTGGGTCATATGTAAATTTCTCAAGAAAGAAGAGCTCATGAGCAGAAAAAGTTTAAGAAGCCCTGCCTAAGGTAAGATAGCTAGAATCCTTTCCCTGTAGCCTCACAATTTTATTGTGAACTCTCCCTTCAGCTTTTTGCCCTTCACCAAACTTAATTAAATGCCTCCTAGCTGCTCCTCTTGATGGAAGCAAGTCCTGGATATGCACTGACAATACTTCAAGGGAAAGATCACAACCTAAAGAACTTTTTAAAAGCCTAAAACTGATTCAGGGAGACTGGAGATGAAATAGCCGTTCTAAAATGTGAATCCTGGGCACTAGCTTTACTATTCATTCCCTGTCCTCTCAGCCTTGTAGCAGAGGAGATTGAATAAAAGTTTGGGGATAGGAAAAAGGGGGACAAATGTATTGTGTTTAGTTTTAGACACCTGGGTTTAAGCTAGAGAGTACCCAAGGAAGGCAAATTGCATGATAAAGGGCCTTAAGTTTATGACATATGAGGATGCTTAAACAATGAATGATCATTGCAAGCCCAAAGGAAGGGAATGAACATGTTTTTAGCCTGGAGAAAAGAATACTTAGCAAGGATATGATCACTGTGTTCAAATATTTGAAAAGCAGTCATATTGAGGCTATCATATTAGATGTGTTCTTTTTGGCCCCAAAGCATAACTAGGAGCAATTTGTGGAACTTAAAAAGAGGAAATTTTAGTCGTGATATGAGGACAAACTTTCTAAGAATTATAGTTGTCCCAAAGAGGATGGCTTGCCTCCAGGAGCTGTGGACGCCTCCTCCTTAGAAGTCTTTAAAAAGAAGCTAGAAAAAAAAAAAGGGTGGGGGGAGGAAATTTACACAACTATTATGTATTTAAAAGGAATAGCAAGTGGTACATAACAGATTTGCAGTTTCATATACAATCACCTTTCCTATTATATTTTGTTGTGAATTGCTTGTTTTATTCCATAAATTAAAAAATAAAGCAAAATAAGAATAAAAGGAAGAAAAAGAAGGAAAGGAAGGAAGGAAAAAAGGAAGGAAGGAAGGAAGGAAGGAAGGAAAAGGAAGGAAGGAAGGAAGGAAGGAAGGAAGGAAGGAAGGAAGGAAAGGAAGGAAGAAAAAGAAGGAAAGGAAGGAAGGAAGAAAGGAAGGAAAGGAAGGAAGGAAGGAAAAAAGGAAAGAAGGAAGGAAGGAAGAAAAAGAAGGGAAGGAAGGAAAAAAGGAAAGGAAGGAAGGAAGGAAGAAAAAGAAGGAAAGGAAGGAAGGAAAAAAGGAAGGAAGGAAGGAAGGAAGGAAGGAAAAGGAAGGAAGGAAGGAAGGAAGGAAGGAAGGAAGGAAGAGAGGGAGGAAGGAAGGAAGGAAGAGAGGGAGGAAGGAAGGAAATCACTTGCTTGGTATGCTATACTAGAAATTCCTTAATTTGTGAGTTGGACTTGATGGCCGAGAAGGTCCCTTCTAACTCTCTAGTTCTATGATTCTTCCTTTTCACCCATTTGTGAAGTGAGATCTGGCCAACTGTTAATCTTGCCTTTGCATTCTGTAGCTCCCTGTAGAAATGTTAATAGGAAGAAAGGCCTGAAAACATCTGGATGACATTTCAACAAGAGAAATTTATCCTTTTTTATGGGAAGGGAGTAATGCACTTGCATCTGGACAAAAATGGCCTCATTACATCAGAAAGAGGGTACTCTGCAGTCCAGGATGGCTGGGCTACTCACTATTGCCTAAATATATCCCAACTGTGCCTTATTCTATGATTTTACTCATAATTTATCCTTCTTCTGGAATGTCCACTCTATCCTCCATAGATTGAAATGCTGCCCACCCACTATTCAAATGCCCCTCCCTACCTCTATGAAGTTTTTTTTTTTTTTTTCTGATTCTGCTGATTCACCATTTAGCTAAAGTGGTGAGTTCCCTCACCAAACTTAGTTAAATGTACCCTAACTGCTCTAATTGCAGATCCTGGATAAGCACTGGCAGTGCTTAAGGGGAAAAGCATTAAAGAGAAAACGTCAAAAGAAAAAGCCTAAAACAGGTTTAGGAAGATAGAGAGAAATAGTCATCCTAAAATGTGAATCCTGGACACTTAAAAAAATGGAAAAATTATAATTTTGCTCTCATCCTCTGCCCCCTCAGCCTTGTATTAGAGAAAATCAAATGAAGGCCTGGAAGAGAATGGGAAGAAGTAAAAAAGGAACAAATATATTGTGGTGAGTTCTAGGGACTAAAGACATTCTTAAGCAAGATGGTGAAGGGTCACATCTCAGGCATTTTTTTATTTTTTTATTTTTGCAGAAAATAATGCAAATTGCATTTTGTTTGCGCTTCTCAAGTATTTTTTTAAAATTTTTTTAAATTCTTTTTTTTTGGTTTGTTTGTTTTTGCTGAGGCAATTGGGGTTAAGTTAAGGATCACATAGTCAGGAAGTGTTAAGTGCTGAAGTCACATTTGAACTCAGTTCCTCCTGACTTCAGAGCTGATGCTCTATCCACTGCGCCACCTGACTGCCCCCTAAAAATTTTTTTTAATATAGCAATTTGTATATGCGACAACTTCTAAGCTTCCTGAGAAGCAATGTGGCATAATGGATCAAGTCCAGAGAGAGAGACAGAAAGAGAGAGAGAGACAGAGACAGAGAAGAGAGAGAGACAGAGAGACAGAGACAGAGACAGACAGAGACAGAGACAGAGAAAAGAGAGAGACAGACAGAGAGAGACAGAAAGAGAGAGAGAGACAGACAGAGACAGAGAAGAGAGAGAGAGAGACAGAGACAGAGAAGAGAGAGAGATAGAGAGACAGAGACAGACAGAGAGACAGAGACAGAAAGAGAGAGAGACAGAGAAACAGAGACAGAGACAGAGAGACAGAGAGAGGCACAGAGACAGAGAGAGAGACTGAGAGAGGCAGACAGACAGAGACAGAGAGATAGAGAGACACAGAGAGACACAGAGACAGAGAGACAGAGACAGAGAGACACAGAGAGAGAGATCACAGCAGGCAGGAGGGGCAGAGAAGTGAGCAAAAAAGCAAGAGGTAGAGGAAGAGTTAAGGGCCTTGTCCAGAATCAAAATAAGGCCGATTTTGAACTCAGGTCATCCTGACTCCAGACGGGACACTTGATTCATTGTGCTACTAAGCACTAAGAAGGTGTTTATAAATGTTGATTGATTGACTGATAGTCCATTGAGGTGTACTTGACATCTCATTGAAATAACAAATTGAAATTGAAATCAAATCAAATTAAATTAAACTAAATTAAAATGTGATATATTTGTGGGACATTTATACAGAAGAAACCTCTCTGCCCCACCCCTGCATCCACCCAGGGTTCTTTATCTCCCATTCTCCCCTTATCGGGTCCTGCTTTTCATATTGCTTCAAATGGAAGAAAAGAAAAGTCCAGTAAAACTTTGCTCAATCAGTGTCAGAATCTAGCCAGCAGAGGGCAGGGTTGATCTTTTTATAAATCCACCATCTTTCCATTTCCCTGGAGCCCCTCCAAGCCCCACAAAGCCCTCTCACTCCCCAGATCTTGTCAATGAAGAAGTGGTGCCAGGATCTCTGAGGAATAGAACAAAATCCCGTTAAGAAGAACATGAATCACCTCGACAATTGAGCTTTGGCCCAGCCACACTCCTGCAAAACAAGCAGCAAACACGATTCCCCAAAGTCCTTCCCCAGTGCGGGCAGTTTTCCTTGCAGCGCCCCTCCCAACCTGGCAGAGGAGGGGCCCCTTGGATTAGAGCTTTGTGTTTTGTTATTGTTGTTGTTGTTGTTTTTAAGGAAGAATTGCCATCTGGGGGAGGGGATGAAAGAACGAGGAAAGAGGCCAAAGGGAAGAGGAGGGCTGATCAGGATAACTTTCCAAAAGAGGTGTATTAGAAAACACTGCCCTGAAAAAGGGACTCCAGGAAAGAGGGAAAAAAGCCCAGTACCACGTAGAATGAGAGGATTTGCAAAGTATTTTCAAATGGGATCTGCTTTTCCTGTGCCTGTTTAAAACATTAAAATTGTGCTGAATATGAGGCTGAGTTTTCTAGTCCCTCCCTCCCCCCAACCCCAGCCAAAGACGTCATGGGAGGGAGGTATAAAATTTCAGCAGAGAGAAATAGAGAAAGCAGTGTGTGTGTATGTGTGTGTGAGAGAGAGGGGGAGAGGGAGAGGAAAGGGGAGAGAGGAGGAGAGAGAGAGAGAGAGAGAAAGAGAGAGAGAGAGAGAGAGAGAGAGAGAGAGAGAGAGAGAGAGAGAGAGAGAAATCACAGCAGGCAGGAGGGACAGAGAAGCGAGCAAAAAAGCAAGAGATAGAGGAAGAAAATAAGAAAGAAGGAATAACATTCAAGAAGCAGAAGTACAGTGAACTGACTTGTTTTTATTTTATTTTCATGTTTTTTTTTTTTTTCCTTTTCCTTTTTTTTTTTTGCTTTAACGTGAAGCAGTGAAAAGAAGCAATGATGAAGGGAGAAGAGAAGCTAAGGTCCTGGTGACCCTGGGCGTCCAAGTGGATTATTGGGGCAATACAGGAGGGGACGCATCAACCAGGTGCCTAGTCCTTCTCATTACACGTAATCCCAAATCAGCAGCCAATGAAGACGAGAGGCAGCGGGTGACAAAAATAATTTCAAAAGTCCTCGAGGAAATGTAAACCGAGGGGAAAGTATGAATGGTGTGTCTGAAAGACAAGTGTGCCCAGCGCTTCCCTCTCTCCCTAGCTGGGGACAGTGGCCCAGCCCAGCCCAGCCCTGCCACCGGCCACCTTCTTACTGGTGATCTGATTTTTTTTTCTTCTCTTCCTTCTCCTTTTGGGCTATCCAAGGATACCGAATTTAGAAACTAAACATTGTTTTCTTAGCCTCTCTTCAAAACACCAACTTTGTCCCTTGTTGTTAAAGTAATATTTTGTGATCTTAGATATCAGTTCTATTTATTGTTTTTTTTTTCCTACCTGAGGAAATTTCCCCTCCAGACCTCTCCCCACCACCCCAAGCCCTCCTTCCTTCCCTTGCTATCCCTACTTGGTGCTCTTCACCTGGTTTGCCTGGAATCACAGCCCAGCGGAACCTGTTTAGACACATGGAGAAGGATCCCAACTTTGCAAGGCACAGAGCCTGCTTCTTCTTCCTAAGCTTTGCCAACGCTTCCTGGAAGTCCTGAATCTCTTGCAGTGCAGTGAGTTCATGCACCTTCTTGCCAAGCCTCAGTCTTCGGGATCTGGGGAGGCTGCATCGAAAGCTCTGCCTGGTTTTCCTAACTCTTTTTGCGCGGCTCCTTGTCTCCTTCGCCAGGCCCAGCTGCTCCCCTGGTCTCCTTTCCCCTGTTTCACACATGAAGATGCACTTGCAAAGGGCTCTGGTGGTCCTTTCACTGCTGAACTTTGCCACAGTCAGTCTCTCTCTTTCCACTTGTACCACTTTGGACTTTGGTCACATCAAGAAAAAGAGAGTGGAAGCCATTCGGGGACAGATCTTAAGCAAGCTGCGGCTCACCAGCCCCCCTGAGGCATCAACCTTGGCCCATGTGCCCTACCACATCCTAGCCCTCTATAACAGCACCCGGGAGATGCTGGAGGAGATGCAGGAGGAGAAGGAGGAGAGCTGCACTCAGGAAAACACTGAGTCGGAATACTATGCCAAAGAAATCCATAAGTTCGACATGATCCAAGGTCTTGCAGAACACAGTAAGTCCCAGATCTCGGTTGGGTGTTCACCTTGGGAGGGTCCCAACTTGAGCAGAGAGACTTAAAAAGCCAGTCCAGGACTCGGCAAAAGAGCCAGTCACCCCCGAGTTTTCTGAGCACCCGAGGTCCAGGAGGAGCTGGGAGGGAGGAGGAGATGCTCAGCAGGGACTGGGAGGAAACCAGGACCATTCTGGGCCGTGTTGATCACTTCTTGAAACCCAGCAACCTCATGCCAGGGAGATAACCCCCTTCAGTTAAAATCCTGGTTCACTTTTTTTGGGGGGAGGCCCGATGCATTGCCTGTGGAACATGTGTGCTCCCATCTATATGGTGATATGGGTAACCGCAAGCATATGTGTCCTATAAAAAAATAAAAACCCAAAAGGCAGAATGGGCTAGAGGAGAAAGCTTAGCTCCATGAGTCGGGGAATCTGGATCTTTTCCCTGATTTTCTAGAGCTCATTGTGACACGTCTCTCTTTTAGTTTTTCCAATCACTCTTTGGGGAAAATGCTATTTGTCATGGAATTAAGCTGGTAAAAAGCCCTTTCCAAAGATGCATGCCACAGTAAGCGCGCCCCATGTGCTGTGTTTGTGTGGGTGTAGACATCCGTGCTCCCTCCACAGCTCCCCCCAGTTCCCCCCAGGGAGGGACTGCCTTCCCACAATTTGGGGGTGCTGCCTGTGTGGCACACACCCACCCTAAGAGACAGGAGAGGAAAGGGTTTTTCACGCTTGTCCGTTGGGAGAAAGCGGGCCTGTTTCCCATCATTTATGTCAATGAGATGCTTTGGTCTTTTCATATATAACAGCATGGCAGACCTGGACGTGGGTGAGACGGGGAGGGTGTGTGTGTGTGTGTGCTTTTATTGCCAACGTGCCAGAAACCAGGGATCATCTGTATTTTTGATGCTTTTGTGTGTGTGTACATGTGTGGAAATCGTGTGTGTTAACAGAAAGGGAATTTGAAAACCCCAATACAAGGGAAGGAAATTTGGCAGATGTCAAGAAATCAACTGACAGCTCGGGCACAGATGTGAGCGAGCTCTATTTGCCCATCCCACCAGCAGGTGTCCTCATGGTCCCTGACATCCTGGCAAAGTGGACCGAGGGAGTCAGACTTGGAAGCTGCAAGGGGGAAATGGAGAAAACCAGGGAAGCTGAGGGGCCGGATTTGCCCGAACACTGGTGATTCAGAGAGGCCTGGGGGTAGGGGGAGAGGACCAGCAGAGCGACTGGAAATATCTGTCACTCACTGCCCTCAAACGAGGATGCCCTCATGCCCTGGGAGGGGAGGGGGGGGGCAAAAGAGGGTTTTGTCTGCTTTTAATGATTGCAAACGCTGTTAAGCGAGTGGAAGGCCTGATTCAGGGTCTTTCCCGAGCCAAGTCGAGGAAGCTGTGGCTGCTGCTCATGGGTAAACCCTGGCTAGGATTCTCTTATTCCCGCTTCCTGTGGCTACCTCTCTTTTCCGATGTGGCTGGAGTTTCTCATATTGAGGCTCTGGACCTAAAGGAAGCCCCCTCCCTCCTGGGCACTCTCAGGGCACACATAGCATCTTCCAGCGGCTGATGTTTCCCTAGGGGTCTGGGATTTTCACCTGCATCCTTATATCCCAAGTCCTTTGGAGTGATGGGGAAGGGACTGGAGGCTAGGGCAAGGAGGGAGACCGGAAGGGAACTAAAAGTGAGGCTGAAGGGAAAAAATAAGGATGTTATCAAAGGGTGTGAGAAGAGAGGCAGATACAGACAGATAGACAGAGACAGACAGATAGACACAGACAGACAGAGACAGAGAAAGGCAGAGAGACACACAGAGAGATACAGAGAGAATTATTTATATCAATCAACCAACATTCATTAAGGATCCAATATGTTCCAGGCACTTTGTAAACTGAGGATACAAAACCAGGCAAAAAGATAGACCCTATCCTCAAGGAGTTCAAAATCTAATTGTAGAGATAACAAACAAACATATGCAATAAAGCTTCATACTGGATAAATAGGAAATAATTAGCAGAGGAAGGCATTAGGATTAGGAGGTGCACGAATTAAGAAGGTAGAAGATGGAGCATGGAACAGCTGTTCTTCAGTTGGGTCCAACTCTTTATGACCATAGCATGTTGATACTGTCCATGGGGTTTTCTTGGCAAAGATTCTGGAGTGGTTTGCCATTTCCTTCACCAAGGCAAACAGGGTTAAGTGATTTGCCCAGGATCACAAAGCTGGAGAGTGTCAAGGGACAGATTTTAACTTAGGTCTTCTTGACTCCAGACTCATTGCTCTATCCACTGATCCACTTCCATATGGAACAGTACCAGCACCTAAATAAAACAAGGTTTTTAGAGGGATTTTAGAGATGTAGCTCAGCCTCGTCCTTTCAGAGATGAAGAAACTAATGAATAGAGAAGTTATATAAGTCGACCAATGACATAAAAGTATTATTCAAACTTAGATCCTCTGGCTTCCAGGTCTATTCTTTTTCTTGCTTTATAGATTTTTGGTCAAAGTTAAATAAGTAAAAATTAATCAGCTGTTTGTCTGAGAAACAAAATGGAACAAAAGCAGGTCTAGGAAGAGAATGAACAGATCTAGAGAAGGCACATGTAGAATCAGTATAGACCAATGCTAACTGGCTGTGTGTGTGTATGTGTGTGTGTGGAGCAGCACCTGAACTAGGTATGGCTGCAAATGCAGAAATCTTCACATTAGAGACATTAGAGTAGACACAGAGGAGATTTTTTTAATTGTTTTCATTTGTGTCCTACCCTCTGCGACCCCATTTCAGCTTTTCTTGGCAAAGATACCGGAGTAGTTTGCCATTTCCTCCTCCAGTTCATTTTTACAGATGAGGAAACTGAGGCAAACAGGGTTAAGTGATTTACCCAGGGTCACACAGCTAACAGTGTCTGAGATCAGATTTGAACTCAGGAAGATGAGTCCTCCTGACTCCAGAGCCATCACCCTAGTTCACTGCACCATCTAGATAGTCTCCAAGTAAAACAGCGGGCAAATGGCCCCAGGAGAGGCCACGGACCAGCAGATGTAGAACAGATGCTAGACAGTGACCCTGATGCTAAGGGGAGGGGCGGAGGTACCCAGCAGATGTTCTGCAGGCGCAGCAGTAGGTAGCGCTGACCAGACTTAACTAAGCCCTGAGTAAGCAGCAAGTGCAGAATGCCCCTCAGGAGACACCGAGTCCGCACCCAGGAGGGGCCGACGCTAACCAGAGCCCCGGGGCCTCTGCAGAAGGGCCCTGCAGGTGCAGACCCAGCAGAGGCAGGCGGTCCACAGCTGCCGAGGTGACACCGAGGCTGAGCAGGCACAGGAGCCGGCTTCCCCGCAGCCAATCGGGCGCTAAGCAGGCCCAGATGAGACACACACACACACACACACACACACACACACACACACACACACACACTCCAGTACTCCCAGATTGTAAAGAAATCCAACAGATGCAGATGAGGCAAAAACGAAAGCAGGACAGCTGCTGGGCCTGGAGCAGACAGTGATCACTCAGGCTTTGGGATGCATGAGCCCCCTCCCTCCCTTTTCCTTCCCCCCCCCCCCACTGCAGGATAGAGGTGATATGGCAACGTTCCCTGCCAGAGACTTCCAGGTTCTGAAGCACCAGGCTCCCGATGCCAGAGTTACTGCAGGAGAGATGATGAGGTCATGTCTCACTCCCCACATTCCTTCTCTCCCAGTCACCTCCTTTATCCTGTAGACTTCTGCGGGGAAGGGGCAGAAGGAGTAGGGGGTGGAAGGATGGAGGGTGCATTCCAAACTTCTTCTCCGGGATATCATGATGCATGCAAAAGTCATGGCGTCTCATGGAGCCAACATGACAAACAGTGAGTTGGGGAGCGGGGCTGCTATGGGAAAGCAGAAGTAAGGGGGGGAAATGTGTGCTTGGAGCAGACACAAGAGAAAAGCGTCCTGCCAAATCTGGTGCATTCTCCCCAACTTCTTGGAGCGGGAGGCGGTGGGAAAGATGGCAGCTCACCAAAAAGTGGAAATCAGAGTAGCTCCAACAGCTGATCTGCTTTTATCTGGAGCTGAAGAAATAGGAGAGAAGTAGCAAAAGCAGGTGATTGGCAGTTGTGAGTAGAATGTTATGGAACATAGTACGAAGAGGGCATCTGCCATAGGAAAGCTGAGTATTCTGTGAAAACTGAGAATAACATAGTGTATATAGTGGCAGGGAAGGGTGATACCACTTCTGGTAAGAATCCTAAACTTTCAATCATAACAACTTCAGAATTTATGTAAGTCAATGATCTCTGAACAGGAATATTTTCTATAAAATCCTTTACAAATCTCTGCTTCTTATTTTTAGGCTTTAGGGTCTATATTCGAGATATACTATTTTTGGAGTGTAGAAAGAAGTAAGGAAGGAAACAAAAAAGAAGGCAGGAAGGAAAGGAGGAAGAGAAAGAGGGAATGAAGGGGAAGGGAAAGAAGGAAGGAAGAAAATAAGAGGAAGAGAGGAAAGAAGGAAGGAAGAAGGAAGGGAAAAAGAGGGAGGAAGGATGGAAGAAAAGAGAAAAGGAAGAAAGGAAGGAAGGGAGAAGAGAAAAGGGAAGAAAAGAAGAGAAGGAAGGGAAGAATAGAAAAGGGAAGGAGGGAAAGAATGAAGGAAGGAAAAGAGGAAGAGAAGAAAGAAAAGAGAGAAAGAATGAAGGAAAGAAGAAAAGAGGGAAGAAAGGAAATAAAAAAAGAAGAAAGGAGGGAAGGAAGGAAGGAAAAATTTATTAAGTGCTTACTTCCTCACACTGTCCATTTTGGTCTGGTGTTTCTCGCATCCAAAGTTAAACAAAAGGTTTTCTTTACTTTTTTTTTTTAATGATACCCTTTCCCTATAACAGGTAATCATCTTGTAGACTTAGACTAATCCTGCCAGAAAAGATATGTGCCAAATGAGAGGATATATTTTATATTAGTTTATAGTTCTACATACTGGAACCTGGAAAAAATATTCTTGTATTTCTTCCCAATTTTTAGAAAGTGAGAAAGGACAAGCTCTCTTTCCAATTTCTTTGTGACATTCATTAGCAAAATAACACCTTTATATATGTTTAATGTTTATACTGGTGGTAGAAGAAATCATATTTTTAATTTTAAATATCTGTATTTGGCCAAAAAGACTACTGATGCTTACAGAATTAGACAATCTGTAGGAAGCATCTGAACAGAGAGATAATTTCACACTTACTCAAAAAGCAAGAAAGTTTTACTATATATGCCAGGCATTGGAGATTCAAAGCAAAAATGAAATAGTTCCTGCTGTCAGCAAGCTAACATTCTCTTGGGAGTGAGGGGACAATAAATACATAGAAAACCAAATACAAAATATGTATAAAGTATCTTATGGAGTACTAACAACTGAGAGCATCAGGATAGATTTTAAAAAAGAAGTAGTAATTGAGCGAGTTTTGAAGGAATCTAAGGTGGAATTGACAGAATAAATTACAGATCTAGAGGATGTTCTTTGCAAGGGCACAGACATGGGATGTGTGGAAGTTCCTGTATATTATAGGAATTAAAATAGACACAGAGGAGAAGGTCTCCAAGCAAACAGTGAACGATGACCTCAGGAGAGTCCAAGCAGCAGATAATAGGCAGGTTAGTCTGGAGAACCAGAAAGAGAATGATGTGCCAAAAGCACTGGAAGGGTAAGCTGCAGCTTGTTGAGAAGTCAAAAGGGATAAGTATTTTTTCCTAGAAGTAAGGAGGAGCCATAGGGTAATGAGTGACACGGTCCAACCTGTCTTTCAGGAATATCAATTTGATAGCTGTGCTCAGGATTTATTAGAGAGGGAAGAAATTGAAAGGTGGAAGACAAATTTGAAGACTGCTCCAATAATCTGAGGAAGAACTGATGAAGTTTTGTACTAGGGTAGAGGTTTTGTGAGCCAGAAAAAGGGAATGAATGGGAAGTATATTATAGAAAGAGAAAACCACAAGTCCTGGCAACTGATTGGAGTTGAAGCAGGGAAGGGATCAAAATGATTCTGAGGTTGTGAATCTGGGGGACTGAAAGAAGAATGGTGAACACTTGACAGAAATAGGAAAGTTAGGGACTGAAAAATGAGAGAGAGAGAGAGAGAGAGAGAGAGAGAGAGAGAGAGGTGTGATAGTCTTGAGATACACCTACTCATAGGGGATGGGCCAAGTATAAAGAAACTCAGACCAATCTAGTTATTCCCTATTTCCCCAATCCTGTTTTTCTGACAAATGTCTAACAAATCTGTTTTCTAGCTCCAGTGTTCTTTTCACTATACTATACTTCTGCTTTCTTTTCCCTGATATTCACAAACTTAAGCCTTGGAAATGCTAATAAATTCCTTTTCTTCCACTAACTAACTGCTGTTCTCAGTAGAAGGACATTGGATTTGGAATCTAGAGTGCTTGGGTTCAAATTCTGTCTCAGCTACTTACAGAGTTCCCTATTGCTCATTTTATATTAATCTATATGAACTTGACCAAATGCTATCCCTCCCTGGATCTCAGTTTCTCTATTCAAGGGCAGATTTTAAAAAATTAGTGTCTACAATGAGTAAGACACATGGAAAAAGTGCACCTCAAGGGAGCCTTGATTGAAAACCATGACTCAGAGAAACAGATGAGGAAAGAGGAAATGCATACATAGGTAATGGTCTGGGTGAAAGTATGCATATATGACACAGAAGACCAGTTTGGGAAACTTGCTAATAATCCAATTTGGCTGGAACAGAGAATTTGTGTGGGAGAGTTGAAGAAAATCTAAAATTGGAAAGATAAATGGGAGACACTGTAGAGATCCTTAAAAGTCAAGCTGAAGAGTTTCTTTTTCATCTTCTAGGCAATGGGGAGCCATTGAAAATGCTTGAATATCATAGCCAAACTTGTGGTTTAGAAAATTGATTTTTTTGCAGCTATGTGATAGATAGATATATATCCTCTTATCTTCCCCAACCTGCTTTTGTTCTAAATATGCCCATTTCTGCTGACACCATCACAGTTCTTTTAGTCTTTCAAATTTTAATCCTTGAAGTCACTTTTCACTCTTCCCTCTCCCTCCATCCCCCAGTGGCCACATTTTATTGTTCCTACCTCCAGAAAATCCCTCCTATTTGCCCCTTTAAACCTGTACACAATCCAGTTTCTACACTAATTCAGGCTTTTAGCACATCTTTCCTGAACTATTGATTGCTATAGCTTACTAATTGTCTCTTATCCTCCAGCCTTATCTCTCTTCAATCCATCTTCATATGGCTACCAAACTGATGTTGCTAAAAAACAAAAAACAAAAACAAGCCATCTTTCCTGTCCTCTCCTCTCCAGTCCTATTCTCTCCTCTCCTCTCCTCTCCAGTCCTGAATCATACAATTAGTAAGTGCCTGAGATCAGGTTTGAACTAACCTTTTGGTCTGACTGACCCCAGGTCCTGTATTCTCTATTCACTTCACTGTACCACAGCCATATCAAATAAGTATGAAAATATACAAAGAGTAACACACAAACAGTGAGGGGTTTAGCAGTGATATCTGCCTTTCCTTCTGTACATGAGGATGGTGTTCTGTTGGGCCAGGTGACTTGAATTCTGGAAATGTAACTAGTTCCTCTCCTACCATCACCTACCTTATCTTGAATATTGGCTCCCTATTGGTTGTTTTCAATATGGAGGGCATTTTTCCTCAAAGGGACAAGAAACAAGGTAAAATTGAGAAACGTTAGTACCTTTCTGCTATCAGTTACTATTGTCCCCATCCACCTGATGAAAGTGGGAAGTTTGGAAGAGTGTCAGGTCTGAGGGTATAGGAGGGGGGAAGATCATGAGTCTTTAAGGCATTCTTTTCCTCATTAGCTTTTTTGTATTTCCTTCTGCAACCCTCTCAATTCTTTTTTTTTTTCCTGTCTCCCTCTTGCTTCATTTTCAAAATCCCTTTTGATGAGCAAGTCTCTTTACCTTTGTTTGCCTTAGTTTCCTCATCTATGAAATAAGGATGATAATAGGCAGAGTTTGAAATTTCTGTAGGGTGTGTATACAGACACCCACATTCATACACACACACACATATATATATATACACATACACATGCATACATATATATAAATGCATCTACAACATAATATCTGGGAGATGATTGACAATGTATGACTGGAGTTTAGGAGAAATATTTAGATTAGATTTCTTGATTTGGGAATCATTTATGTAGAGATAATAATGGATCCCTTGAGAGCCAATGAGTTCTCCAAGAAAATGTACAGAGAGAGCAAAAAAGGTTACAAAGAGTCCTGAGAGTATCTATTTTACATGATACCTCTTAGATGCCATGAGAAGCACAGTACACAAAGTGATGAACTCAGAGTACAATAGACATGGGCTCAAATCTTACAGCAGACATTTCCTAACTGCGTGACCAGGTACATTTAAATTCCCTGAATCTGTTTCTATTATTATGAAATGAGAGTTATAATAGCATCTGCTTTATGAGGTTGGGAGGATAAGTGAAAATATTGGGAATGTTTTGAAAATCTTAAAAATGTTATATAAATGTGAACTAGGATGATCATTACATAATATGTAATTTTTTCCTGCTTAATAATATAGCTGAAGAAAAGCTAGCAATGATGGTCATTTATAATTTATGTGTTATTTATATTAGATGAATATTTCCACATTATTGCTATGGTTTCAAATTCACTAGATCCCATATTATATAATATAATTGCTAGGTCATATTATGATGTTATAATAGAATTTATTGTACTTGTGATATAATATAATATACTATAACATGATATTATTATTATATTATGTGTAGTAATAATATAATAATGTATAATTATATACTAGTAAGTAAACAATTATATAATACCTACTGCACAATAGATACTGTGCCCAGGGTCACTCAAACACAACAGTGTCTGAAGTCAGCTTTAAACTTGAGCCTTCCTGACTCCAGGTCCAGCATTCTATCCTCTTAAACCTCCCAAGATATCTTGGCATTTACTGGCTAGATTTCTTAAGGACCCTGTCTTAAACCAAAACCAATCTGAGTCTCATTGATTGGTCCCCAATAGGTCCCAGTCAAGCCCCATTTTGGTTATTATTTGGATCCAGATTGACTCATAATGAATGTAAATAGCAGTCATTTCTGCTTTGACCAGAAACCTTGAGAGTCTTCCCCTCTCAGATTTATTTATTTGGAAGTTTCTGGGGGGACTAGATGAAAAAGGAGATTCTTTGTCTCAATTGCTACCTAATCTTAATCACTGAATGGGTATGGACAAAGTGAGACCTATTAAAGACCTTAGTTTAAAAAGGCCAAGCTCTCCCATTTCATTCAGAGCCATCTCCAGTCATCCTGATCTCTATCTGGCCACTGGACCTGGATGGCTCTGGGGGGGAAGTGAGGCAGGTGACCTTGCATAGACCTCCTTCCCTCAAATCCAATTCACTTGCATGGTCCTCTTTGAGAAGGAAGGACAAACAACAACCTCTATCCACTGAACCACCACCTCTAGTTGATGTAAATCCTATACCCTCATCATAGTAAAGTATGTCTTTGAACTTTTGAAATGAGCCTTGAACTTTTACTTCAGTGTTCCAAGATTCCATGTTATTAAATGGTTGTGATGTGACTTAGGAGAGCAATTCCCAATTCCCAATGATGTGTTTGGAATTTACACCAAATATTGGGATTGATATAGCTACCAAATGTTAGGGTTTGGTAATGTGACAAATTCACACTGGCCATTCTCTTTGACAAAAGGTAAGTTTATTTAGGAGAATAGGTTATAGACAAAATGAAAAGATACAATAGACACTAGAAATGGTAAATGGGAACTAGAGTTGGAAGAGCATATAGTTAGCAAGGGAAGGGGTTTTAACAATTAACAATGAAAAGGAAAAATTCCCTAGTGGAATGCACAATTAACCAGGGAAAAGGAAATATTCCATGAGATGGTAGTGTACCATTGACTGGCAGACTAAATCCTTCGAGGGATTTAGTACCCTTAAAGGGTTAGCTAGCTATAAGAAGAAAGATACCATAAGACATGAGTGGCAGAAGCATGGAGTGACAGGAAAGACACCATGAGACATGGTGGGGGGATGAGAAAAAAGTCACTATGATAGAAGAGGAGTGAGGGGAAAGATCAGAATCTAGTGGCAGGTTATGTCCCCAAAAGGGATTCAGCAAACTTTTCATGGATCATAGACATATTTTTAAGGAAAATTTAGCCTCAGGAGTTATAGTTATATTATAAAAGAGCATAAAACACACACACAAAAAAAAACCCTCAAGGAAAAAAAAAGTTTAAAAAATATGTTTCAATCTATATTCAGACACTTGGCCTTTTTAAACTAAGGTCTTTAATAGGTATCACTTTGTCCATACCCATTCAGTGATTAAGATTAGGTAGCAATTGAGACAAAGAATCTCCTTTTTCTGGATATGGATAGTATTTTTCACTAAAAGTCCTTCAGAGTTGTCTTGAATCATTGCATTACTGAGATTAGCTAAATCATTCACAGGTAATCATCTTACAATATTGTTTTTACTTTGTATACGGTACATTTCACTTTGCGTCAGCTTGTGGAAGTCTTGCCAGGTTTTTCTGAAAGCCTCCTACTCATCATTTTTTATAGCACAATAGTCATAATCACATACCACAATTTGTTCAACCATTCTCTGGTTGGGAATCCTCTCTATTTCCAATGTTTTGCTTCTGGAAAAGAGCTGCTATAAATCTGAGAGTCCTTTTCTATTTGGTCAGAGCTATAACTGGAATAATATAAAGCGTGATAGTTTTAGATCTGGAAAGGATATTTGAACACATGGAATCCAGTCTCACCATTTGACAGATGAAGAAACTGAGACTCAGAGAGAGTCTCATGGAGAATGCAATCTTGACTGCCACAGATGTTGGGAAGGAGAGGGGCACCATGCTTATGGGTACTTGATATCCCTGAGTTGGTGACTTAGGCATGGTATACCTCTGTGAAACCCAGGAAGGAGGAATCTGGTACCTGGGCCATGGGCTCATAGAGGTAAAACTAGAAAAAGTGTTAGAAGCTATGGTGACTTAGGCATGGTATACCTCTGTGAAACCCAGGAAGGAGGAATCTGGTACCTGGGCCATGGGCTCATAGAGGTAAAACTAGAAAAAGTGTTAGAAGCTATAGAATCTGACCCTTTCATTGTACAGATGAGAAAACTAGGAACAGAGAAGTTAAATGTTTTGCCCAAAGCCACACAGCTGGTACAATTACTTCAGGGAAGCAAATTGGTACCTTGGTGCACTCCAAGTATCTCTGCTTCTGCCTCTGTTTGAACTGTTAAGGGAGATGAAATACCTGGGTAGATATTGCATTTCGCAATGGCAAAAGAATCAGGCTGAAGATAAAGGGGCTAGATGTTAAAGTAATGAAGATAATGAACAGATGGCACAGAATCAAGAAGTGGGTGACTCAAGGGATGCTTTTATTTTCTGGGCATGGTGACCAAGATGGCGAGTCTCACGTGGCCGTACACATACAATCTCTGCTATGTACTCCAATACTATGTACTCCAAATATTTGCTGTCAATGTCTTCCAGAATCTTTTGATGTCTTCCTCTTTAGGTCAAAGTTCTGAGGTCTTTGGTGGTTTGGGGTAGAAGGGCATAGGTATAGGGACTTTTTTCTAGTCCAGCAGAAAACACTGAATCAGGGCCATGTGTAGATGATATGATCGTTTCCTAACACCTGGTCTTTCTTCCTTTGCCTTTCCCTCCTAGATGAGCTGAGTGTGTGTCCCAAAGGGATTACCTCCAAGGTTTTCCGCTTCAATGTATCCTCAGTGGAAAAGAATGGAACCAACTTATTCCGAGCTGAATTCCGAGTCTTGAGGGTGCCCAACCTCAACTCCAAACGGACGGAGCAGAGAATTGAGCTCTTTCAGGTGAATACCCGGCTCCTCTCCCTTCTCCCATCACAAGTACTAAAGACTTTCTCCCTGATGACTGAGACTTTACCCTAAGTGTGGAGCACATCCTCCCATTTGGAAGAGAGTTACCATATTCTGATTCCTAGCAGCCTCTAGGATCCTGATTCTGATTCGCAAAAGATCAGGATGGACCTTAATATGTGAGAGAAATCCTAAGTCCCTATTTTCCACAAATGGCAAGGGGGGCTACAACAGAAAGCATGAGAAGATCTCAATTCCAATACCATCGCTGGTATTTACTCTCACTTTGAAACTTGGTCAGATTATTTAACTTTATCAGGTTTCCGTTTTCCTATTTGTAAAAATGAAGGGATTAGACTAAAGACTGCAGTCCTTTCCCACTATCAAAGACAATATAAGGTATATAGTTCAAGTGGTATTGTCCCAATTTGTTTGAAGGGAAAAAAAGGGTGGAGGTCCAGAGAGAGTGTGATTTTCTTAATGTCCCACAGCTAGCTAGCAAGAGAGCTGAGATTAGAACTTCATCCCAGTGGAGCAGTCTTTCATTTTGCTACATTTCTCACATAAAACATTCTATCTCAGAGTAGCTAGGTAATGCACTGGGTAGAGCACCAGCCCTGAAGTCAGGAGGACCTGAGTTCAAATCTGGTGTCAGACACTTAACAGGTCCTAGTTGTGTGACCCTGGGCAAGTCACTTAACCCCAATTGCCTCAGCAAAAAACAAACAAAAAAACAAAAAAACCCAACCAAAGGGAAAAAAAAAAAAAAAAAAAAAAAAGGAAAAGGAGAAGAGAGAGACACTATAAGGCAGAATGCCATGGCAGGCTAACCTCAGAAGTGGTCCAACATCTTTGCAGATTTATAGGGGAAATTTAACCTAGATTTCCCAAGACTTCCACAGGGGTGGGACTGTAAGGTTAGACTGATCCCCATCAGTGCCTTTCCCCGCTTGTCTCAGGGAGTAATTTTATCAGTTCTTTAGGCTTTCTCTGCCAATATCCTAGTTTCCCAGGACCTCATCTCCTGGGCAAATCACTTAGCCTCCATCTGCCTCAATTTCTTCACTTGCTAAATGGGCATAATCATAGCATCTACCTCTCTCTTTGTTGTTGTTAGGATCAATTGAAATATTTGTAAAGTGTTGTGAAAATCTAAAAGTGCTTTATGTGCTAGCTATTATTCAGGATGTAACACAAACATCACCTTCTACATGAAGTTTTTCTTGGTCCTTCCCCAAACACAAACGCTCTCCCTCTCAAACTACTGCCCTTGAATATACTTTATATTTATTCTGCATACATTTAATAGAGGTGTGAGTGTCTGTTATTATTGTTGTTCAGTCATATTCAATTTTTCACGACCCCTTTGAGGGTTTTCTTATCAAAGATACTGGAGCAGTTTGGCATTTCCTTCTCCAGCTCATTTTACAGATGAGGAAATTGAGGCAAACAGAGTCACACAGCTAACAAGTATCTGAATCCAGATTTGAAGTCAGGTTTTCAACGCCAGGCCCAGCACTCTATCCACAGCACAATTTGGCTGCCTGAATATGTATACAGACAGTCAGACACACACACACACACATACACACCATGCACATGTAACATCCACACAAGCATCTCTGTATGTGCATATGTGTAGACATGTATATGTGTGTACACACGTGTGTGTGCGTGCTTGTACATACACATACACATTTCCTGTCTCCTCATAGAATGTGAGCTCCTAGAGGGGACTGATTGTTCTATTATTTTATTTGCACACACAGAGTACCAGACATGGCATAGAGTAGGTGCTTAATAAATGTTCCCAGATTGATTGATTGAAGTGAAGGGTAGGGAAGGGATGGGAATCAACATTTCTTAAGTATCTACTCTCAGCTGGAGGCTGCGCTAATAAAATATTATCTCATCAGATTGATTATCCTATCTCCCAACTCTGTTAATTATTTCCTATTTATCTTGACTTAGGTTTTTTGTATACATCCTCTTTTTCCTTGCTTCTCTCATTAGATTGTGAGCACCTTAAGGGAAGGGTCTGCCTTTTCCCTCTTGTTGTATCCCTAGGACTTGGCCCAGTGCCTTGGAACATGGTGGGTGCTTAATAAATATTGATTGAGAGCTCTCTCCTCTCTCTGACCCACAGATCCTGCGACCTGATGAGCACATCGCCAAACAGCGCTACATCAGTGGGAAGAACCTGCCCACTCGGGGCACTGCTGAGTGGCTGTCCTTTGACGTCACTGACACGGTTCGGGAATGGCTTCTGCACAGAGGTAAGCCCTCCCTTCTCCCTGGCTGGTGGGAATGGTGACTTCTGACCACTCTTCCCTGCACATGCACCTGCCCCATCCTCAGTGACATGCCAGGATGTGTTAGTAGGGACTTCACTAAATCCGAGGCTACCTGTGTGACCCTTATTAATGAAAACAAAAAAAGGGTTTGGATGTCCTCAGTGAAGGAATATACTGAAGGGGTCACTTCCTTGACTACTTTCACC
Organism: Sarcophilus harrisii; assembly: GCF_902635505.1. Classification (NCBI taxonomy): domain Eukaryota; kingdom Metazoa; phylum Chordata; class Mammalia; order Dasyuromorphia; family Dasyuridae; genus Sarcophilus; species Sarcophilus harrisii. The sequence continues at coordinate 304,066,298 of NC_045427.1, forward strand.
AGTGCAAGTTGCAACTTGTCTATAACTTACAGGACCATAGATTTAGAGCTGTGGGAAAAATAGTCTTAACTAATAATTTTATAGATGAGGAAACTGAGGTTCAATTAATATGTGTGTGAAGTGGGCTTTAGAACAAAACTTCTTAAGCTGTGGGTCATGACTGAATGTAGGGGGTCATAAAATTATGATTTATTATGTCTACATAGTCAGGCTTGCTTCAAAATTTCTCAGGCAAAAAGGGGTCATGAGTGGAAAAAAATTTAGAAGTTTTGGTTTAGAGCAGCTAGGTGGTACAGTGACTAGAGTGCTGGGCTTGGAGTCAGGAAGGAGTCTTCCTGAGCTCAAATCCAGCCTCAGACTTATAATAGCTATGTGACCCTGGGGCAAGTTTGTCTCTGTTTCCCCATTTGTAAAACTATGCTGAAGATAGGGACAGCTAGGTGGCACAGTGGATGGAACACCAGCCCTGAAGTCAGGAGGACCTGAGTTAGAATCTGACCTCAGACACTGAAGACTTCCTAGCTGTGTGACCCTTGGCAAGTCACTTTTTTGCCTCAGCCAAAAAAAAAAAAAAAAAAGGTTGAAGATGGAAATGGCATCTCTGCCAAGAAAACCCCAAAAGGGGTCATAAAAGCTGGACTCAGCTGAAAAATATTGGAACAATAACTGAAGCAGTATTTGTACCCAGAGTCTTCCTCTCATCAAGCACAGTGCCATAATATCTATTATTCAGATACTGTTTGTTTGTTTTTTAAAGTGGTACAAAATGGTAAGTAAGATTGAGGGGCGGTGGCTTAAGATCCTTCCACAAACTTTAAGTGTATGAAGGGCAGGGTCTGTCAGGGCTCCTTTTCCAAGTCACCCTATTACATTCTCCAGCTGCTTCCCCCAGAATACAAACAATACCCTGCAGAACATGCCCTGAGGCTTCCCATTCCGGCAGAATTTCATAAAAACCTAACAAAAAGGGAACAGAAAGGAGAGGCCTATGAATATTAAATTCCTTTTAGACTAACTGCCTGGTGTTAATTAGATTCATCTGGATTTCTTTCTATTGGTTTATTCTCATGACTGCCACACTATGAGAAGTTTGCAGTGACCAATATTTCTAACTACTTTGATCCACAAGGCAATAGACAGGCTGCCATCTGCATTAATGGAAATGGTCAAGGGAGCAATCACTTTGGGAGTTCCTCATGTGAAGAAATCAAGATCATTTTTATATATTGATAAATAGTTAATAATCAGTCACACAGGGAGCCTAGGATTTAGTGAAGTCTATTCCAGCTATACTGCAGTCATAAGTAATTATAAAATCCAAGTTTATTAGCTTTTCCTAACAGAAGTTGCTCCATTATTAACTATTCATAATAGTTCTCTTAACAGAGCTCTTTGTTTCCTTAAACAAATATTTCCATCAGAATGTGGGAGGTAAACAAAAATGTCTTACACTTATATGACATTTCATATTTTTGTTGCACTTTCTTGTGCTAATTTTGTGATCAAAAACAGCCTACTAAGGTAGGTAGGGCAGGTAGTAATGTTTCCATTTTTTGAAGACAAAGAAAAAAAAACTTGAGGGCCAAAAAGTTTGAACGACTTTCTTGAATTAATAGCACAGATGGGACTTTTGCTGTGATAGTTGTGATGACCGCACTAGCACCCAGGAACAACCCAGAATCAGCCAGAGTCAGGATAAGCAAAAGTTCTCAGTCTTTATTCTTGATCTTAGACACAGGATTGAACAGGATGGAAGCAGAATCTCTGTGACCGCCTTCTCCCTCATCTACCGCCAAAGTGACCCTGGCCAGTCTTACTGCACCCCCTGTCCCTCCTACATTCTCTGTATACACTGATCATTGAGCCAGCACAGGATAGTGGGAAGAACCATTTCCCAAACATATGCCCATAAAGTATTGTCCGATCAGTAGTTAGCCCTAAGTGCTTGAATCGAACTCAGTGCAATGACACAAGAGTTTCAGCCCTCTACAGATAGTGGTTTTCAGTGTGACTTTCCAGACCCCATTTGAGGTTTTCTTGTCAAAGATACTGATATTGGAATGATTTGCCATTTCTTGCTCATTTTGCATATGAGAAAACTAAGGCAAGCAAGTTAAATGAATTGCCCAGGATTAGATAGCTAGTAAGTGTCCAAGGCCAGATTGGAACTCAGGAAGAGCCTAGTGCTCTATCCACTGCTCCACCTAACTGCCATAGCTGGGACAAAACTTCCTTAATCCCAGGAGGACAAAGTCTTTCATTTTGCTATATTTCTTATACAGGACATCTCATCCCCCATTTCTGTACCTTTGTACTGATTGTTGAGGTTGGGAAGGAGACCTCAAAAGGTTGGGATCACAGACTGGTGCTGCAAGTTGTCTCAAAGAATTTGCAAGACTTGAGCCCATTTCCTAGTCAAGGAGCAAAGTTTATTGTAATTGTAATGCCATTACAAGCGGCCAAATTCCAAAATAAATTAGCAAAGTTCTAAGAGAGAGGAGACCCCTTTATCCAGCTTTCTATCATTGACATGCTAATCCGATGGCCCAGAGGAATTTGGTTATCACTGATAAACAGATTATCTGACAGTCAGCAGTGAACTGAGCAGTCTTTTATTCACTATTGTCTTAGGAGTTTGATCTGAGGCCAGAAGCTCTCTGACTGAGGAGTGGTCTATTCAGAATCAGACAGATTGGGGGTGGGAGTTTCCTGAGGCAGACTCCAAAGCCAGAAGATTTAGGACTACTGACTTATTATTAGAACAGAAGCCCACTTAAAATTAGGGGACCACAAAATCATTGCTATATTACATCATTTCTCCTCTCAAGCAGTTTGAACCCCAAATTCATTAGGAACAAAGATATGGAGGTCTCATCTTCTAGAGCTGCTTCAGGCTTATAAATGTAGAGCTGTCCCTGCCTAGGGGGGTCCAGACTGAGGAGGGAAGACACATGACTTGAAGATGGCGGCAGCAGCATTCAGAGAGGTGCAGGATCAGTTAGCCAATGGTGGAAAGTTCATAATTTGGAGTATGGAGGAAACAAATCTTCCAAGTAGGTTAAAAATGCAGGGGCCAAATATGAGTAAAAATGATTAAAAGGAGAATTAATAGGGACAATAGCCAGGAACCCCACCCAGAGTAAGGGGGTGTGTGATGAAGCTATCTATCATGAATGCCTCTCATGCAAACAGCTTTTACTAGGATAAATAGCAAAGAATGTTTTTCACGAAATCTCCGCTTTTGTCTCCTTGAAGGGGTGGGGGCAGTGTCTGAAGCAGTGAAAGGAGCACCCAGATGACCTAGGGTGCAAGAACCATAATGTTTAAAAGGTGTTAAGCATTGGGTAGAGAGGATGACATGTAGAGTGAGATAATAACTAATCTTAAATGGGTTTGATCTCCTTTAGAAAAAACCTCTGAGCCTTTTACAAGGAAAGGCTTTTATTCAATTAGTAAAGGTGACCACAAAAACCAAAAAGCAGTTTGAAGCTCCTGCTTTTTGGAATGGACTTTCTTCTTCAGTGGAAAGGTCCTGACAGAGAGATAAAGGTCCTAGCAAAGAAATCCTGGCAGAAAGAGAAAGTTAACGCTGAGAAGAGAATGTCTTCACCGCCAGCAGAGGTTCTGGCAGGCAGCTGTGCCAAAGAGAGGTTCCTCGGCATGACATGGTCCTGTTTTGGGGCCTCTGCAAAGAAATGAGCCCCCAAATTGACCTTTAAATACGAAATCTGAGACTGAAGTTTCAATTGAATGAAATTACTTCAATGTTGTCACTGCCTCTAAGCCTAGATTTCTAGCAGAATGAGAACACTGAAGTTCGAGCTAAGTAGGAGTGGTCCTGGGCCAATCTTAATGAAACCACTTAACTGCCCTGAAGGGTAGATCCCTGTCAGGAGAGTTTCAGGGCTCACCCCAAAAGTCAAAGACAGTTTCAGGGTTCACCCCATCAATAATGCAGTAATAATTAGCCAGACTCAGAAATAATCAGGTGGGAAACAAAGAAACAGAACTGAGAAACTGAGACAGAAGTTTTCTGCTTAAGCAGAGACTGAGGTTGTGTACTCCCAGCTTTTTTGTCCAGATAAGTTGTCCACCTAGACATTTCAGGAAAGCATTCTCTGAGTAATTTATGGCATTTCTCTCTCGAAGCGGGGACTTCTGATTTAATGACCAGGAATCAAATTCAGAACTCATAAGAACATCAGTTACAGTTTCAAGAGATTTTTCTCCCTAATAGCAAATTCTACTAATCACGGCTTAGGGCTAGATACATTATTTTAAAAGTTTACCAGGACTTGCACACATAGGAGATTTTGTTTAACATGTTTTATATGTTTAAACTTATCCTGGTGCAAAGGATCAGTCATTATACAGGCTTATAAATTCTTAGTAAACACATTCCATGTTTAGAAACTAAAAATCCTGAACAGGCTCATTTCTGATGATCTTGCTTGCCCTGATGGTTTCAAGAAAACTGACAAGCTTACAAATTAAGGGAAGTTGACAGAGACCCCAGGGAAGGGTCGGAGCTTGCTGTTGTCTACCCCAACTATTCTTAATGTTGTCATGGGCTGTGCTGTTACATACCCACTCTATGAAGGGGGAAAGGTGCTGCATATCTAATGCGTGGAGGTAAATTATAGGTTTAACATGATGACAATAACTCCAATTAACTTGTACAAAGTAACTAACGATTTTAGAATTTTTCTTAAGTAATAGCCAAATAATCTTAACTGTAGTTTCTATTCGCTTAAATAAGTTTTCCTTTTGTTTTAGGGAGAAAACAAGACAATTCTTAAAATTGAGATAGAATAGATTTTAAAATTGACAACTTTAATTAATGAGATTCCCTAGATTCTGATTAAATGTTCTAGACAAACTGAATGGCAATATGGTTATTTTCCAATCTACATAAATTATTTCTCTTTTGTGAGCCAGGAAAAGTTGTTAGTTTCTGACAAGGCCCTCAGAAGTCTGACTCTAGATAATTAGAGTTTTTAAAGTAGTGGCAAACTGCTTTTCGGTTTTCCTAAAGTTGGTGCAAATAGATTACAATTTACATATCTCTTTAGTGGCCTTTAATTAGAGCTTCTTTAAAATTGCTTTTACTATCTTTTCCCAGACAAATTTCCAAAATACTTTAGAAATCATTTATCAGTTAGTCACATCTAAAAAAAAAAAAACTTTGATGAAAAGTTACCAAATATAAATCAATTATATCCAATATAGCAGTTAATATTCATATAGTACATTTTATGCTAAGCACTTTTGCAATCATGTGGTCTTAGCAACAACTATTATTTCTCTTTACCAATCAGAAAACTGGGCAGAGATAAAACAATTTGCCATAAATTACATAGTTAATACATATCTACAACTGAAACAGAGAATGGTGGGCTTACCAAAGGCAGAGGCTGACTGCCTTTCTCACATCATACTGCCATGCTGGGTGGTGCAGGGATACCCAAATCCGTCCCAAGCAGTTCCTGGATAGAACCTGCTGAAAGCTGGGGTGACTGGGGCCAGGATATCCCTTTGATTGTAGTTTCAGGTGCCAGGGCTCAGGGAAGGCTGACCATTGAGCCTTACCACCACTCCATCCCCATTCCTAAACTGGGTTAGGGAAGTGTTTGGGCAAGATTGTATAGGGTCCTCATGGGCTGCTTCCCCTATTTCCACAGGTGAAGCAGAATTTGAGTTTTAATCTGATCTAAAATGAGAGAGATTAGCAAACAGAGGGACTTAGATACTGATCTTGTTAGCAATCCCCACAACTGAAATGTACTCTGGGGAGTGGAGTGGAGAGGCCTCCTTAATACTTTCTGGGGTGCTTTCCCAAAGGAACTCCAAACAAGGTAGGAGTCAAGGAAGGGTTAGCCAAAAGTTACTATTTACATAGTTTGTTTTTCCTTTTTCTTTTCTTCTAGAATGGGATAAGTTCCTAGAATTATCTCCAATATTTCAGGAATTTATCTTGCAATATTAAAATGACTAGTTGCCATTCTTTGTCTCTACCTCAGAATCCTTTTCTTCCTTTAAGACACAACTCAAATGTCATTTTATATTTTTAATGAAATTTTATTTTTTTCAATCAAAGAAAACCTGCCTTCTCTTCTTCAGGCCTTTTCTCCCACTTCCTGAGAAGGAAAGGGAAAATAGTTTTTTTTTGTATTTGTATTTGTAATTACAAATCATTCAGCAAAGAGGTAGCTAGGAGGTGCAATGAATAGAGTGGTCCTAGAGTCAGGAAGTCTCTTTTTTGAGTTCAAATCTGGTCTCTGATTTGTGTGACCCTGGGCAAGTCACTTAACCCTGTTTGCCTCAGTTCCTCATCTCTACAAATGAGCTAGAGAAAGAAAAGACTAAACTACTTCTGAATCTTTGCTAAGAAATCCCCAAATAGAGTCACAAAGAGTTAGATACATCTGGGAAAAAATGAACAATAAAAAATTAAGCAAAACAAATTCTTGTATTAATCTTGTCAAAAAAAAAAAAGCTTTAATTTTCACTCTGAGTCTATTACTGCTTTGGAAAAGCAATTGGTCATTGTATGGATTAAAATTTCCAAGTCTTTCAAAATTGTCTATATAATATTTTCATTTTTGTACAACTTGTTCTCTTGCTTCCATTCACTTCACTCTATATCAGTTCATGCAAATCTTCCTAGCTTTCTTTGAAACTGCTTCCTTTTTGTTTCTTACAATAGTATTCTATTACATTCATATACTATAACTTGCTTAGTCATTCACTAATTGAAAAGTACTCCCTCAGTTTCCATTTTTTTGAAGTCACACACACACAAAGTTTCCATAAATATTTTTGTACAAATGAATCCCTTTCTACTTTCTTTGATCTTTTTGGGGTTTAGGACCCCTCTAGATTAAAATATGGGCATGAGTTAATAACTTTTTAGGCATAGTACCAAATTGTTTTCCAGAATGACTGTATGAACTCATATTTCTTACCTGTTTTTCTATAGCCTGAGCATCATTTTCATGAAGCCTTTTTTGATTCCCTCAACTGCTAGTGCCGCCCTCCATGCAAACTACTTGAATTTAACTACTTCATATATAGTTATTATTTATTCATTCTACATTTATACTTGCCTCCCTCAGTGTAATCTAAGCTCCTTAGGCTGCCAGGTAGTAGGCCCATCAATCTTGTTGATTATTTTAAAATCCCACATAGCTGGAAAGCTGAACTGTTAGCTTTTGTGGTATCATGCTAAGTGAAACGCTACAAACGTATAATCATTCTTGCTCTCAATAAACGTGGGGACATTGGCCCTCTCTGTCTCTACCATCATTCATTTGCTTTCCTTTTTTTTTTTTTTTTTTTTTTTGGCCTTCATGCTTTTTTGAATCTTTTCCTGTGACTTCTTGCTTACTCTCTTTTTAAGACCTGTTGATTGGACCAAGGCCTATTGGATCTGGCCAGACAATTTTCCATATATATATTTGTATCTATTTTCATCTGATCCTCACTCTTAACTCTACCAATAAATCTCATCTTTGATCTCTTAATTCATAGAATCAAATAGAATTCAAGCTGGAAGAGACCTTTGGAAGTCATTTAGTCCAATTTTTCACCCAGTGTAGGAATCTCAAATATAGCATTTATGGCATGGTTATCCAGCCTGCTGGTGAATACTTCTAATACTGAAGAGGTCCCTGTGACACAAAGTGGTTTTATAAGCGACTCTTGTCTCCATCTGTCTTAACTGGATAAAAGAGTATACTGATTATATGGTTAGTAAAAGCTTTTTTGATTATGCCCCTAGACTGGCTATAGACTCAATTGAAAAACACTTCTAATTATATTGCTAAGACTGGAATTGTTACAGAATGTCTATACGGGCTCCATAGACTGTCCCTTGATACTCCTTCACCTCTCCACGCAGACTTTCATCTCAGGTGATCCTTCCATATACCATTTCTCAGGGGTTCTGCACTGGATCAGACACTGATTACCCAGGGATGGTGTTTAGAACCCCAGGGAGTTGATTAATAACCTCTTCCAGAACAGTGGCAATGTTGATTTGAGGATGAGTCTAGAATTGAAGAGGGAAGGTTATACACTCCTGGCAAGGCTCTCCAGAAAATCACCAAGGTGTAGGAAGTGAAGTCCAGCAAGGCCATAATATCCCTGAAACAGGGCCTGAAATATTGTTTTCTGTTAAGGACCATGCCTAAGTGTGAAGGGGCAGGTTGGTTCTCTGGAATCGTAACACCTCTGAAGGAGTTGCAAATCAGCCTTTACTGACACAGATATTCCTTGTGGATTGAGAATGAAATAAATCCGAGGCAAGAGGGAAGAGGAGAGAGATCAGATAACGCAACTGCCTCTCAGTCTCCTTGTATCATCATCCTTCTCTCACGTGAAGAGATCCATTCTGCTGCTCAGTTAGATTCCCAGCAGTCACTGGCAGGTGGCTCCCATAACATCCAGCAGTGCCTTTGGCTTCACTTCCAGTTTACTTGACTTTTTCACTATGCGCCTTGACATTCACATAATGAATATATCTTGACTTTTACTTGCTTTTTTATATTCTATTTCTGAAGTCACTTATTTTGTGACACTTGCTTATGATTATTCCCTCTACAACTTTACTCTCCCTCTTAAACCCATCTCCTTTTCTTTCCCTATGCTCTATATCCCTCTTGAATTTTATGTATTACTGTACCAAACTGTGTGTTGATCTGAATTTATCTGGTTTAGCATAGAATGAGGTTCATGTGATTTCCACTATCTCAATCCCCTTTTCCATATTTGCACAATCTTTTTATTGTGTGCCCCTTATGAAACATTTTTTCTTCCTTGTTTCATCCTTAGTATATTCCTTTCTCTCTCCCTTTTCTTTTCTCTCTTAAGAGCACGAATGCAGAACAAAACTACCTTTTAAGCCCTTGGTTTGTCTTATTTAATTCCTTTTATGAACCTTGGAGATTATGAAGGGATCATTTATCATCTAGCTCCATCAAACTGTCTAAATTATTTATCTTTCTAGGTTTTCCTTGACCCCTCTTTACATTTCAAAGTTTCTATCAAGCTCTGATCTTTTTTCATCAAGAATATTTGAAAGTCCTCTATTCCATTAAAGGTTCAATTAATCATATTCCATTTTGTAAACTAATCTTGGTTATAAATTTTTATTTTTTACCTTTTGTAATGTTATATTCCAATATTTTTCTCCTTTATATTAGTTTTTATCAAGTCTTGTATAATCCTGACTATTGTTTCTTCGCCTTTGAAATATTTTCTTCTGACTACTTATGTTATTTTCTTTAGCCAAAAATCTCTGAATTTTGACAATAACAGCAGCCCTGGGAATTTTCATTTTGAGGTTTCTTTAGAATAATCAGTAGATTGTTTCTGTTGTCACTTTACCCTCTGATTCTAGTAAATAGGGGTTTTTTGAAATATATTCAAGATTTTTGTTTAGTCAAGGTTTTGGGAGAATCTGATGAAGGGTACATGTATTCCTTTATAATGTTGCAGATAATAACATATACTTGATATGTTTTCTATGACATTTAAAAAAATTTTATTACAGATTTTTATTTATAAGATATATGCATGGGTAATTTTTCAGCATTGAGCCTTGCAAAACCTTCTGTTCCAACTTTTCCCCTCCTTCCCTACCCTCTCCCCTAGATGGCAGATAGACAAATATATGTTAAATATGTTAAATGCAATATATGTATACATATCCATACAGTTATTTTGCTGCACAAGAAAAATCGTATTTAGAAATAAGGTTAAAAACAACCTAAGAAGGAAATAAAAAATGCAGGCAGACAAAAACAGGAGTGGAAATGCTATGTTGTGGTTCACACTCATTTCCCATAGCTCTTTCGCTGAGTGTAGCTGGTTCTCTTCATTATTGAACAAATGGAACTGATTTGGTTCATCTCGTTGAAGAGGGCCACGACCATCAGAATTGATCATCATATAGTATTGTTGTTGAAGTATATAATCTCCTGGTCCTGCTTGTTTCACTCAGCATCAGTTCATGTAAGTCTCTCCAGGCCTTTCTGAAATCCTCCTGATGGTCATTTCTTACAGAGCAATAATATTCCATAACATTCATATACCACAATTTATTCAGCCATTCTCCAACTGATGGGCATCCATTCATTTTCCAGTTTCTTGCCACTACAAAGAGGGCTGCCACAGACATTTTGGTACATACGGGTCCCTTTCCCTCTTTTAGTATCTCTTTGGGGTATAAGCCCAATAGAAACAATGCTGGATCAAAGGATATGCACAGCTTGATAACTTTTTGAGCATAATTCCAAATCACTCTCCAAAATGGTTGGATCCATTCACAATTCCATCAACAATGTATCAGTGCCCCAGTTTTCCCACGTCCCCTCCAATATTCGTCATTATCTTTTCCCGTCATCCTAGCCAATCTGACAGGTGTGTAGTAATCTCAGAGTTGAATGACATTGTTTTTAATAATTATATTTTCTTGTATTTGTTCGATCTTTTGACTTTATCTTTTCCCCTAAATTAAATAAGCATTTATCAAATACCTTTTGTATGCCAGGCACAAACTAAATACCAAGAATAAATGGTATATAGGAACTAGATAGGAGTTATTCTATAATTTCAAATTTAAAACTCTGAACTTAATATCAAAAAGTAGCCTTTCCATATATGTTAGAATGAAAAAATTTGTATATGAAATTACAAATGTCTATTAAATAGAATTTGTTTTTCCTTTTAAGTATATAACACCATTTTTTAGATATTTTCTGTTTTTACATGTTACTTCATCAAACCATTGAGTTACAATTGATCTATTTTAATTATCAAAGAATATGCTAATGAGTAAGGTTTTCTACTATTTGACCCAAGTAATTTATTCTTTCAGTTTTTTCCTACAGAGCTCTTATTTTGTTTTTAAAAAATCTCTTGCATTATTTCTTCTAGATATTCTTGTGGTCCTTATAGTCAAACTATTACTTTTTTAAAATGAGACTTTGCTTGTACTTATTATAGAGCTATTTTCTTTTGAGCTTTCCTTTGGGGACTCTTTTAATACATGATATTTCTTTTTAGTGTCAGTCTTTGTTAGTCATATTTCTAATGTTAAGTACTGATCTGGGACTTTGGTACCAGGATCATGCTGTACCCCTCCCATACTCCTGGATGTTGTAGTCAGGTCTGCGATTATCGTGCCAGGAGGCATCAGTGTATCCTGAGATCTGTGGTTGGCTTCCCAAGTAGGGACTGCTGTAGTCTTTTATACCCACTGGGGCTTCTCTGGTCAGAGATGAACTGCAGTCTTCTGTTCTTCCTAGAGTTTTCCCCACTGAAGCATTGCCACAGTCTTTTGCTGATAATAGCTGAAATATACATAGTATATTTAAGTTAACAAATAATTTTGGCTGCATTATCATATTTGAATCTCACAATAACTTTGTTAGGTAGGTAGTAGTTCCCATTTTACAAGTGAGGGAACTGAGGGTCAGGCAAGGTGAGTAGGTTGAATTACCTCGCCTTCTACACCTTACATTATGATCAACAGATGTCTAATAGGACTGCATATGTATATATGCAGTATGCAAATTGCACAATTTATGATTTGCCATTGATGGAAGTGAATTAGTTCATTAGCCTGCTATATTTTGGATACCATTGTAGGTGGACAATGGATTGTACCCAAAATGGAGGAGGAGAATACAAGGCTTTTTTCCTTTTGGGAAATTGCATAGTACTATCAATGATCCCAAGTTGGTCCCTGGCACCAAAAGCAAACAAAGCAAAATCTCTTTTAATATCAGTATTCCCTTGAAACATGAATGTGAATCATAGAATGCTATGTTTTCAGAAGACTCAAACTCATATATGAACAAAAAGCAATGTAGATATGCATGATGGGTAAAAATAGGTAGCCTCATATACACTGTAGATAAGAATTAGTATAAAAAGACAGCAAAAAAGAATATGTAAGATTTAAAGAGGAAGTAAGCCTGTCGTGTTTTATTGAGATGAAGGGATAACTGTTGAATGGCCCAAGTGGCTGCACTGATATCCATGAAATATTAAAATATCTACAGATTTTTAATCCAGAATCTATGAATTTAAAAAAAATTATAAATTTCATTTGCATGTAATGTGTTTCCTTTGTAATCCTATATATTTTATTTTATGCTTTTAAGCACTTCATTCTGAGGAGGGGTCTATAATTTTTACTTACTTCCAAAGGAGTCCATGGAACAAAAAAAAAAAGATTAAGAGCCTCCCCTCTTAGAATAAGGTCTCTGACAAGTTGTGTAGATTATAAAAGGTCCTGGATGAGATGATATGGATGGGTTATGATCTATGCCAACAGAGGGAATATGAACATTGATGAGATTGTGAACCCACTGAAAGATTATACTCAACAGGAGAATATTGAACACAGTAACAGCTACATTGTGCTATGATAGACTTTGATAGACTTTACTCTTCTCAGAAATACAATGATCCAAGACAGTTTCAAAAGACCCATGATGAAAAATGCTATTCACATCCAGAAAAAGAATGATGGCATTTGAATGCAATTTGAAGTATACTATTTCCACTTTTTTGTTTTTTTTTCTTTCTTGTGATTTTTCCCCTTTCTTTCGATTATTTCACAACTTCATGCTTAATATGGTTGTACATGTATAGCCTCAACCAAATTGATTGCCACCGAGGGAAGGGCAGAGGAGAGGGAGGAAGGAAAAAATGGAAATCAAAATTTTATAAAAGTAAATGTCAAAAACTAATAATTTTTTTTAAAAATTAAAAAGAAAGCTTGTACTCAATATTCTACCTTGCCCCCAAGCAGGCAGTCACATATTCTTCCTTTATCTCAAACTCTTGTATGAATTTTTCCTAATTAGAAGACAGTTTTCTTGTAATATCACACTCTTCATTCAAACAGTTCCAATTCTTCCCCCTTAAACTGCTAAAGAGTTTGTTTTTCTTTGTAATGTTATAGATAATAATATGTAGCTTGCATTAAAAGCCTATTATGATGCTTCACTATGGCTGGTGGACGGCTCTGGCTTCTTGAAGGCTATAGTGAAGAAGCAATTGCTTTGGAAGAGCTAAATTCAAAAGGATTTTGAGTGTAGCTCCAGTTCCAATAACTGCATGGCATAATTCTATTGGGCTGTCACCAATGCACATATTTCACAAAATTACACTTCAAATAGTGTGAATAAGAACACATATGGCCACTTCAGTGGATCCATTATTTGTACTAATTGGAAACTAGTAGCTGCTACTGTAGCTGATGATTCATGAAAGCATGTTTGTTTTCAATAGCCAGAAATATATTTTAAAAATTAATGTCTGAAATAATTAGGGAGAAAGTCTTTGTAATACAATAGAAACTTCTTTTTAAAATTTTAAAATAATAATAGCTTTTTATTTTTCAAAATACATGCAAAGATGATAATTTTCAACATTTACCCTTGCAAAACTTTGTGTTCCAATTTTTTTTCTCCTTCTCTCCTCACTTCCCCCTTCCCCTAGACAGCAAGAAATCCAATATAGGTTAAAAATGTGCAATGAATAGAAACTCTTTCAGATCAGGAAACTATTCTAGAAAGTCTAATACATATAAAAATGCCCCCTAAACATTTATCGATGTTGATTTTTCATAGTAAGAAATGAAGTTGCCCTCTAATAGATTTCTTCATTAATGATGCTCATGTAGCCTTAGTAGCAGCTCATTTATCCTAGGAAAAAAGGAAAGGAGAATTCATTCTGAATTTCTTTATGATTCATAGGAGGACATTTTTTATCACTAGAATTATTATTATTTTTTTTCTTTTTTCTTTTTTTATTTAATAGCCTTTTATTTACAGGATATATGCATGGGTAACTTTACAGCATTAACAATTGCCAAACCTCTTGTTCCAATTGTTCACCTCTTACCCCCCCCCACCCCCTCCCCTAGATGGCAGGATGACCAGTAGATGTTAAATATATTAAAACATAAATTAGATACACAATAAGTATACATGACCAAAACATTATTTTGCTGTACAAAAAGAATCAGACTCTGAAATATTGTACAATTAGCTTGTATCACTAGAATTATTGATAATTATAACTGAGAGCAGGAATTGGGTCTCATTTTTCTTGGATCTTTCTCCAACCACCTGATGCCCATCTAACACATTGTATTTAGTAGGTATCTATTTAATGTCTATTGAATAAATGAATTCTTGTAATTTCTTTTCCCTCCAAGGGTAGATTGCCCATAATAATTAGCTTTGGGGGCTTGTTTCACTTCTCATTATATTTTACAGAGCCCTACTCTTATTCTCTACTCTTGAGAGGAGAGAGTCTAGGTTTACTTTCCATCTGGGCTGGCTGTGTATTTCCCCAGAAGGCAAAATCTCACAAACCATCTCTTTCCTCCACAGAATCCAACTTGGGGCTGGAAATCAGCATTCATTGCCCATGCCATACCTTCCAACCCAATGGAGATATCTTGGAGAGCATTCACGAGGTGATGGAGATCAAATTCAAAGGTAATTACATGTCCATACAAATAGGCCTAGGGAAACCAGTGGAATTAGAGGGGGGAGAATCTGGGCAAGATTCCAAGAAGAGGAATCAAGGGTCCATACTGTATACTAGCTCCCAAATGTATGGGACTGAACATTAATCCAAAAATAATAATTCCTATTTATATAGACCTTAAAGGTTTTCAAAGCACTTTAAGTATTATCTCACTTGATTCTCACAATAACCTGTAACATAGATGCTAGTATAATCTAGTTTTTTTGTTAGCCAATGAGAACTATGGGGTTGTGTGACTTGCCAAGGTCACTCAGCGAGTAAGTATCTGAGGCAGGTTTCAATCCCAGGTTTTTCTGACTCCATTTATTCTGTTTGTTCAAATGTCTTTACCTTTGGCTTCACTCAAGTTCATATCTCCTAAGTGATGACCATTCTACAGTATAAACTATCTATTATGCTCAAAAAGTGATTGCTTTTCATCAGAAAGAAGACATTCTAGTAGAAAGGCATATGAATTCATTCATACACTCATGATATATATGTATATCTCTATATTTCTTATCTCTATTTATCTCTTACCTATATCTGTCTGTACTTATATCATCCAAATCTATATCAATCTATATATGGGGGGAGAGGGAGAGAGAAGAGAGACAAAGAGAGAAAGAGAAAGAGGGAGGCAAGGAAAGAGGGAAGGAGGAAGGGAGGGAGAGACAGAGACAGAGATTGACAGAGAATGTGTGTGTTCTGTATATATTGAGAAAGCTAGGTAGCACAGTAGAGTGCCCAGCTTAGCATTAGAAAGACACATTTTCCTGAGTTCAAAGCTAGCCTCAGACATTTAGTAGCTATTTGATGCTTAGCGGGTCACTTAACCCTGTTTGCCTCAATTTCTTCATCTGTAAAATGAGCTGCAGGAGGAAATGGCAAACCATTCCAAATATTTTTGCCATAAAAACTCCAAATGAGATCATGAAGAGTTGGAAAATGACTAAATAAAACACGTGTACTTGCTTCTGGGTTCCATATTTTTTATGATGTACTTCTGTTTAAATGTGAAATATGTCAAAGTCATTTCTGTCTCTTAAATATGTTTCTAGGAAACGTTGCTCAGATGTGTTTACTGGTTTTTAGCTTAAGATACTATTTTTTCATTCATTTCCCCAGTTTTGGTGATTGAGGCATGCCGGAGGTCAGGCAACTTGTCCAAAGTTGTGTTGACACAGTGGTTTGGCTAGAAGAAGATATAGGAATTTCTTGGTTTCTTGCCATGGGCAGTATGCTTAACCCCTATGGGTTTTATTCCAGAGCCTATTCTTCTAGAATGCCAAAGATCTGACAACTTAATCAGTTAATCTTAGACTCACAGAATTCATGCAGGGAAATGTTGAAGGCTCCTATAATTCAGAACCTCTTTACTATGGGCAAAGCTGTGCTTCAATTACTTCAAACCAAAGGATGTTGATCTTATTCTGAAACATTTCTGAAAGGCAATTTTCTTACCTGTTCCATTTATTCTAAGCAGCTAATATGCTGGGCCCAGAGTCTGAAGATCTGAGTTCAAATGTGGTCTCAGGCATATTGTCTGATGTGTGATCTTAAACAAATCTGCCTCAAATTCTTCATTTGTAAAGTGGAAATAATAAGAGCACCAATCTTCCAAGGTTGTTGTAAAGATCAAATGAGATTATATTTTTATACTATCTGCCTCATAGTAAGCACTTAAATGCTTATTCCCTTCTGCTCTCTTCTGTTTTTCTATCACTATTAGCTCTCACAATCCTTATAATTTAATCACCCTTCCTAAGATCTAATTCCCACTTATAGCCACATTTCTCCTCTTTTCCTCCATTTGATAAGCTATTCTCTATTTTAAAACGCCTCCATAAGTTTGGCAATATTATTGAGTCATGTTTCAGCTTTCTCTTTTTCCAATGAAAAAGTTCCAATTCTTTTCTGTTTTCTTCATCATTATCATTTTTCAATCTTGCTAATCCTATTAGGCATTTTACTCTGGACCCTCTCCATCAAATAAAAAAAAATCTGTATTCACATTTTATAAACTACAAAGCACAACACGAGTATAAATTTTCCTTATTAACATACAAATTTTCTTTTTAAAAATAACATTTTATTTTTCCCCAATTATATATTAAAACAATTTTTAACATTTGCAATTTTTTTAAGTTTTAAGTTTCAGATTCTATTCTTTCCTCATTCCTTCCCCACCTCTCTAAGACAGCAAACAATCTGATATAGGTTATACACATCAAATCATGGAAAATATTTCTATATTATTCATTTGGTACAAGAAGATTTGAACAACAACAACAGAAAGTGAAAATAGTATGCTTCACTCTCTATATAGATAATATCATTCTTCCTCTGAAAGCAGATCTCATGTTACATCATGGAGTCCTTTGGGATCATCTTAGATCTTTGAATTGCTGAGAAAAGCTAAGTCATTTACATTAGATCATCATATGATATTGCTGTTATTTTTTTTTTCTGGTTCTGTTCAATTCACTTTGCATCAGTTCATGTAAGTCTTTCCAGGTTTTTCTGAAAACATCCTGTTTGTCATTTCTTATAGCACAATAATATTGCATCACAATCATATTCCACAGCTTATTCAGTCATTGCTTAAATCATGGACATCCCCTAAAATTTTCAATTCCCACCACAAAAAAGGAGATGCTATAAATATTTTTTATTCAAATATATCCTTTTCCAGTAACGGCACTGCTGGGTTAAAGGACCTGCACAGTTTTATAGCCCTTAGGGCATAGTTCCAAATTGTTTTCAGGAATGGTTGGATTATTTCACAATTTCACTGGCAATGTATCAATGTCCCAGTTTTCCCATATCCCCAGAAAGATATCATTATCTTTTCCTGTCATCTTAGTCAATCTTAGTCAGTCTGAGAGGTGTGAGGTGGTACCTCAGAGTTGTTTTAATTTGCATTTCTAGAGTCAATAATGATTTAGAGCATTTTTTATATTATAGATAGCTTTGACTTCTTTGTATGAAAACTGCTTATCCCTATCCTTTGATCATTTATCATTTGGGGAATGACTTCTAGTCTTATAACTTTGACTCAATTTTCTACATATTTGATAAATAAGGCTTTATCAGAGATACTTGTTGCAAAAAAATTTCCCATTTTCTGTTTTCCTATTAATTTTGGTTGCATTACTTTTGTTTGTGCAAAGTCTTTTATATTTTATATAATCAAAATTATGTTTTACATTTTGTAATGCTCTTTATATCATGTTTGTTATGACATACATATATGTATATAGTCATAAATTCTTCCCTTATCCATAGATCCAACAGGTAAACTATTCCATGCTTTCCTAATTTATTTATGGCAGCACCCTTTATGTGTAAATTATGTACCCATTTTGACCCAGATTCTCTTTAGTTGTTACATCTTAGAAAATACAAAGCATTTTAGAGATATGTGGATAGTGAGTGCTAAGTAGAGTTGGGAATAAGAACATAGCAAGGTGATACAGTAACTGTCTTCAAGTATTTGAAGGGCTTTTATGTGGAAAAGAAGTAGGACTTGTCCTGGTTGTTCCCAGGAAGCATAATTACTGCAATGGGTGAAACTGGAAGAGACACAGATATGGTTGCCGTAAGGAAGACATTAAAGTGATAGACCCTAAACCTGTGATTTCATTGGTGTCTGGTGTGATGTCATTGGGGGTGTTTCCTCACTCTTGAGTAAATAAAACTTCCTTAACCAATTTCCTCTGCAGATCATGGTCATATAGAGATACCTAGAACATTGCATTAAGTGACTTGCCCAGGATCATGTAGCCGAACATGTGTCAGAGGAGAAACTTGAACCCTGAAAGTCAGTCTGACTCTGAGGCCAGATCTTCAACTACTATTGTTGCTTCTGGTGTATGAACTTCCTTATAATTAGAGTGGTCTAAAAGTGGAATGGGCTGCCATTTAAGGTAGTAGACTTTCCTGCATGAAAGTGTTCAAGTGGAAAATGGGACAAAAACTTGCTGGAGCATGTTGTAGATTGGATGTGCCCTGAGATCTCTTTCAGGCTTCTTAATTATGAGGGATACCGTCCCAGGATTATCATCAAAGAATGTTCCATCCCAGATAGTAGACCCAGATATGTACTCACAACTGGCACTGAGCTTAGAAGCCAACATCTTAGAACTCTCAGGATATTCACACACATGAATAAGTAGTATATGTAAGTAGTATATGTTCTTATGTGGGCATCAAGTTTTAGCAGCGTGTTTTACACTGTTTCTATATAAGAAATATTTCCTTTTAAAATTTTTATTGCTAATTTTTTTACATTATCTACATTTCCCAATATATCCATTCTTCTCTGTTTCCAAAGAACCCTTTCATTTGTAACAAAGAAGAAAAAACAAGAGTCATTCAAAGAAATAATAAGTAAAGATTATACTCAATGTTCTGTACTCCTAGTCATTCCACAAAAAAGGGAAAGAGCTGCATTTTCATATCACCAGAATATAAGCTCCTTGAGAGTAGGTATAATTCACTTCTTTATATAATCAGTGTCTGGCACAAAGATTATTTGTTCTTTGTTTTTGAAGAGGACCATAACATCAGGGAGATGATGCCATGAATGCAGGTGAGTTAGTTTTAAGTAAGGGAAGGTTATGCTAGGTCACTTACTTTATTTTTATCCCCTAGAGCCAGCTGGATCCAGTGGAGATGGCCTTGGATGAAATGGGAGACCTTGACTTTTTTAAGCCTAATTGACTCGAGTGAATGTAAATAATAATAATTTCTGTTTTGGCCAGAAACTCTAAAGTTCTTCCTTTCCCAGATTTTTTTCCACTAGGTGAAAAAGGAGATTCTTAGTCATTGAATGGGTGTGACCTCAATCAAACTGGGAGCCATTGAAGACTAGCTTACAAAGGACTAGATTCTCACTGCATCCAGAGCCATCTCCAGTAGTCTCGGGCATTGCACTCAGATGACTCCAGAGAAGAAAGTGAGGCTGGTGACTTTGCACAGCCCTCCCTTACTTAAATCCAATTCACTTGCACATCATGGAGTTACCTCCCTGATGCCATGGTCTTCTTGAACAAAGGACAAACAAGCAGCCTGACACGGAGTAGTTGATTAATAAATGCTTGTTGATTGATCTGTTCTCTCTTAGTTGTTATAATTACATAATTTTGTTTTGATTTGCTGTTATTTTTTACATGGTTGTAATTACTGTGTACAATGTTCCCCTTGTTTGGCTTACTCCACTTTTAATTAATTAATGTAAGTTCCCCATCTTCTCTGTATCCTTAATATTGATCCTTACTTATTACATTCATATACCTATGATTTATTATGCCATCTCATAATTGATGAGCCTTCACTTTGTTTGGAGATCTTTACTTCTACAGAGAGTTCTACTCTAAATATTTTGATTTATGGATGATATCTTAGTCTCCTAAAAATTCTTGGCCATCTGCAGTTGGAATTTCTACTCTTGTGTCTTCTATGAATCATCTGTGTTTTGCTACTTGAATGAAATGCATTAGTGATTTTAAGCCTACCCTTCCAGAATAAATCATTATCACTTTTTCAGTGCATAGTTTGAGCCAGAATGGAAGAAAAAGCAGCCTTGTTATCAGAAATCCACCAAATGTCTCTACTTTTTTCTTCTCTCAAGTACATCTCTTCTGAATGATGAACATTCTACAATCCTTTCCACTTAGGTGTTGACAGTGATGAAGATTATGGGCGTGGAGATCTTGGGCGACTGAAGAAACAAAAGGATCACCACAATCCTCATTTGATTTTGATGATGATTCCTCCACATCGCCTTGACAGTCCAGGCCAGGGAGGCCAAAGGAAGAAACGGGCTCTTGATACCAACTACTGCTTCCGGTAATCCTCAATCTACATGGGAAATTCCCCTTGTCAAACAACATCAAGTTAGGTGAAGGCAGATTCCTTTGAAGGGATCAGTAAGGAAAAGGAAGAAACACATCTGAGAGCAGCAAACAGAGAGCTAGCCTCAGACTCAGAAAGGCTTGGTTTCAAGTCCTATTTCAGACAAATACTGTCTGAGTGGGCATATCTACCATAGGCAACTCCCTAAGACTCTGAGTTACAGAAAAGTTGCTGATCTCTATTGTCAGAAGAGGGGATTACCACAAAATAGTCCCCTAAACCAGTCAAATCACAGGTCCAGCCACAAAATGAGAGAGAGAGAGAAGAGAGAGAGAGCGAGAGAGAGAGAGAGAGAGAGAGAGAGAGAGAAAGAGAGAGAGAGAGACAGATAGAGAGATAGACAGAGACAGACAGAAAGACAGAGAGACAGAGACAGAGAGAGAGACAGAGAGAAACAGAGAGAGAGAGAGAGAGACAGAGAGAAACAGAGAGAGAGAGAGAGAGAGAGAGAGAGAGAGAGAGAGAGAAACAGAGAGAGAGAGAGAAAAAAGAGAGAGAGAAACAGAGAAAGAGAGAGACAGAGACAGAGACAGAGACAGAGAGACAGAGAGAGAAGGAGAGAGAGAGAGAGAGACAGAGACAGACAGAGAGACAGAGAGACAGAGACAGAGAGACAGAGACAGAGACAAAGAGAGAGGAAGGAAAAAAGGGATGATAATTATATGCAGCATGGATTAGTTTTCTTTCCAGAATTTTCATGTCATGATGAGCATTTGAAGCAAAGTTCAGTAACATTTTTGTCTTTAAAAACAAGTTCTGAGATGCCTGTGAAGGATTCCAGAGAGAGCTCCAGAAAAAATTAGTTATAGGGCTGTTTTATATTTGTAAAAGATCGTGAGCCAAAGAGTTCAATCTCACCTAATACTAAGGAAATCTTTGAACTACATTTCACTTTATTTATTTTAAAGTGGGATTTTTTTTTATAGTTCTTTCCTAGTCATTATGGCTCAAGGACATACCATTGACCAGCCCACATGTTCTGGAGTTTAAGGTTTTTTAGATATGAAGGAACTTCCAGAGTGGAAACTCTCTTTATCAGTGCAGATAGGCAACTTGTCTAGAACATGTGGTCTTCAACAGCTATTTGGGACACTGGATTAAAGTGACTTTCCCCATGGTTGCACAGATAGTATTTGTTATGTCTTGCTGATTCCATACCTAAATTTCATATCATGCTCTCTCTCTCTCTTCAAGGGACTCACTAGAAGAAATGTTGGGCAATAGCACTTGACTAGAGGGACAGTGGATTCAGCCTAAATATCCATTTCCCATATTACACAAACTAAGCAATTTCTGGGGGTGCTATTTGAAGTCTGCCAATAGGGCCAAACTCAGAAAGACCATCTGCTCATAATGCCTAGTACTTAATCTGCCAAGAAACTTTTCTGTTTGTATAATCTTTTACCTGTAGCTAGGCTGTGCAGATTGGGCACCTTTACAGACTGATCTTTTTAGAACCTTCTTTATCTACCAAGTGGGCAAGTGCTGGCCCTGGAGTCAGGAACACTCATCTTCCTGAGTTCAAATCTGACCTCAGACTTTACTAGCTGTGTGACTGGACAAGTCATGTAACCCACTTTGCCTCAGTTTCCTCATCTGTAAAATGAGCTGGAGAAGGAAATGGCGAATCCCTCTAGTATCTCTACCAAGAAAACTCCAATCGGGACATAAACTGAAAGACAAGTGAACTGAACATATCTATCAACTGGATCTTTGGGACTCTAGTTGACTACTTAAGGAGGAGTCTTCCTAGTTACTCATTTAACACATTTAAGTCTTAACCAGTAGAAACTTTTCTAATGATTATCAGCTTAGAATTTTCAAGCTTAATTCTCTTTAGTGAAATTCCTTTTATTTGAAGCATCTTTTTGAATTTTTATATGTGAATGTTTTATTTCAGGAATTTGGAGGAGAATTGCTGTGTGCGTCCTCTCTACATTGATTTCCGACAGGATCTGGGCTGGAAGTGGGTCCATGAGCCTAAGGGCTACTATGCCAACTTCTGCTCAGGTCCTTGCCCATACCTCCGAAGTGCAGATACAACCCACAGCACGGTACAGGAAATGTTTCCTATTCTATAGGTTCTCAAGAGTTAACTACATTTCAAGCACATATCTTTGGTTCTGATGATCTGAGTCAGGGTCTTGGCAAAAAAAGACTTTCTGGTTAGACTCTTCCTAATCACATTTGACTTCCTCATATTCTCTCCAGGGTTTCAATCACAAAAGATAGAGTGTTTTATTCCTGCTTTATTTAAAACTTTCATGGCAAGGAGATTAAATGACTGTCATATTTTTACCCCAGATGATAGGATTGTAGGATCATAACTGAAAGCCAGCTCAGGGCCATCTAGTTCAGTTCCTCATTCACAAGGCCTATGACACACAGGGTCACACAGGGTCACTAGGCAGCAAGCTTTAGTGATGTAACAGAGACTCAATATAATTACTTGGCACAGAATTTTGAGGTGAAAAGCTCTCTAAGAAAAATAATAATTGGGATTCTATTGCCTTGAAGACAGTAATCAGAACAGTTTTAAGGGAGGGCAATTTGAAACCTAGAGATGAAACTGGCTAGAGAGACTGAGGAGAGAGTGCTACCTTGACGTTTGCCTGCCAATCTTTTTTCCAAGTAAGAGAGAGGGGAAAATGTGCAGAAATTTATGGAAAATGGCTGTCCATTTCCACGTGTCTCTTCATTTTGACACTCACAAACTAAAGGACCACAGGTAATGTTTTAAGTCAGGGATTGTTAGTATTTGCCTTACGGAAATCTTCAACAATTCTGCTAAAGCCTATGGATACCTTTTAGAATAACATTTTTAAATGTATACGATAAGTGACATTCAGTGATATTAAAATAAAGATGCCATTTTCCCCATCTTTGTTCAGGATCCCCTGAAAGGGGTAAAGCCCAGATTAAGAATCCCTGATTTAATGTGATGTCTTGGAACCAAGGGAGTTTAGACTTCATCTAGTTCAACTCCCTCTTTTTATAGAAGAGAAAACTGTGCAAGAGCTAACAAAACCTCTGAAGAACTATTCTCTTAAAAATGAAATCTACCTTATTTAGACAATGTAAAATCTTGATAGGATAGTACTCAGATAATTCTGGTGAATTGACAACTCTTAAACAGAGCTAACTCTGATGGCTTCTCCTGTTGTGGATAAGCACTAGTTGCTCATTCATTCAGACGTGTTCAAAAGGAAAAGGAGTAAAAATCCTTTAAGCAGCACACATGGCTACTTGTTCTGCCACAGAGAGAATCCACAGTACAGAAGTCATCTGGGCTAAGGCCTAGGGCTTGACTGGAACTTGACTTCCTCATACTTACGAAACCATCTCTCTTCATAGGTGCTGGGACTATATAATACTCTGAATCCTGAAGCGTCTGCTTCCCCTTGTTGTGTGCCCCAAGATCTGGAGCCTCTGACCATCCTGTATTATGTTGGGAGGACCCCCAAAGTGGAGCAGCTCTCCAACATGGTGGTGAAGTCTTGTAAGTGCAGCTGAAATGCTACCAGCCCTATCTGCGACCGAGAGGGAAAGAGAGAGAGAGAAAATAAAATCCAACACAACTGCTACTGCTGAACTACTCCTAGGGAAACAAAAGAACCAACTTCACCTAGAGACTGGGAGACCACAACCTTCAGTCCTGGACCAATTGCTGAGACCGAGGCTCCCTTTTGGAATATTTTCTCTTTCTCACTAGCTCTGACAATGATTGTGGTGGGGAAAAAAAGTGTGGGTTTGGCTAAGGGAAAACCAGTGTCTCCAAAATACGTGGATTTTTCTGTGATGCTCTTTGTGTATGGTAGGGAGAGAGAGGAATTTGGCAAATTAAGGAATTTTGCTATGTTACAGTTGAGGAATAATATGGGGAAAGGGAAAGAAAGTGTAGAAAATGTCTGAGAGGGAATGATATTTTTGATCTGAGTTGAGGTTGACTCAAATGCCTGTTGCTGCCTATCTGTCCTTGGGAATTTGGATTTCATTTTCTTGAAATCACACAAGGCAAACCTTTTCCTATATGTAGATCATCAAGAAGGGGAAATTCCCAGAACTGTACTCTTACTGCCTGGGATCAGGGTCAGAATTGCTACTTTTGCAAACTGTCCCTTCTACATACATCACTTGGCATTCTTGGGCCAATATTGGGATATAACCCAACTAAGAGAATCCCTGAGCAAACAGTCGAGTCCTGTGGGTATGTTGAGCTCAGGAGCAGAGGGCTGGCTGACTGCATCATAACTAAACATAAACTCTGTGTTTGCTCTTTGGGCAGTTCCTCTCACTCTCTTCCTCAATCCATTCCCCTTTGGAGTTTTGCTAGATACCTTCCAGGTCAAGACGGTCATATGAACTTCAGATCCATTCAGCCAAGGGGTGCCAGAGGCTCTCCATCCTGGCTGCCAAGGACCTGGTGTTCATTGGTGGATCCTGGAAGCAGGTACTGTGGCATATGAAGTATTTGGGGGAAATCTCATGTGTCTCTTATACATTGATTGACTTGGCCCCTGACTCACATGGGCTGAGGTTTTTAAAAACACACTCACACACACACAAACACACCCATTCTCAAAACCTTTGTATAAATAAATATTGGGGAGGGGGGGGAACTTGAATCATTTCATCTTCTAGAAAATAACTCATGGAACATTAAAAACTTTGTTCCTAGGTATTATCTTTATGTACTAGAGACTCTCTTATACCTATTCCCACTTCTACCACTCAAAGTAAACTGGAACCCGGAACAGAGGATCTTAAAACTCTAATAACATTGCTTTAGCATGAATGCACTGGGATTATACCGCCTCTGAAATAGGCATTTTGTATTGTAATGCCTGCTTCCACAATGGTGCTCCAAAGTATATACACTCTTACTACCAATGAGGAATTCTCTCAGAGACAGAGAATGTCAGTTGGTCAGACTGCATTAAACAGATGAAAATCTATCCCCTAAAAGGGAAAGATAGATACAAACATATTCACCTATATATGAACACTTGCATATAAGGATATGCTACAATATATTCAATCACTACTCCAACATTTCTACAAAGTCACCACAAGATCAATTCAAACATCTATGACAGATGGCCTAAAAAGGCAGTTATTGTGGTATCCTGAACACAGACTGGAAATGACTAGCCAGGAATATCTTTTAAAAAAAAAAAGTGCCTATTGACAGTGTCTCTAGAGCTAGAGACAAAGGAATGCTCATTGCTTTAAATCTCTATGTTGAAGGCCTCTGGAAGCTAGAGAAGTTTAGAATTCTATTGGTATTGATTCTCAAATGCCTACCGGGTGTCATGAAAGCAGGAAGGAGCGAGCCTTTCTCTCTTCCTGGAAATGATTTCCTTTGCATCACTGAGATCACCTTACCCAGTGGTAAAGCAAAAACATAAACATCAAATGCTAACATTTATAAATTCTCTCTTAATAGAAGACATAAAGAGTTTAGGGTTTGGATGTTTGTTTTGTTTTTTGATTGGGTTTTTTTGTTTGTTTGTTTGTTTTGGGTTTTTATTTTAATAATCCTTTCTGGGGGTTCTCATTTGCTGAGCTGCCATGGGAATCTTTAGTTGCTATTCTCATATTTCTGCTTTGGCCATGGCCAGACTGCACACGGTTTCCTCAACATGATGCTGTATCAAGGAATATCAGGGGACTGCATTTCATTTAGTACTTTAATTTCCCAACATCTCAACCTGCCTTCTAACAACAGGTGGTCATTTACCTCCTTTTGCGAAGGATACTTAGAGGGGACAGGGCAGGTAGCTTGTCCTTTGTGGACCTTAGAACTGAATGCTGTTTTTCCTGATAACCAGTTTGGGACTTCACCCACTACCTCTCATTCTGGTTGGCTTTGAGAACACACAGTCAGAGATCAGTAAGAGTTAAGGAAAAATGAGGGTCTTCCAGCCATTCGCTTGCCCCTTATCACTTCCTCCCACTCTCCACATATCTCCTCCCCTAGGAAGCCTTCCTTTTATTTAATCCAGCCAGGATTAATCTTCCCAGAAACACTGAAATAGCTTACTTGGGTCATCTCCTGTAAGCATAGGTAAAGCTTCATATGGGAACCATGTTGTACTTCTTGTCATACCCCAAAGAAAGCAGACAACAGTGTGATTCCAAAGATATTTTTTATGGAAGAAGTCTTCTCTTGCCTTAATCACCACATCAAATATGGGAAGGGATCTGGTTGCCAGGATTACAACTACATACTCTATTTACAGGGACTATAAAAACGTGAATAATTGACTCTCCATTTTCCTACATACATGTTATTTATGGGAGTCCGGGGATAAAGAGGAGCACCAGAAGCATTACCACAGCCATGGAAGTGGGCAGGAGGGAGGACTGCATGTACTATTTAGCTTCTTATTGTGAGCTGCCCAGTGCCAATACATTTACTTGAAAGCACTTGAATAAGTGAAAAGGTAAGATGTGGAATCTCCTATCAGCATCTGCAAAGTCAGGAAGAACACTATATATTCTACTGACTGATTATTTTCTGAAGAATTTCTGAACAGTCCCATTAATCTACAACCCTTTATTGTGAGTAAATGGCCTAAATCTCCATTCACAAATACCATTATAGCAGATTCCAGATAACCCCTTTATTCACAAACTTTCATTTCAAAGGAAATGGCAGAACTCTATTTTGTCCCCCAACTTAATTTACAGTTGAATGGAAAAAAAAAAAAAAAAAAAAAACAAAATAGATGTCCCTCAAGCCAGTATCCTGGGCACCAGTAACATTTAGAATATACTCCTGCTCCCTTCACTATAACAATAGATCTTGTCACTCTAAGTGATTTTTTTTTTAACAGAGGCAAAAAGAAAAAAATGCACCAAACCCTTTGTTTTCATTCATTAAAAAGATTTTTCAAAAGCTGCTCACAGTTAATCAAGTCTCTTTTCTTTGTCTTTGTTGGAGGTGATTTTCATTTTTGAGTTTCCAACTCTGGTCTGTAACACCTCGTTCTGTAGCCCTGCACTTTGGAGCCTCCTTCATTTGGCCAGGTGGCCCACTGGCTGTCACCACGATCAGGAAACACCTTAAAGCTCCCCTTACAGTACAGCAGATTTAGGGATGATGACACTGTTGCTCAAAGTCACAGAGAATACAAAAACTCCCCAAATGGCTTGAGTCTAAAAGCCTAAGCACACTGTATTTTAGGGCCTCCTTCAGGAGAGTGCTGACAAAGAAGCAGGGGAAAGTGAGGAAGTAAGAAAGCAGAGAGTTAGTATGAGAAACTTATTAGATCCACTCAGTGGCTGTTTTGCATTGTTCTAATGGATTGTTTATGTAAACAATGTAGTGTGAGGGAAAAATTAACGTGCAATTCAAGAACAGCATCTAGCTCCCTCAGTCATCTGTCATGGCTTGACAGGGAGACATTCGTGCATTTGTGAAGCCCTCCCACACCTCCTCCTATCCCATGTTCCCTGGCTCATAAGCTACCATTGAGGGTATGACCACGGCTACATTCTGTCTGAACAAAACCTAAAATCAAAATATACCAAAGTAATGCACACTTCTAAAATTAAAATTTTTAAATGTCCAGCAATTAACTAAAATAAAAAGTTGGTCACATTTCCATTTCACTTGAAAATGAATATTGATTAGAGGGAAATTAGTTAAGTGGAAAAAATAAAACAAAAATAGAATTACTTTATCAATATTAAAAATCAGTAATTCTAAAATGCTGCTTCACCTTGGGGTTCATGTGGTCAACACACTAGCCTTTCTCCAATTACTGTTTAACATGTTCTGTGTGCCTTTTCTCCCTTTGCCCTTAATACCCTTCTTAAAGGGATTATAAATGTGTTCATAATGATGTTTGTTCTCTAGGGTTATATAAGACAGGAGCTTGATAATGATTCTAAAAGAAGCGGAAGCAAAATACAAATAGCCAAAGAGCTTCTGTTTTATATCATCTCTGCCTGTTAGCACAAGAGGGAGAAAGGCCTAGGTATGTAAGGGGGAAGGAAGAAGATAAAAAGGGAAGGGGAAAAGGTACATTTGTGGCTCTGTCAGAGAGAATCAGTTGAACTGAATACTGTCAAGTTCCACCAAAACCCAGCTCATCTTTTCTTCAGTTGTCCCAGGCTAGGATCTGTAGACTGGGAGGGAGAAATCTGCTACCACCTTGGTCTGGGGATGATGACGCAAATGGGAACAAAAATGGACTCCTTCTAGCTACAATGGCTGTTCCATCTTTATCTTTCAACCCAGTGGTGTGGAACGGTTTCTTCCTCCATGTCAGTGATTCATCACAGGTTGTAAGCAGGAGCTGAAATGACAAAAACTCAAAGTGGAAGCAACTGCACTACTAGAGAAATAGATTTGTTTTCTGCAACACTTCATCCATCCAGTAAAATAAGGGAATGAGATATACGTATGTAGATTTTCTGAATAATTGATCATGCTCCTTGAGGCTTTTTAAAGTATGTTAAACTGTTCAATGCTTTCTTAGAGGACATCAAACATACTTTAATGTTTTCTGGATAACTCGGTCCTCAGAATAAGCATTTACTATATATATATATATATATATATATATATATATATATAGCATACTATTATATATGAAATTGTATGTTATACAATTTTGCATTTGCTTTTTCTTTCGTTTTCTTTTTTTTAGTTTTTGTTTCTTCCCTCAGTGACTGACTGATGGCTTCATCTCCCCTGCTGTCAATGTGCTTGTCTTTTAAGACTACTCCCTGATCCTCCTCCCACTATTAATAATCTGTTGTGGGTTAGAAAAAAGAGGACCAAATTTATAAATGGCATTCTTTCTATCAAGACTACCAGAATCCAGGTACCCAACTTTGCAACCTTTATAGTATTCATACTGAAGCAGTCATCAAGTCTTGTCAATTCTCAAACTTCCACAAAAACAAACAAACAAAAAAAAAACCCTCAAAACCTCATCCCCTTGCTTCTCCTTACTCAGCCACTATCTTGGTTCAAATCTTCATCACCTCTCAGCTAGACCATTGTAACTAGAGTTTCTGCTTCCAATATCTCCCTTCAATGATCCATCCATCAGAATGCTGTCAAATGAATATTTCCAATAATGGCCTGAACATGTCACTTCTCTAATGAAAAACTGAAGTGGTTTCCTATTATCTCTTAGATAAAATAAAATTCCCTCTGCCTGGCAATTGAAGTGCTCTACAAACTGGTTCCCACTTACTTTTCTAAGCTTGCTTCATATTATTCCTCTTAATCAATTCCATATTAGTATTCCAGACTTCTATCTATTCTTATTATTTGTTTCAGTTATGGCTGATTCTTCATGACCCCATTTGGGATTTTCTTGGCAAAGATACTGAAGTGGTTTGCCATTTCCTTCTCTATCTTATCTGTCTGCCCCCCTTCCGCGACCCCCCCCCCCGGAGACAATTGGGGTTAAGTGACTTGCCCAGGGTCACATAACTATAAGTGTCTGAGGGCAGATTTGAACTCAGGTTTTCCTGACTGGCTTTCTATCCCCTGTGCCACCCTAGCTAATCCAATATCTATTCCTAGGTTATGCATTTTTCTCTCCCATCTATTTCCATGCCTTGCCCTGGGCTATCTTATATACCTGGAATATATCCCCTTTTATCTCTAACTCCTAGAATCCATAGGTTGCTTTAAAACTCAGACTACAGGCTATCTCCTACATGGAGTCTATTCTGATTTTTTTCCTTGTTAGTATGATCTCCTTCATTAAAAAATAACTTTTTAAATAATAATTTTTCTATGTCCATGTTCTGTCTTTAATTTCTTTCTTTGTATTCCCATTGCCTTGTTTACTGCCTCACACAGAGTAGGGACATAACAGGCATTTATCAAACTGAACAAGAAGAGCTTATGGGCTACATGTTGTGATTTAATAAGAGGTCCAAGTCTATACATGGAGAGTTCTGTCAAAACTTAAAATTACCATTAAAAAACATTTTACTGTGTCCTGGGAAGACTACAAAGAGAAAGGGGTGCACCCATTGTATACATAAGCAAGTCTTAGATCGAATACTCCAGGTAGAGAAGGTCATAAGCAGAAGCATGAAGCCAGAAGGACAGTTGGAAGAGATCTCCGAGATAATTTAATCCAATCTACTCCTTTTGCAGATAAAGAGAAAGTGAAGTTTGGGAGAGACTAGATGATTTCCCCAAAGTCACACAGGTAGTAACTAGTAGCAGTGCCAGGACTCACATTCTTTACTAGTGTCTTCAGAGAGCTACGGACAAGGCATGACTGTGAAAGGAATGCAGGTAGGCCCTTCTTAGATGTTCTAACTGTGATAGGGTGAGATCGCAGAGCTGGCATCCGATATATGGCTACTGATGCCCCCCCCCTTTGGCTTCCTGGCCATAATCTCAGTAAAATTTTCCCCTTTAAGAGTTATAAAAACTAGCATTTGATGAAAATCTTTTCTTTCTTCCCTGAATATCCCAACTGGGAGCTATCTCATCCCTCCTCTGAGGATCTTCTGAGACTGACTGTTTATGACACTCATTTACTGTATTATTTATAGACTTAAATTATCGTTTTATATCTTAGCTTTCATGTATGTATGTCTTGTTGATTCTATTTCCACAATGTCCCTCATATCTATTCCCGCCTCTTCACTGCTAACTACCTCCAATTCAGTGCCTCAACACTTCTTATGTAATTGTCTCCTGTCTTCTTTACTTCTTTAAAGCTGCCAAAATAATATTAAAGCAGAGGTTTGATTATGTTACTCCCTTACTTGAGAATGTTCAGTGCCTCCCTGTTGCCACTAGGAGAAAATATAAATTCCCTGAGCTACCTTTAAAGCTCTCAACAAGATGGTTCCAAGGGGCAACTAGGTGATACAGTGGGAAGAGCACTGGCCCTCTGAGGTCAGATCCTCAATTCAAATTCAGCCTCAGACACTTAATAGCTTTGTGACTAGAAAGTCACTTAACTCTGACTCAAAATATATATATATATCACATTAAAATGTATGTGTATGTGTTTCCCTCCTAACTTTTTCAGACTTTTTTCCCCCATACTACTCCCTTTCATATATTCTGTATCAATCACTTGGATTACTTGCTTTTTTCCAAAACTTGTCATTTCTTTCCTTAAGCCATACCCTTGAATAGTAGTAACTCATACCTGAAATGTACACCCTCCTCACTTCTACTTTTTTAGATCCTTAAATTTCTTTCAAGACTCATCTCAAGTGTCTTCTCCTAAAAAACAAAACAAAACAAAACAAAACCCTAAACTTTTCCTGATCCTTGCCATAAGTGCTTTCCTCAAATAATCTCCTATTTATTTATTTGTTTACATGTATTTCTGAACAGCATTACATTCCTTAAGGACAGGGACTATTTGTCATTTTTGTCTTTGTATTCTTTGTACCTACTATGGTGACTTGTACCACAAGAAATTTTTGTTGGATTGAATTGAATTGCATCTTTTACAATAAAATTGTTAAGGGCAGGGGAAACATGATTCTTATTTTTTGTGCATTCTCCACAGTGGCCTAAAACAATACTATTCACATGATAGGTATTTTATAAATAACTGTTGATAGAGATGTGAAATGATTAATAATAATGTTGCCTCAAGAACAATAAAATAGTTTAGGATTTTAAAATGCTTTCTAAAAACCAACTAGTCCCTCTAAGGCAAAAAGGAATTGAGTATTACAATCCTCCTGGCAAGTTTAAGACACATTTTCTAGTTAAGTATTCCAACCACTAGTCATCTGTCCCAAGAAGAGAGATCATCTTGCTTCATGTCTTTCTGCAACTTGGCCTGTGACTATCAGCTCAAAAAAGATCCAGATTTGGTAACAATCTTTTCAGTTAGTTTGTTTCACATTTCAAGAAGTATTAGAAAATAAACACTTAAAAACCAATGAAGTTTGTGTTTGATGTCAGAAGATGATCATGTAATAACATTTTAAATTGGAAATAAATTAATTCAAAGAGAAATATTATTTTAAAAATTCAGTTTAAGCAAGGATAACTCAAATGATATCTGTACTTAAGGCTCTTCCAAATGCCCAGGGCTTGTGATATGCTGGTTTGAAAAGAGATAGAGTAAATGAATCAACTTTATTTATATCATAAGTGAGTGACAATAGCAAAAAAGGGACAGCTGGGGAATGGAGTCCAACCTGTTGCCCTGTCACCTTTCTGGGAATGGCTCCAAAACATTGGATTGAACAGCACAGGCGCAAGAGCGTCAGATCCATTTCATGAAACCCTGCCTGGTGACACTCAGGCGCCAAGCACAGCTGCAAGGGGTATTGTTCAGTGCAAAGAAGTCGGTGAGTAACTATGAAATGTGGCCATGGTGGGGAGGAGAAAGGAGCACACAGTCATGTCAGTACCACAGAACTAATTCCAATATAACCCCTAAAAATTTTTCTTAACCCCCCCCCCCCACAACTTTTCTACTGTGAACTTGAAAAACCTTACAAAA
Source organism: Sarcophilus harrisii (assembly GCF_902635505.1). Lineage (NCBI taxonomy): Eukaryota > Metazoa > Chordata > Mammalia > Dasyuromorphia > Dasyuridae > Sarcophilus > Sarcophilus harrisii. Next base: position 304,099,240 of record NC_045427.1, read on the forward strand.
TAAAGAACCTAATGAACATTTCACTTTAAATAATTACACCACTTCAAATTATTTTTTAATCTTTGGAAATACACACACATATACATATATATTTTACAAAGTTTCAGTATGTACATACCATTTTAGGATCTGCCTTTACCCTTGGCACATCATTTCATATATACCTTCCCCTATATCAAGAAGAGGTTGAGGAATATAAATACAGTGAGTGAATAGGAAAAGGAAAAGAGAGTTGCAAAGGTGACAAAATAGGGAGCATTTAGAGAACGAACAAGGATCGTGTTAATCAAGAGAAGAGGTTCAGAGGATGAGGAGTGTTTGGTATCAAATGCTATGTACGGGGGTCAAAGTGTACGAACGAACCAGGGTTGTGGAAATCAAGAGAAGAGGTTTAGAGGATGAGGAGTGTTTGGTATCAAATGCTATGTACAGGGGTCAAAGTGTTCCTAAAAGGCTTTTTTTTAAGTTCAATAATACTTTATATTTGTTTAGCACTTTAAAGATATATTTGTTATTAGCAATCTTTAAAATAAATTTCTGATTTCATAGAGCCTGTGGACTTATGCAATTAGAAGGGATCGCAGAAGGACCTAGCATAACCTCTACCAAAACCAATAATACTGCTTAAAACTTTCCTAATAAAGAGTAATCTGATCACCACTGGAGGATCTTCATAATAAATTCTTGAATCTTTTGAGGTAGCCTATTCCATTAAAAAATACTTTTTATTGATAAATTTTGTTTTTCTTTATTCATGTCAATCTAACATATTTTAATACAATCTCACCCCACAATGATAAAAGAAAAAGCTGTAATAGTGACTGACAGTACATGCAACTTTATATTTTAGTAATTTCCTGCTAATTAAAAGAAAGGATAATACATATTTTAAAAGTTAGCATCCATGTTTTGTTACCTATATTTTGTTCATATTTAAATTTCTTTTTATTGATACAACTGTAATTACTGTGTTCTTGTGGTTCTGCTTTGTCCATCCTGAATCACTGCACTGACCCAATTTGTGTATTACACAAAATCTTTCCATATATCTTTGAATTCTTCATTTTGTATATTTCTTATGACACAGTAATGGTACTTTGTACAATACCTTGCACATACTAAGTATTAATAAATGCTTGTTAATAAAATTTCAGCTATGTATCACAACATGTTGATACAGTTTCTACCACTTCTCACACATACCCTTTTTTTTAATATTACAAATATGCTTTAGATAAATATCAGTGTACAGATAGAAATTCATTTTAGATGCTAATAATTCCTTATGCCATAAATTCAAAAGTAGGGTCACTGAGACAAAAGAATATGAGTTTAGGATTTTTGCATATGCTTTCTTGCATTTGTTTACAAATTCTTTGGGTCCTGGAACATTATCGGTTTTTGGTTAAATTCCATGGGAACTTGAATGATATGTATATATTTTAAGTTTTTGATTCTGAAATCTCCATGAGACTATCAAATCTAGTTCCTCCAAAATGTTTATGCCTATAATTTCCTTCTTATTTGTCTGTTTTATGGTCTTTGTCAAGACCTGAAAAAGAAACATTACAATTACTTATAGTTGGTGTCTTATAAAGATTTAAAAAAAATTTTTTTAGTAATCCTGTTCTTCATTATTATGCTATTTGGTACATATATAATGTTTGATATTGCTTGATTATTCATAGTGTCTTTAATCATGCTAGAGTTTCCCTGCTTGTATTTCTTGTTACCTCATCTAAAATCATTATTGCAACTCTTGTTTTTTCTGTATTCATCTAAAGCACAATAGATTTATTCCTGATCTTTACCCTGAAGCTATATAAATTCCTAAGCTAAAGATGGTTCCTTTTCCATCTCTAAATTATTTTTGGTTCTGCATAAGACAGTCTCCTTCTCAGACACTTATAATGATATTTTCTATCATATTTTCTAAATTGTCAATTTTCAAATTTATCTTCTTGAATTCTTCCTTTACTTATCTTATTTCTAATTATATAATGCTAAGTACTGTACAAATATGAAGTCTACATTTGTATTTCTTACTGTGATACTAAACAATTTCAGAAAATTTTGTATTATTTCCAGTTTATCTTCCAGAGTAGTGGTTGCTGTTTCTGTCAGCTCTTCTGTGAGGTTCCCTCCTTAAAAGTTTTATCTTTAATCTTTTGTGTTTTTCTTTTCTTTATTGCATTTGTTATTGTTTTCATTTAGGGAGTTGGGATTAATCACAAATACACAGTCTGATAACTTGTTGAAAGTCAGTCAGTTAACCAGTCCATTCCATTTTGGAACATCATTAAATTTTGGAACATCAGTTTTTAACTTATATTTAGTCAAAATGCTTCTTCCATTTGACTTTCAAATTATCCCTAATGCTCCATACTTTGGAATCATACAGAGGTATATTTCTTCCATATAACAACCTGACCAGTTGTTTTGTTTTTCATATCCATATCCCTGATTTCACCTACTGATTTTCATACAGATTCCTTGGCAATCCATTCTTACCTTGGTTCCCTTTGTTAGGATGAGCTCTGGCCTGTAAATAAATATATCTTCTAAATGATCCCAAACCAAGCAAGATATTGTTGGAGCAAAGTGAGGTATCACAATTTAAATCACTGATTAAACTAATAGGTTCCAAAATCAACATCAAGTCAAATTATCTACATATGGAGGAAAGTGTCATTCTTTATTACATGTCCCTAAATTCTAGGTATCAGTAATTAAGCTAGCTTAAATTTAAAGTTTTCTATTCCCCCAAACAAACAGCACTTATACAACTGAATCTGATGGAAACACACTCCCTTTTTGATGACCTATTACTTCCTCTGGAATGTGCTTGAGGCAACTAGATGGCACAATGGATAGAATACCAGCTCTAGTGTCTGGAAGACTGGAGTTCAAATATGACCTCTGACACTTAACACTTATTAGCTAAGTCTTACTAAGCAAGTCACTTAACCCCAATTGCCTTGCAAAAAAACTCCCCCCCCCCAAAAAAGTGCTAATTTGCCTTTCCAGGTGTATGAAAATGGTAGCATAGTCTTTTAAGTTTTGCATAATTTCAGCTTTATCACTCTTTAAACATATCTGATATAAAAAGAAGGCTTCTCTGAACAGCAGATATTAATAGTCCCACTTGTGATGACCACATATTTTAAAATCAGCCGGAGTCAGGAATTCAGGTTAGGGGAAAATCGTCAATCTTTATTCTCAGTGAAGAAAGATCGGAGCTGGAAGAGAATGGGCAATAGCAATGTGTGTGGCTGAGTCAAGAAGCTAGCTAGACCAGCAGCCACACAACCAGCAGCTAGGAGCATAGAACCCAGGCCCAATCTCTCCCAGCCTCTCTTCCTGTCTCTCTGCCTCCACCCACCAAAATCGTCATTTCCTATACAACACATCAGGACTTGCACAGAGAGTGGGCGGGGGCCATTCTTTATCCAAGCATGTATATTAATAGAGTATAGTCCAATTACTATTTAGCCTCACGGGCTTGGGACTTCAGTGCATCAACTCAAGCTTCAGCCCATTACACCCACTGTTATCTAAAGTACTGAATTGCATTATTTCTTAAAATCTCCAACCAAAGTAAAACAGAAATTGGTTGAATTGAAAACAAAATATAGTGACTCAAAAACTAGTGATAATTTCCTTATAGTGTATCTTGCTACTATTCTTTCTTCCTAGTTCATTCCCACTGTCTCATCCTATAGACTTGCTCTGCTTTTTTTGCCTAAATTATAATGCCGGAGAAACTAAGGCAAGATAGAGATTAGAGAGTTTTCAATATTTTATTTGGATTTCTGAGAGGTACAGATTTTCTGGGACCAAAAGATCCATTTTGGTCGCAGGGCTGATGTTTCAAAGCATTCAGCAGCAACAGCAGCATCTAATGTGAGATTCCAATGAAATATATATGGCTCTGAGTGATCAGGGGAGCTAGGCAGAGGGTGGAGTCTGAGCATTGGTAAACCATGGGAATTTCCAAGGACAGACCATCAATCGGGTTCTGACAAGGTGAGGGTAGGACCATAAATTCTTGATAACTTAGGAGGACTTAGGAGCCAGGATGTCTGAACTTCCCCTTATCTTGAGATTATACATTTACAATTTATAATTTCAGTGTAGTCAATCCTAAATTATATCAGCCCTAATGGTCAGGAGGTTGGGGGGGGGGGGTTGGCAACCAGGGGGATTGAGGCAGAACAATTCAAGGAACTGAAGCAAAACAATTTAGGAAAACTGGAGCAGGACAATTTAGGGAAATTATGGCACAACAAAATGACTACTCTAACTTTAGCATAACAGGAACCAAACTGGTCTTGGTGCTTCCTCTCTCTAATTCCTTCCTGAGCCACACTACCAAATTTATCAAAATTCTACTTTGAAATGTCAATGCATTGATAAAAAATAAGAACAATCAAACAAACATTCAATGACTTTCTATCGTATTCAAGACAAAGTTCAAACTCATTAGCTTGGCATTCAAGGTTTATGTCACATAGTTTTTATTATGTTTATATTTCTAGCCATTTTATTCTATTTACTGTTCTTCAAAATAGTTTTACCCATTTTTTTTTTTTTTTGCCTCCATTTCTTAGTTTATGCTATTCCCCCAAATGGGTCCCAAAGTTTAATCTAATCCATGGTTCAAGGTCCAGCTCAGGCTTCACCTCCTCTGAGGACATTAACCACAAGTGATCTTGCTTTCCTTTAAAATCTTATAGTACTTTTAAAAAAAGGATTTTGTTTTAATCAGTCAAGGTCTGCCTTCTAATGTACCCATCCCAAACTGAGGACACAATAAGAACAAAATTTATAACATATATAAATCTTTTCTAAGTATATTAAAAGCAAATTTCCAAATTGACTATGTCCAAAAAATTCTCTCTCATATTGCATTCTGAATACTTCATTTCTCCACCAGGAGATGGGTGGTATATTTCATCATTAGTCCTCTACAATCTCAGTTGATCATTATGCTGATAAAAGTTAAACAATAACATTCCGACACATTTATATGCCATAATTTCTTTGGTCATCTCTCAATTTATGGGCATTTCTTTGGATTCCTAGTCTTTTTACTTGAAAAAGCGTTATACATATTTTTTATATCTTATTTCCATGCTAAATAAAATATATTCTTGTACTCAATGGTGTATATGTGTGTATTCTTTCCTTATTTTGATCAATTAAAATGAGATTGTTTTCATCCATTCCCTTTTATCCTCTCCTCCTTATTTTGTATAGATGACTACTTTGTACCCTGATTATGTGAGATAATTTTCCTTAAATTTCCTTTCTCTTTCTTTTCTACTTCCCTTAATCCCCATGTATTCCTCTTCCCTTCCTTTTCCATTTTTTTTCTTCAGATCATCATGATATTCTCATTCTTGGGTCATGTCTAATTGGACTCTATGAATCCTGAAAATGAGGGGACACATGTACTGTTTCCCTATACCTGAATGTAAGCAGTTTATCCTTGTTTAGTTCTTTGTGTTTACCTTTTGATGTTTCTTCTCATTCCTGTGTTTGAACTCTGGTCTTAATCAGGAGTATTTGGAAGTTCTCTGTTTTATTAAAGATTTATCTCTTTTCTCCTACCCCAATAGTAATCGCGTTCAGAGTATTTGAATAAGCTATTTTTAGCTATAAGCTCATACCCTTTGTTTTCTGGAATATGGGATTCCAAGCTTTCCATTTCAATATGGTGGGTAATTGCTAAAGTATGTGTCATTTTGATGGTAGTTCCTGAATGAATTCTTTCTTTTTGACTGCCTATAGTATTTTTTTTTTTTAACTCAAAGCTCATGTCCATCAGAATGTATCCTTCTGCTTTGAGGACAGCTACTGGTTTTTTGTTGTTGTTGTTTTGAGATTCGGTGTTTTTTTTTTGTTTTGTTTTTTTGCTTTCTTTGGGTCCTTGGTGTTTATCCTAGTGCCTGGTATGTAATAAGTACTTAATAAATATGATTGTTGACTGAATTACTGATTATGAGTCCTGTGATTTGAATTCAAATACCATAACTTTTATCTTAGTAATATGAATATCAAATATGAAGCTTCTTTGAAAACTGCAAACTACAAAAATAAAGTATCATTATGACCCACCCAGATTACTGCTATTGTTTTCTGCGCAACCTAGTCAATTTCTCACTTTTAAATTAGACAATTGATCTGAGTTATTTGATTATCTTTACCTGAAAAATGGCACCATACAATGAAAACAACAGTGGATAAGGCATTAGGAGATGTGGATTCTGAGTATGGGATATTAATATAATATATTATATTATAATATTATATGGGATAATATTAATATATTATATATGTTATATATTATATAAATTATAATATTTATAACATATAAATATTATGGGTTAAGAGGCTTTTAGTTGCAAAAACCTAACACACCCAAATAGAGTACTGTCAGATTTGATTGATATAATGAAAGTATGAGGGGGCTTTGAAAAGGAAAAGAGCTAGATAAAGACAAAATATGATTATTAGCTTTATTTTTGCATATCCTTGTTTCACAATCAATAATCATCTGGTTCTACCTATTTTGTTCTTATGGCTATTTCCAAGTCATATGGATCATTTTCTGTTCCATCAAATTCCCTTCTCTCTTTTTATTCTGGCTCCATGACTGTCATTTTCCTGCCATGACCATTTGGATTTGCTGTTATTCCTTATTTACTACTTTCAAATCTGCTCTAAAACCAAATCTTTGGGAGAAAATCCATTGTAAAAGGTCTTCACCTTCTGGGCTTACAGCATAAATCTATGAATATCTTATAGAAAACACATGGAATAGGGCCATCTTTGTCCTCTGAAAGGAATAATACTAATAAATGGTCTTTCTGAATAAGGAAAATGGATTCATGTATGTTGTACAGAGTTTATCTTGGAACTGCATTCTGCTTTTTAAAGATATTTGGACAAACTACATTGGCCAAAAAACAGGACTAGGAAAACTTGCACTGTATGTAGGGAAGGGATACAGTAGGGAATTCAGATGGCTTACATGCTGATGTAAAATTCCATTTCAAGAGCTTCCTTTAAAATAATCAGTAGAAACCAGTTCAAGTGAGCTCTTCAACATAGGTCTATTTTTTTTTTTGGGGGGGGGGGGTAAGATTTAGAAGGATTCCCAGCTTAAGAAACCTATAATGTTTTGTTGGAGTCAGTCCCTAATTGAAGATACGCAGATGTTGCCTCCTATGGGAGGTCTTTTCTGACCCATCCCCACAGCTGTCAGTGCTATCATATTTCATTCCTTAAAGCACCTTATATTTCATTATCTGAATATATGTTCTATTTCCCTAGTCAAATATAAGATGGTTGAGGCCAGGGGCTTTCCTCCTATTTTTGTTTTTGTCTACCCAATGCCCAGGACAATGCCTTTGCATATTAATTATGCCTTAAGATTGTTGAATCAAATTGCTGAGGCCCTACCATCTTATGTTCTTATTCCAAACTTTTTGAGGAAAACTGAAATGAACCCCAGAATCACTTCATCATCTTGTTAGCGTGCAACTAACAGATAACAGGAAACAGCTTCTTCCTTTCATAAAACAAAAGCAAAGGGAAACTCCAGCACATTAAAAAAAAAAAAGTTCCAACAACTTTCTAATTGAAACTAAAATTCAAGTTAGATTTTTTGATATATTAGAAGTGGGAGCCCCTCACATTTACCTGATAGTTAAATGCTAAGGTTGACTTCTTACTTACATTATCATACTCATAGTGATTCTGCTGTTCTATGTCTGGTTTTATGGGGGGTTTTGTGTTTTTTTTGGTTTGTTTTTTTTTTTTTTGGAAAAAGGATCAGGAGAGAAAGGGTTTCAGCAGAAAAAGGAAAAGGAACGTGTATAGGTGTTTTGGAGAGGGTTTGGATTTCTGAACAAGGCAGAAGGCTGAATATGGAAAAGAAGAGATGTGAGAGAAATTTGAGAAATGAAAAAAAAGTAGTGGTTCATGATTCCTCATGGAGTATAATCAGACAACTATTATCTTTATTACCTGTTATTAGAGTGATCTAATAACAACAATAGAGGGGTCTGTTATCTTTTAGGGGCACATATATAAAGCATAGCAGAGACCTCCTAAGTCTTATCAAAGTGAATTACTGCTATTCACTTAGGGGGATTCTCATGGGCACAAATAACAAAAGTAGGTCAAAGATAACAAAAAAAGTTTTTGTTCCTTTTTTTGGGGGGAGAAGGAATAGGGATTGATTTATAAAGGAGATTGGGTGATAGTGATAAATAAAAAAGAAAGAGTATAAATCAAACATTTAAAAATACCTAGAAATGCAGAAAGAAGTTCAGAAATGGGCATAAATGAGCAGGGCAATGTTGGAGCTACTGAGTTAAATCTAATAAACTTTTTTTCATGGTTCACATATAAATTTTTTACCCTGTTTTTCTTTGTATAGAGAAACTCCTATTCACATTCATTAATATTTCACAAAGTTCACAATAATTTTAAAAGTATTTTTTTAAAAGAAATGCATTTATTTACTGGGTTCTTGCAAATCTAATCAAAAGGGCTTTAGACTAAAAAGGATGCAGAAGGAAGACAATTGCCAATATATCTACCAATGCTGCTTAACAACAATGAAGAAAAAATAGCAAAGGGCATACTTGGAATCTTTCAGGAAACAAAATCCAAGAATGGAGCATATAGTAAAAACTTGAAAACTCACATGCCATATCACAAATGCTCCAAATTCAGACAAGAGGCATGCATTTGAAGTTCTAACACAAGGAAACAAATTTGAGCCCAGCTGATCACCAAGTCTTGGTGGGATGAAACCCATGTTTGAATAGGACTCTTATTCTAAAGAAACAGGAAAGAAAAAAGGGGTGGAGGGAAATGATTATTAATAAATCTGGAGGCAATGAGGTGGCACAATGGATAGAACACCAACTCTGGAATAAGGAAGACCTGATCTGGCTTCAGACACTTCCTAGCTGTGTAATCATGGGGAGGTCACTTAACCCTGCTTATCTCAGGTTCTTCATTGGTAAAATGAGCATAATAGTAGTTGCTACTTTTAGGGTTGTTGTGAGGATCAAATGAGATTAAAAATTGTAAAGTACTTAGCATAATGCCTGATGTATATTAAGTGCCATATAAATGTTAGCTATTATTAGTACTCTACACTCATAAAAAGAAACTCAGAAACTTCAGTAGGGAATCTGGATTAAGAATAAGGGAGAAAGAAGGGATTCTGTCAATGATGTATATATTATGGAGAAACCGAATAGAAATAGGAAATAGATGATGTGGTTGGGAAACTGATTACAAGTTTGGTGTAGAGCCATGATATAATAGTAATGGAAAATTTCAGTTATGTAAACCTCTTATATAGCTCTGAATCAAGTAATGATTTCATATTTCAAAAGGTAGAGCAACCAACAAAAGTAAATTCTATTGAGCTGGGACTGTCACTACTAGCAGAGTGAGAATTCAGGTTGCGGAGAGCAGGGGAGTTGGGAACATTGAGAAGAAGTCATTTGTGTCTTATAGTCTATGTTAGGGAAGTAAAGAAAATCCTGAAAGAATTGAACTTTGGGACAGAAGATTTCAAAAGGTTAATAGGAAGGCTAGATAGGCTCTTATTAACTAACATTCTACAAGAGAAATCAGCCTAGGTGGAAAGAAACCTCCCAAAGATAATAGTCTAAAGACTCAAAGGGAAATATCCCTATTAGAAATCACCTTTTTCTCTCTTTCTTTGCATCTAAACTCCTTGAGAAGGCTACTGACAACAGGAGCCTTCACTGCCTCTCTCCTCCCTCTCCTTTAAACCCTCTTCATTGTGGTTTCTGATTTCATTGATGTAATATGATTTTGTAGTTCCCTGATTTTGAAGGGGCTTCTGTTCTAATAATAAGTCAGTAGTCCTAAATCTTCTGGCTTTGGAGTCTGCCTCAGGAAACTCCCACGCCCAATGTGTCAGATTCTGAATAGACCATTCCTCAGTCAGATAGCTTCTGGCCTCAGGATAGTTCCACAGATCAAACTCCTGAGACAATAGTGAATAGACGACTCCTCAGTTCATTGCTGACTGTCAGATAGATAGATAATCTATTAATCAGTGATAACCAAATATTGGAGATCATTTCTCTGGGGCATAGAATTAGCATGTCAATGATAGAAAGGGGTCTCCTCTCTCTTAGGACTTTGCTAATTTCTTTTGGAACTTAGTTCAGTTGAAATGGCATTAAAATTACAATAAACTTTGCTCTTTGACTAGGAAATGAGTTCAAGCCTGAAATTCAAGTCTGCAACCTTCAGACAGCACTTTATGACCCCAAACTTTTGGGTCCCATTTTCCAAACTAAGCATCATCATGGCATTGAAACTTCTCTCTCTATAGCAGCCAGTGAGCTCTTCTAAGTGGCCAAATATAATGGCTTTTTATTTTTTGTTGTGGTTTTTCTTTTTTTTTTGATCCTTTCTGACCTTTCTTCAGCTTTGGATATTATTGATCCAGGATTTTCTCCTGGATAATCTCTTATCTCTAGGTTTTCGTAATACTGTTCTCTCCTGGTTTCCTTCAAGACTCAGCTTGAATTCTTCTAACCAGTTAATCTTAATATTATCCAAAGATATGATTAATGTTTGGAAGAAAAAATAAAAAATGTAAAATTATCACTAAATGAGTAATAAAAGATTGACACAAATTGCATGGAGAGATTTTTTTCATTAATTACCTCTTTCAATTAAATTTTTGCTTTTTTTTTTTTTTTTTTTTTTTTTGCTTCAAATTAGTATTTTCTCTGATCTGATAAAAGAGAAAAAATGGTAAGGGCTCATGAGCTGTGATTTTGAACAGATATTGGCCCTTGAACTTGAGTATATTTTCTTTTCTTTTTCTTTCTTTCTTCCTTTCTTTCTTTCTTTCTTTCTTTCTTTCTTTCTTTCTTTCTTTCTTTCTTTCTTTCTTTCTTTTTTCCTTCCTTCCTTCCTTTCTTTCCTTCTTTCTTTCTTTCTTTTCTTCCTTCCTTCCTTCCTTCCTTCCTTCCTTCCTTCCTTCCTTTCTTTTTTTTTTGAATGCAGGAAAAATTTTATTTTACATTCTTGCAAGAATGTGTGCTTAGGTTAGTAGACACATCTTTGAAACTGCAAAAGCAGCATTTTATTTCCCATTCTGAAGCACAAGTCCCTCCCCTGATTCTTTATTAATTGAATATTACAGAAGTTACACAGATGAATCTCCACCCCTCGTTACCCCAACGGAGCTTACATTCTAGAAGGGGCAAGGAGGAGGGGTTAAGGGCAAAAAACAAAAGATTCTTTTTAAATCTTAGGCCATTGGGTATAGTTTTCAGAGACTTTGTTTTTTTAAGGTGGCACTATCTATACATGTATATACTTTTCTTAAATTGTAATTTTAAATTTGAATTCTATTTCAGTCCTTAATATAAAGCTTAAATTATAGGCTAAGCCCCACTCTAGTTTAAACTCCTTCAAAGCAAAGATTTTTTCTTTCTTGTGCATATGTAATTCACTAGCTAATTTATTCACTAAAATTTCCCCCCAATCCAATGTATATATTTGAATAAAAATTATACCTTTCCTCCAGTACCACTACAAAGTAGAAATAAAGTTGAGAGGACCAGTGAAGAAAAACACTAAGAGAAGGTCTTTGATACTCTGGATATAAACATAGTATAGAATATTAATTGGCTAAGATCAAATGTAAAATCATGGTAAACTCAATAAAGTATTTCTCAGATAAAGACAAAGAGAGTGAGAGGTTAAATTTTTCACTTCTTATATATTTGTATTTTGTTACTACTATTTATTTCTTAAATATGTAGCTGTAGAGAAGATCAAAGTCTATAGAAATAGAAAGATGATTTTTTGTTGACTTGACTTTTGTTCTACTCATCAGAATTTTAGAGGACTAGAAAAGAAAGAATATCTACTTGGAAATCCAGGTTGTATTTGGAAGGTCTAGAGTATAGAATACTTAGGTTTAAATGACTATTTATAGTGTGCTGAAGCATGAAAGGACCTAAAAGGTTGGGCTCCAATCTTGACTCCCATCCTTACTGGCTATATGACCTTGTACAAATCAGTTGACCTCTCTGGATCTGTTTTTTCATTCATGAAATGGGAATGATAATAGCGGGACATCTTACCTCATAGGATTGTTGTAAGGAAGTCCCATTGTAAACTGTTAAGATGTTAATGATAGACAAGCTAATTATTATCTTTAGTGGATAAATAAAATTGAAATCAATTTATAAAATATAAAATGGGGGAATTTCTTTCCCCCAAAAAAATGAAGTTGTAAAGTTAGAGATTTCTCATTGAGAATGACAGACATGTGAATAGATCTGACACTTAAAGAATCTTCTAGCCTGAATAGTATCTAGTCAAATACCCCTTATTTAGAAAATTAGAAAACTGACACCTAGATAAGTGATTTATACAACACATTCATGCTGGGACTAGTAACTATGGTTTATTGTTCTTTTCCATAGACCACACTACCAAGTATGGTCTTTTCATTTTAAGCCCCATTGGGTAGTGAGATTTCTGAACACCTACCTAGGTACAAAAATTGTCTCTTCACTTATCATGGACAAGATAATTTTATATAAGACTGTCAACTGCTGTGTGGCCTTAAGATAACTGGATAACTAGAGGGGAGACAGCAGGAAAAGCTTCCTAGGATGCTTAAAAGAAAAATGGATTTATGCCAAGGATAATTCTTGGAACAAATGTGAAATCAAATACTTCACATCCCAGTCCCTTCTCCAACCCTCTAAAAGGGAAATGAAATAGCAGGATTAATTTACTCTTTACCAAACCTCCCTCTGTTTCCTTTAAAGTCCCATGACCCAGGCAGATCCCATTTCCTGTTACTCTCCTCCCTATAGTAATGAAGGGAGTGCCCAGGACAGGAGTAAGAGGTTATTACCATTCAGTAATCACCAACAATAAGGGAGTGCCTGCTGGAGAAATACTTATACAAGTAGGAGCAAGTTACATTAAAAAACTTACATAGGCTGATGTTTCTATATTAATAGTATGGATTATTTATTTGCAAAGCAGAGGTGTAAAAACTACCTTAGAAGCTACTAGAATGGCCAATCTGTGTAACAAGGAAGGAATCAGATTGAGTTTGTGGACCAGCATGAACAAAATACAGGTGTATTAGAAAATGGTTTGCAAGTTCTTTCCAAAAAGAAAAAATCCAAGTAGTTTGAAGTGAAATAACAAGAGCTATTCCCCCATAAATAAATAGTCAGAGGATATAAATGATTTTTCAAAGAAAGAAAACCAAGGTATTAAAAAAAAAATCATGAAAAAATATCCAGATTGATGATCAGTGATTACTAATAACCACAGAAAATGCAAATCTAAGAAAATGAGGTTTCATTTCATGCTCACTAGATTGGCAAGACTAACAAAAAGGAAAATAATTGTTGGAGGAACTTCACTGTGAATAGAGCTATGAACTGGAATTGTGCCCCCAGAGTCACTGAATGTTCAAAATATTTGAACCAGACATGCCCAATATCAGACTTATATCTTAAAGCGAAAAAAGACACGAAAAGGACAAGAAAAGTAAAAAAAATAAAGTGTGACCATAAAGTGAAGATAACCACTGAGTAAGCCCTGATTGTAATTCAAAGCAACTTAATTGAGCACTCTTTATGGAGTGCCATGTTTAGATTCTAGCCTGGGTGGTTAACAATTCTAGAGGCTTGTTCACTCTTCTAGAACTTGACATCCTGTTATAGTTTCTCAGCAGGATACATAGAGCAGAAAAAGCCACTGTCTTTTTCTGATGCTAAACTCAGCTAAAAAGTATTTGTCTGGAGGCAATCTCTGGTATACCCCAAGGTATTCTGGACCTTCAGTGACTGATTGGGTTCACTCAAGGTATCTCCAAGAATCCCCCTTCAAAGTCCAAGCCATTTGTGTTGTCACATCAAAGGAGAGTAATAGGAGAGTAAGATGGGAGGAGTGCTATAAACAGTAGAATTAAAGGGATTAACATTGAGAACCAAGCAATTGGTAGCCAGCAGTTCAGAAACCCATTCTCAGCTGCTCCTACCCAAGGATTTGGAAGAAGAGGTGAAGCATAAGTCACTGAAACTATAGTCAAGGTCTCTCTTTGTTTAGTGCTGACTAAAGCAGCAGAAATACACTGCAGCCGGACACCTTTCCAAAGAGGGAGAGCACAAGTGAAGCCAGACACAGGGACAGCTGCTCTGGCCTAGAAATGCCATTTCACTTCAATGGATACTTTAATGTGTGAAAAGCCTGGTTAGGAGGCCATCATTAGCCAGTTTCCCCCCCCCCCCCCCCCCCCCCCCCCCCCCCCCCCCCCCCCCCCCCCCCCGTGTTTTAAATAAGACACTATGTCAACTGGAGTTGTTAAAATTTAATCATCTATATGCAGAAACTGTATTTCTCCTTTGAAGATTATTCCACCCAGTTTTAAGGTCTGGAACAGCACACTCTGAGGCACTTAGCTCTTTCCAGGGTACCTTCTCCAGATTGCCCAAATAGTAACATGCTCAAGCAATGTAAACTAATTTGAATACTTGTCCAAGGAAATCAGAATTTTAAAAGTACATTTTATTGTTCTCCAAAATGAAAAAAATATATAAAAATAAAATTCCAAAGTCAATTAAAAATTATTTCTAGTTACTTTCTGTTATGGATTATTCTTTAAGCTTCACTTCTTTATTAGTGTGGATAATCAACATGATTTTATGTAATCTGAGTCATGTTAGAGAATCTCAGGATTGGAGGCAAGAGATAACTTCAATAATTAAGCAAATGAGAAACTTAGCCCATGCTATATGATAAACAGCCTCACTAGGTTGAGCACAAATTAACAGTTTTGGTTGTAATCAAATATGCAAAACCATTATTGTGCAGCAAAATAATTAAACATAAATGATAAGCAATTTAAATATATGACTATAAGATGGGTATCATTATTACATATGTAAAGTGGATGTTTTAGTTTTTTTTCTTTTTGGTTTCCTATTCTCTAAGTATTTACAAATAGCAACAAAGTCTACATTTTTTTCCTCTGATATCAGATACAATTTAACCCTCCTCAAGTAATTAAGGTTGTTTTTTTTTTAATATAATCTTAATGTTATTATTTATCAAGCTAACGCATATTCGTGATCAACACCAGACAGTTGAAATGTATCACAAATATCAATTAAATATGCTAAATTATTATATAATATTTATTGTCTCTCAAGAGCAGGGATTGTCAAATTTTTCCATTTGCATCCTTAGCACAATGATTGGGATATAATAAGTGTTTAATAAATGCCTGTAAGTTCATTCAAGAACATATATAAAATCATGTCAAACAACACTTTTCATCTTCAAACTCATAGTATAGGGTAATTCTCCACAATGGGATTAATACAAAGGGAATGTTGCCTACTCAGTGGCTCAAAAGGGCCACCTGTTCAAAAATATTAACTCCTTTATTAGGGTTTGCATTGATTGTTTTGAAATATGCTCATACTCCTGATAAAAATCTCACTATAAACATTTATCAGAAAATACTTCCATTATTGTTTAACCTCTCTATCTATTTTCAGTTACCTGTAATTGGAGTTGGAAAACAGAATTTAGGAAGCACAAAAGAAAAAGGCATAAAGAGACTTCCCCAATCTAAAGATCAACTTTAAATACATTAACAATGTTCCTCTGCCATCAATCCAACTTCACTGATCCTAATCCAACATGAGGCAAACCCTTGGTCTGGTGGGGTTTAAGACTGGTCCAGAGATGGGTTTCACAAATATAGTGACAGAAAGGAAATAGGATTTCATCTAGCAATGTGATCATAGCTTTTAGAACTAGAAGAGATCTCGGAAGCCACAGAGCACAAGCCTCAAGGAAATAGGTTAAGGAGGTTATGTGTTTTGTCTATGACCATACAGAAGACCACACAAACAGTAAGTAGTAGGTTGGTAGGTAGGTAGATAGATGAATAGGGAGACAGAAAGATGGATAGATGGTTAATTAAATAGACACAAAAAGACAGAGAATTTATTAAGTCCTTACTGTATATCAGGCACTGCATTAAGTGCTGAGGTTAGAAGCAAACCAGACAGTCCCTGCTCTCATAAGGTCCTGTCCTAATGGATGAAGATAACACATAAAGAAGAGCTGGAAAGCTGGAGTGGGGAAAGGGAAGAAAGAGTAAGTACTTGGACTCAAGTCCTTTGACTTCAAACTTAGCATTCTTTGTCATGGTTGAATTTAGCCCTCAACTTGGTTGGTAGTCTGGGAAAACAGAAAGGAGAGGTTAAAGTCATCTATAGGTCACAATTCAACCTTCATGAGAATAAAGGAACAGGATGGAAAATAAGATTAGAGAGACAGATGAGGGCTACAGAATATTTTTGGGACAGAGAGGGAAAAGACAGGGAAGTGGGCAAAAGAAGAAGCTACTCTGAGATCTCTTTCTAGACCCTAATTCATGATTTTGTGACTGGCAGCACTCTTAGCTTGAGTTTTTCAAAAACTTGGGCTCACAGGTGCACTTGCCTCTGAGTGCAGACATCATGGAAGAACATTAGGACCACTGGATAAGGAAGTCTGTGAGCCTTAGGCCACACAGGAACCTGATCAACTATTCCTTCTAGCAGGAGAGAAGGATGTGGTGCTTTCGAAAACACCACTCCCTTGCTGGGAATTCATTCTTCCCCTTCTACTCTGACTTAGTCTTACACATAAAGAGACTAAGTTGAATGGTAAAATTTAAGGTGAGAATTCTACCCCAAAGTGTCTCTTAGCGTCTCCACCCCTGAAAATTTCAAAAATTAGAAATTCATTTTGAGTTAACAAGCAATGAAATCCAACAAGTTGATTAAGCTTCTACAGAGAATGGTAATTTTAATGGCTGAGTGGCATAGAGTGCTGGGCCTGAAGTCAAGAAAACCCATCTTGCTAAGTGTAAATCCCGCCTCAGCCATTTAGTTGCTGTGTGACCCTGTGTAAGTCACTTAACCCTGTTTGTCTCAGTTTCCCCATCTGTAAGATGATCTGAAGAAAGAAATGACAAGTACTTCAGTATCTTTGATTTTAAAACAAAACAAACCAAATGGGATCACAAAGAACTGGCTGCAAGTGAGGTAACTGAACCACAACACCATAGGGGGAAGGAACTAAAGAGATCTCAAGGGCCGAGGAGACAGGATACTGGGAGCCAAGGGTAGCTGTTACTTGTCAGTCTATATTCCACCTTCTTCTTAATCCCTCATTGCTCTAGGAAGTGCAAGGCTTGCATTGGTGTACTGAATAACTCTGTACCTCCTTTTTGAAATAATCTTTTCTGGATCCCATGTAAAAAACCAGCTTATTCCCTGGAAAAAAAAGCTACCTCCATGGTGAAACAGAAAGAAACACTAAGATTTTTAACAGAGACCGACCCAGGAATAAATCAAATCTACCCAGACCCCAAAGGCAAAACTAGGAAAAATTAAAAGACAGATTTAATAAAAGGAAACATCCTCACAATTGAGTTATTCAAAAGTGGAGTAGGCTAACTTAGGAAATACATTTACTTTCCTGTCATTGGAGGTTTTTAAGATGGCTAGTTTTTGATTGTCTCATAGAAAAGAGATGCATGTTTAGATATGTTTTGGACCAATTGGCTCCTGAAGTCCCTTTTAAATTCTTGAGATTCTGTGATTCTAATATTCGGCAGCTATAAAACAAAAAATATTGTGCACTTATGCATGGTGGTGATGATCACAGAATAAGGCATGGCTTGGAAATAACTTTAAAATTTCCCTATTTAGGAAAATTCACAATATAATAATTCAGATTTTTGGTTAGAGGATAGAACTCAGTTGCTAATATAGTTCTTCAACTACTATCTAAAGAGATATAATAAGAGTATCAGGCCTGAGCTGAATTTTTTCTAACACTGTGGAATGGAATGCATATTCATGAATATTTTCATAAAGACAATATAATAAAGTAGAAAAAGCATGGACTAGAAGTTAGGAGACTGGGTTCTGATTTCAAATTGCTCATCAATGGGAGAAAAGAAAGGTACCTCAACAACTATCTAGTGTAAACTATAAATGGAATCCTCCAACCAAACCAAAAATTGGTCACCCAGCCTCTGCCAGAAGATTCCCAATGCAAGGAAACCTTACTCCGCCCAGGCTGGCTTTAGTGTCTGAGCACCTGAGCTATAATATTGCTCTGGTCATTTCTCTGGGCCTTAGTTTCATTCTATATAGAACAAGAGAACTGAATTGGATGCCCATCAATATTCTTTCTTCTTCTAATTCTATGACTCTAAGAATGGAGAACCACTGAGGTCTCTCCCACCTCTGAAAGGCAGGCACTTCTAACTATTAGGAAAATTTTCCTGACATTATGCCTAAATTTGCCTCCTTGCAAAATTCTACTTGCCAAATAGAACAAGTCTGCTCCATCTTCTAAAGGACAGTACTTCAAATACCTGAATACAGCTCCTATGTACCTAAGCTTTCTCATCTCCATGCTAAACACCCTCATTAATATAGGACTAAACTTGATTTGCTTGGCCCCCGAAAATAGAACTAGAAGCCATGAGTAAAGAGCTGCAAAAAAATAAAAGATAGAGACTTATTAGAATTAGAATTTTTAAGAAAAGTGACAAATGTTGGAGGATGTAGAAAAATTGGGACACAAATATATTGCTGAAGTTATGAACTGATTCACCCATTTTGAGAGCAAATCTGAGCTATGCCCAAAGGGCTATAAAACTGTGCATAACCTTGATTTAGCAGTACTATTACTAGGTCTGTATCCCAAAGAGATTCAAAAAAGGAAAAGGGACAATATGTACAAAAATATTTATAGTAGCTCTTTTGATGGAAAGATGCAAAGAACTGAATACTGAGAGAATACTCATGAATTGGGGGAATGGCTGAACAAGTTGTGATAAGCAAGATGGATGATTTCAGAAAACCCAGAAAGACTTATATAAATTGATGTAAAGTGAGTAGAACCATGAGAACATTATATATAGTAACAGCAATAATGTACAATGATTAACTGTGAATGACTTAGTTATTTTAAGCAATACAACTATCTAAGACAATTCCAAAAGACATATGATGAAAAATGGTAATCAAAGGATACATTTTTTTACTTTACTTTTCTTGAGTTTCTTTTTTGTTTGTGTTTTCCTTTGCAACATGATTAATCATGGGAAAATGTTTTGCATGACTTCAGATACATAATCTCTATCAAATTGCTTAACTGCCTTCTCCGGATAGGGGAGAAAAAGGAAGGAGGGAGAGAATTTGAAACTCAAAATGTTAACAGATGAATATTTGAAAATTTTTACATGTAACTGAGAAAAATAAAAGAAAAAAAGAATTATTTCAATCTGTTCTCCAGAAAGTTGCCATGGTGATTTTTCTAAAATGTAAATCTTACCACCTTTCTCCCCTACTCAATAAATTTTAATGTCTTCTCATTGCCACTGTGAAATTTTTTTAAATTTTAGTTTTTAAAGTCCTTCACAATATAGCCATAACCTGCCATTTCCAACTTGATTATATATTACTTTCTTTCCAGCATTTTATGGTCCATTCTAACTAGATGTCATACTTATTGTTCCTTATACATGATACTTTATGTACTTCAGTGTTTCTTGCATTGGTGTGCTCCATGCTTGGGATAAACTTTCATCTAAGTGTCACCTCTTTGAATTCTTGTTTCCTTCATATTCCACTCAAGTGATTCCTTTATATAGAAACTTTGCTACTTTTCACCACTATTAGATAGATGCTAATGTCACTTCTGTCCCCTTCCCCAAAATGTGCCTTGTATTTATTTTTATATATATTTTGTGTATACTTATTTATGTACATGTTGTCTGTCACAATAAAATGTGAGCTCTTTGTGGTCAGGGGTTACTTCATTTTCATCTCTTAGCAACTATCAGAGTTCCTGGTACTTTATAAGCACTCTTTGATTGATGGACTCATATGACACAAAACTTAAGGCTTTTTACCATCCTACATGTTCTCCCCTGGATACTATATGGTTTAAATTGGAATACAACATTCTAAAGGTCGTCTGAACAATGTCGAGTACAGAGGGACTTGCCATCTTATTCCTGTGTGCTACACCTCTATTAATATATCCCAAGAGTACCTTCTGTATACATATGTAATTACAGAAAAAAAATCTACAATTCAAAGTGGAAAGGTGAATAGAATTCAACAATGTAATGATATTTCTATAATAAGCATGAATGATGTCAGGATCATAAATAGGAGTAGAGAAAATAAGATTTGTGGAATAAATTTTCAATTATACTCATTAGTTCAAACATTTAAAGTGTAATGTTTAATTTTCGATTAAGAGAAGCTTCATAGATTGAGACAGAAATTTGAAAAGTTATTAAGGTATCATAAAATCTTTTAAGTATGCGTAAAACATGAAATTTTGTCAATTCAGAGAAGAAAATTTCCAGAAAAGTCCATTTCTAAGGCATCATTATCTCATGGAGTTAAGAATCTCTGGCAGGTCCAGCCTGGAAAATTTCCAAGGAGAGGTCAAGTGACCTACAGGATCACAGATTTAGAATTGGAAAGTAATTGAGGGGCCATCTACTGCAATTAGTCAATCAACAAACATTTAATGGCTATTCCTTTATTTTACAGGTGAAGTAGCATGGCTTCTTGAGGGGAAGTGGCATGGCTGACATCACAAAGAAAGAATAAGGTGAATAGCAAAGCCAGAATTCAAACCCAGACTCTCTGACCAAGGAGTTGGGGGACTGCCATCAAAGCATCAGCCTAGGGAAATTCAAAGAGATGTGGGACCTTATCAGAATCACAAAACCCTGAGTTCAAATCCTGTTTCATATACTTACTAGTTATTTGACATGAGACAAATTACTTAACCTGTTCTCAGCCTCTTTGTAACATGGGGTTAACAATATCATTTATTTCACAAGGATGCAGAGAAGAAAATAAGATAACATTATAAACATATACAAAATTGTTTAGAAATCTCCAAAAGATATTCTTATAATACAACTAACTCTTCTAACTCAAGAGAACTGACCTGCATTTAGGAAGACTGAATTCAAATATAGCTTCAAATATTTCTTAGCTGTATAACCTTGAGCAAGTCATTTGCCCCCTATCTGCCTCAGTTTCTCCATCTGTAAAATGGGGATAATAACAGCATCTACGGTTGCTCTAAGGATAAGATGAGGCATTATTGGAAAGTGCTTTGCAAACCACAAGGCACCTATAAATATTAACTATTAGTATTTTTCAAGAGTAAAACTTATTTTAGACATAGAGCTGTTGACTAAATTATTGGGTGGGTGGGGTTCATAATCTATACTGATAGAAGGAATATTACAGGGATGGAGCTGGGATGGCAGAGTGAAGTCAACAATTTTGCTGAGCTTTCCCAATCTACCCTTCAAAGAAAGATAATGGAACTAAAAAAAGCCATTCCTTTTTCAGTGAGAAATATAAAATGGTTGCAAATCCGACAAAAATTTCTTTGAAGAACTTAAAAAGAACTTTAATAATCAAATAAGAGAAACTAAAGAAAAATTAGAAAATAAATAAGAGCAATCCAAGAAAATCAAGAGAATTATGAAAAGAAAGTCAGCCAACTTGAAATAGAGAACTAAAAATTTAGGGAAGAAAGTTCCTTGAAAACTAGAATTAGGCAAAAGGGAAGCTAATGACATTCTAAGACAAAGAAATAAATCAAAAGAAAAAAATAGAAGAGAATGTGAAACATCTCATCAGAAAAAAACTGATCTGAAGAACAGGTTGAAGAGAAATAACATAATATTAGTTGGACTGCCCAAAAATTATGATTAAAAAAAAAGAATCTTGATACATTATTATAAGAAATAATCAAGTGCATTCTATTATTATAAAAGCTTTCTTGAAATGGAAATTAGTATATATTTTGATCCTCATGTTCTGCTGTGTGCATAACGATGGCTTTTTTCCCTATTTTTCTTTTGTTTATTTTTCTTCTATTTTTTGTATTTGTTTTTACAAAATAAATAAAAAACGAGCAAAGAAGAAAGAATTCAACAATAGATAGCTACAAGAAGGATAAAGATAATCAGGGTTCATATTTAGAGGAAGATAATGAAGCTTAAAAAAGTCACTCCTTTTTAAATGAGAAATGTCAAATGGTCCACTTAAAAGATCATTTAAAATAACTAGACAGTGTAAAATACTTAAGAGTATACCTGCCAAAACAGATATAAGAACTATATGAGTATAAACATATAACACTTTTTATACAAATAAAGTTAGATCTAAATAAATGAAGTAATATTTGTTTTTCATGGGTAGGTAAGGCTGATATAATTTTTAAAATGACAATTTTACCTAATTAGTTTATTTATGTAATGCCATCCCAATTAAATTATTAAAAAAAGTTCTTATTTAGAAAAAAACAATAACAAAGATCATTTAAAATAACAAAAGATTAAGAAATTAAAAGAAACCAAGGGGAAAAAGATAGAAAGAAACAGATTCAAAAGTATCACATCTTAAGCCATATTATGAGGCAAGGGCAAATATAAAATGGATAATTTTGATTAAATTAAAATTTTCTAGTACAAACAAAACATATAGCTAAGAATAGAAGGAATGCAGAAATTTGGGGGAAAAAACTATCACAGATAGAATATAATTGGATTGGAATATTGATGTGATGCAGGAAATGATGAGCTGGGTAATTCAGAAAAACATGGAAAGACTTATGAAAGAAGCAGCTACCTTCAAATGGAAATAAGCACATATGGTCCTATATATGTGTGTAAGAGTGTATATGTGTATATTTTATAGATTTCTATGTATATGAAAATGGGTATACAGCTTAGAAAATAAAAGTGTAGTATTAGGTTTTCTTGAAATGGAAATTTATTGCTTTATCCTTTCTTATGTTCTGTGTACATGGCAATTTTTTTTTCTTTTCTTATTTTGTACTTAAGTTTAACATAAATTTAAAAATTGCAATCATTGAAGAAAAAGGTAAAGAATCATGGTAATTACAATTCAGTAATTCTTCAGAATAATGCTGAATATTAGGTCTGTGCTATGGAAACATCTTAAATGATGAAGTTCTTTTCATATATTTGCAACTCAAAAAACTTTCAACTAAATTGAATTCTGCATGACAATAGTGTATTATGGTGAATGTTCAGTGTATATAAGAGCTTGTCATGGAATATAGTGACTGGATGGTTTCTACTTTGAAGATATAACTGCTTTAAAACTGAAGAAAGAAGTAGATAAATTTAACTTCAAGAGAGTGGATTAGTTATAAGGAAGAATTTCCTGACTGTGAAACTTGTTAAGAAGTACGACGAGCTGAGGAAAGCCCTGGTATCTCTGACACCAGTTGTTTTTAAAAAATACATATAACCTTTCATCTCTCTGGGAAGATTTAGGTAGGGATTCCTCCCTAAAGGCAGGGGGATAAACTACTAAAATATCTTCTAGTATTGAAATTTGATCTCTATACAGTGACTACATTTCTAAGGCATCAGAGACCGAGTCCATTATCAATTGATCAACTCACTAATTATTGACTATGTGTACTGTACTTTGGGAATACAAAATAAATTTAACTTATTCATTTTAAAGTAAAAGAAAGACAAGATGTATACAGTGGGAAAAGTCAGAAGACAATTATGTAAGAAATTATATGCAAGGAATATAAGTATTCATGGTGGGCCTTGAGGGATGAGACGAGTTTTGCTAGGAGAGGAGAATTAAAGAGAATATTCCAGGTCAGAGGAACATAATGAGCAAAAAGGAAGAAGGAATATATAATACCAGGGGATCAGTAAAGAGAGTAGCCTGATCAGATCACAAAATTTGTGCTGAAGAATAGAGCAAATTTAGAATGGACGAGTATTAATAGATATAAGGGGACACACATCAAAAGAAGAACAACAAAAAAAGGGCTTTATGATCCCAGATCCTAATACAAAGGCTCAAAAATGATTAATAATAATTAAACTAGAAAGTTATCAACAATGTAAACAACAGCTTTCTTTAAGAAATTCTGGCATCTCTTGATATGTACTTTGTAAACACCTCAAACTTAAGATAGGGTTAAAGAAATGTTCTTCCCTACAAAAGAAGTTAATTAGGAGTAACTTCTGACACCAAAGAGATAGTTTTTTTCTCTAGCTAAAACAAAACTATCATATCCTTACCTTACCATTTCCCAAGCAGATTAGCATCCTACTTACCCTCAGTAGTCTACTCTGAACATTATATTTCATTGATAAGAGTTAAAGGGATATTCGGCTCAGGATCAGATCCCTAAATAATATGGATTTGGGTTTCAAGTCAGGAAAGTCCCTTCCCCATCTGTTTTTATCTATGGCCTTAACCAGGAATACTAAATAAAGCATAAGACAGATGAGATGAGTATGTATAAGGAAATTTAAATTAAGAAATATTGCCCCATTCTTCTTCATTACTCCCTTTGTTTGTTATACCAGATGCCATGTTTAAGGCTATACAATTATAAAATATTAAAGATCATGTACACTAATATATGAATATTCAGTAGCACCCCCCCCAGGGGATCATTCCCCCAACTTATACTTCTAATAGCAGGTTGAATTTCCACAGGGGCAACTATTATGTAGGTCCTGGTGGGTCACTACTTCCGGGCTAGTCAGTCTTATAGATGCATTTAGCTCTTAGAAAACATTTATTCAAATGGAATAGCAAGAATAATAGTTTTACCCTTCCACAAATAGAAAGAACTAGTAACAGGGATAGGACATAAACAAAATACAATAGCCACACACTTATAGACCACATGTAACCAAAGCAAATCACAATTGAAAGAGTAGGGTTTCAATGTCCTTCTTCAGAATATAAGTACGCTGCAGAGTCCACAGCAGAAAAAGGTGTCAGTGTTGATAATGGATGAGTCACTCCATTGTTAGATTAAGTTGGGTCCCCAAAGGGCATCTCAATTGGATAGATGGTTCAGCTGGGCTTCCTTGTCACACATATTTTTTGGATGGATCAATCCACTACCAGGGTGGGATAGGTAAGGCACTTGACTGACAGACAGGCAGGATCCTTAAAGGAACAGGTCAATTCATGGGACTCCTTGATCTGTTTCTTCATTGTCAGCTGCAGTCTCTATCACCTCCAGAATCAGGTAGATATGGGTGTTAACTATGCTATTTCATTAGAGATGCTACTTTTAGAAAAAGGCAGATTTAACTTTGACCTAGGATTTGTAGAAGTCTCTTCAGCTCTGTTCTTTTATTTCTAAAGTCTGTCACTTTCTGGGTAAACAGTGGGAAACTTCTGGCCTTCCCTAGTTGACCATTTCTCCTTGTTCAATACTAAATTTTCTAATTTATGATGGTCATCCAGTTATATTTTCCAAATTCCAGTTGGGTTCTATGCAAAATGATTAGATGAGGACAGTGGTGTGAGGTAATCTACTGAAGCAAGTTCATTACCTCAGACGGTCTTTTCATATGTAATTAGGTTACTTAAAATCTCAGAATTGTTTTTAAGGGAATAGAAGACCTTCAGGACCTTATGCTTGAAGTTAGAGGGTTTTGTCCTGGTTCCTTGTGACTTTCAACTTTTTCAAAGTCTAAATGGGACATCTCCCCATAATTCCTATTTGTAAATTTCTACTTTCCAAAGATAGGTCTAGAATCCTGGGAGACACATTGCATTGAGTGCTAGATTTGGAGTCAGGAAGAGCTGAGTTTTTATCCAGTTTCAGGTGCTTACTAGTGAGACCTTAGGCTATTCACTTAACCCTTTTCTTTCTTTTTTTTTGGGGGGGGGAGGGTTCTTTTTTATTTTATTTTTTATTATATCTTTTTACATACAAAACATATGCATGGATAATTTTTCAACAATGATCCTTGCAAAACCTTCTGTTCCAATTTTTCCCCTCCTTCCCCCCACCCCCACCCCTAGATGGTAGGTAGTCCCATATATGTTAAGTATGTTAAAGTATATGTTAAATAAAATCTATGTTTACATATTTATACAGTTATCTTGTTGCACAGGAAAGATTGGATTTAGAAAGAAGGTAAAAATAACCTGAGAAGAAAAAAACAAAAATGCAAGCAAAGACTAACAGTCACTTAACCCTTTTCTTGCCTCAGTTTCTTCATCTGAAAAGTGAGAGTAATAATAGCCTTTACTGCCCAGGTTGTTGTGAGGACAAAATAAGACATTTGGAAAGTCTTTTGCAACACTCTATCTGCTATTATTATTGGTGTTATTGTTTTCCAATCCAAGAAATATTTATTAAGTACTGTACTAAGTTCCAAAGGACAGTCATTGTCCTCAACAAAGCTTACAGTCTAAAGGAGGAGACAACACACAAACAGGAATCAGGGAAGGTGAGAAAGAATTATACATCAAGGGGTGTCTTTTCTGAGAACATAGTTTTTGGTCTATTTGTTCAGTATCATGCCAATCAAACTGCCAAAAAATTATTGGATAGAATTAGAAAAATAATAACAAAATTCACCTGGAAGAACAAAAGGTCAAGAATATCAAAGGAATTAATGAAAATTAATGAAAAAGAAAAAGGATGGTGGGCTAACCATACCATATCTAAAACTATATTGTAATACAGCAATCATCAAAACTATATGGTATTGGCTAAGACATAGAATAGTAGGTCAGTGGTATAGATTGGTTACAGGTGACAATAATCAATGACTATACTAATCTAGTGTTTGATAAATCCCTAAATCCCAGCTTTTGGGATAAGAACTCAGTATTTGACAAAAATTGCTGGGAAAACTGGAAAATAATATGTCAGAAACTCAGCATAGACCTACATCTCACACCCCATACCAAAATCAAGTCAAAATGGGGCATAAGGGGTAATACTATAATCAAATTAGGAAAGCAAATAATAATTTACCTCTGAGATCTGTGGAGAAATGAGGAGTTTATGGCCAAAGAAGAACTAGAGAACATTATGAAATGCAAAATGGACAACTCTGATTATATTAAATTAAAAAGGTTTTGCACAAACAAAATGAAGGCAAGCAAGATTAAAAGGAAAACAAATAGCTGGGGGAAAATTTTACATACAATGTTTCTGCTAAAGGCCTCATTTCTAAAATATATAGGACTCAAATTTATAAGAATACAAGTCATTCCCCAAATGATAAATGGTCAAAGGATATGAACAATTTCAGATGAAGAAATTAAAGTCATTTATAGTCATATTAAAAAGTACTTTAAATCACTATTGATTAGAGAAATGCAAATTAAAACAACTCAAGTACCACCTCACATCTCTCAGATTGGCTAAGATGACAGGGAAGGATAATGATAAATGCTGGAATGTAGGAAAACTGGGACACTAATGCATTGTTGGTAGAGTTGTAAAATGATCCAATCATTCTGGAGTGCAATTTAGAAGCACGGCTAAAGGGCTCTCAAACTGTGCATATCCTTTGATCCATCAGTCTATATCTCAAACATATCAAGAAAGAGAAAAAAGGACTCAATTCTGCAAAAATATTTGTAACAGCTCTTTTTGTGGTGCCACAGAATTGGAAAATGAGTAGATATCCACCAGTTGGGGAATGGCTGAATAAGTTATGGTATGTGAAAGTAATGGAATATTATTATTCTATAAAAAAAGAAAAACAAGATGATTTTAGAAAGGCCTGGAATAATTTACATGAACTAATGCTGAGCAAAACAAGCAGAAATAAGAAAACACTGTAAATAGCAACAGCAAGATTACATGATTTTCAGCTAGAATAGACTTGGTTCTTCTCAGTAATTCAGTGATCCAGTGGTTGCATTGGATCTCAATAAACTTTGGATAGAAAATGCCATCATTATCCCAAGAAAACTATAGAGACTGAATTCAAATCAACTCATGCTATGTTCACTTTTTTTCCTTTTTCTTTTGTTTTTGTTTTTCTCTCATGATTTCCCCTTTTGTTCTGATTTTTCTCTCCCACCATGATTCATAAGGAAATTTGTAATTAAAAAAATGAATATACATGTATAACAAAAAAGTTATTTTTTTACACATAACTGGAGATAATAAAGTTTAAAATAATAATAATAAAAAGAGAGAGTGTAGTTTCTGCCCTCCAAGGAAGATATTGGGAGGAAATTGGTATTGTGGCCTCTAGCCCTCCAAACCAAGGGAAAGAGAGGCTCAAAAAGGTTAAGTCAATCAAAGCTTAAGTTAGCAGCAGAGTGGTGATTTTAAAAATGCTGAGCTTAATCTGGGAGGGCATCTTGTCCCATCCAAGTGAAACCAGGCAAGGCAGAAGTTGCAAAGTGTGAGTATGTAGGCTTGATTGATATTGATCTTTTAGATGTTTCTGTGTCTTAAAGCTTCAAAGTCAGGGAAACAAAAGTATGTTGAGACATACTCTTGGGGGAAAGATAGTAAGTATGTACACAGCCAAGTCTGGATTAATGTAAATGATGAATTCTCTGAAGTTGTTGCATCATTTGAATTCACATCATACTTCCACTGAGGTAGAACTAGTTACCATGTTTTACATAATCATTACTTTGAACAGTGTGACTTCATGTAATTCTTTTTTTTTTTTTAATTAAAAAAATCCTTTTTGCCACCTAGATTCCCTAGCTTCACAGAGGTATTCTCAATCTTGTCTGCTCTTCTCAAGTCTCCTACATTATCCCTTTCCTCTTCTTTCTGAACCCAAGATTTAAGACTCCTCTTTTATTGATCAAATAAAAACCATTCATCCCAAGCTTCTTTTTCCCCCCCCTTTCTGAGACATTTCAAAATCCCTTGACATCATCTCTTATTCTTGTCATCTCCTCCCGTCTGTCTATTCTCTTCTTGCATTTCTACTACTGTCTCCTGTTTTACTTCCTACTTGTCTGATTGTTCCTTCTCAATCTCCTTTTTTGGCTCATCATTCACATCATATCTCCTAATATGATCAGTAGTGATAATGCAGCAGTTAGGTCTGTAGTGACCAGATCTATTAGCAAAATTTAATCATAAAAAAATTAAGCCAATCCTTATTAACTACCTACTATGTGAGGCACACTTCATTAGGCACTATATGAGAGGCAGTTTTTGTAAGACATGGTCCATATCTTCTGAAGGCTTACATTTTTGAAGAGGAATATGCCATACATAAAAAAATCTCACATAAAATATGACAAGTGCAACAGAAAAGTATAAACAAAGTGGGAAGTGAAGTCTTGGAGACAGGAAGGAAAAGGTTGTTAACAATTAGGGAGAAGCAGTGAAAGCTTTCTTTAGGGAATGTATTCATTCTATAGATATAAGGACACATATATTCTCTGGCTATAACTTAAACATAGGGTAAATTTTCATTAAGCAGGGGTTGGTTTATTCAAAATAGTACAAAATGAAGCAAGGTGAGAGACAGTATAGTATAGGAGATTGGGTGCTAGACCTATAATCAGGAAGACTTGAATTTGAACAGGAACTCACTAGCTGTATGCCCTGACAAATCACCTAACTTCTTTATACTTTGGCTGTCTCATCTATAAAATGAAGGAGATAGGGTCTGATGGCTTCTAAAGGCCCTTTCAGTTCTAAATCTATGACTCTATGAACTGTTTATTAATTTAACCTGGGTCATTCAAAACTATTTGATTCAAAGATTTCCTGATTTCCTGATGTGAATTGTGAACATTTTCATTACTGCTATCCCATACTTCTAATGGGGATTATGTATAGAGGAGCTGAAACAACTTTTCCATGAGCTATAGTACCCCTCTAAACTACATGTCCATGAAGATGTCTCCTCTCTTGAAAAGGAGGTTGTTTGTATTATATAGCTCTGCTTCTCCATCTTGTAGACAACCAGAGTTTTGCTTAACAGAATGTTACCTATTTCAGGTTGGTGTTCATATCACTGTTTCTCAACAGTCTACAGTGATGAAACAAAATCTGAAGCTGAATTTCTATGTGCTGTGACACACACCATATTCATACCTGCTCAGCATGTGGTCCTGCCACTTAAGCTAACCATTAAATACAGTATCATTCATAGTCTATTTTTGTCCCATTCAGCAGGATTGAAGTGGACATTTCAATACTGACAAACAGGCTGAACCCTGGACTTCACTTTTACTGATTCTAGTTAATAATAGGTTTCTAGTAAACATTGATGAAACTCCAGAGGATCAGTGTTAAATATTAGGTTCAAGTCTCTCATTTATTGTAAATTAAAATTTGTAGCAGTGCACTGTGTGCTCCTGGTGCATGCCAGCACATGATCAAGTCATGAATTTAATGTTCTCTTTTCAATCTTGGAAGATGGGGAGGGGGGAGGGGCGAAAAGAGTCAGTAAGTCTTTGATACAACACATATTTTTTTTCCATCTCTTTTCTTCCCTGGAGAATTCTGAGGGTAAGTGCCTATCAAATAAATCTGCAAGTGTTTCTTCAAGAATTAAGAATAATAATTGAATATATTAATGGGGATAGAAAGGGAGAAGGGAAATGTATTTTTAAAACATTTAGATTTCATAGATTTTTGATTCTTTTGAAGAATATAGCAAGGAAAAATTATATCGATTATAATTCTGGCTAAATATGGATACAGCTTCTCCATAGTTGATTATAGTAGACTTTTCCCTCAAGATATGACCTTTAACTTAATTAGTTTCTGCAATTTTACCTCCAGATCATTCTAACTCATACATCAGTGACAATTCTGAAGAATTCAAAAATTAGATCCTTTTCATTAGAAAGACTCAAAAAAGAATGAACCATAAAGAGAGAATACATTTTTGTTCCAGACCAAGGATTTCATTGATGAGGGAGCTCCCTGGTGGTGAAATTCCTCTTACTGGGCCTGAACAGCATCTCCACAGCTTATAGTATTATCTCTTTAGAGAGTTGCCTGGTGTCACAGAAATGCTAAATCAACCTGCCCAGATGTTACTTGGCTAATCTTTGCAAGAGGTGGTACTTGAACATAGATCTTCTTACTTCCCAGGATAACTCTCCATTCTCTTTTCCATGCATAGTATATTTAATTTTGTTTAGCTAAATTTGGAACCTATCTTTGTCCAATTCTAGCCTATCTCCTTTTTCATAACAGAGTGTTCTTTTCAGAAAATATAAATTATTTAAATGTTGGCAATGAATACTTAACTTGATAATCTTAATATGGGGAGACAAATACAAGAAATTCAAGTTATCATTTACAAGTGAAAACTCAGCTGTGGCCTCTGTTCCCTACTTTCCCCCAAATTCCTATTTCAGTGAGAAAAATCTGAGACTGACATCCTTTACACTAGAGAGCTTTCATACTGCAGCAGAGCCACCTACTGGTGTACTCATGAATAAATAAGCAGGCTGAATTCTGACACTGGGGCCAACACAGCTTTGGGGATCATGTTGTTGTTGTTGCTGTTGTTTTCTTTCTTCCTTTTTCTTTTCTTCCTTTTCTTTTCTTCCTTCCTTCCTTTCCTTTTTCTTTCTTTTCTTTCTTTTTTCTTTGTTCTTTCTTTCTTTTTTTTTCTTTCCTTCTTTTATAAAATCTCAACCTCATTTTCAATTAGATCATTCCTTTCAGTATCTACTAATTAAGACTTCATGCCATGGAGCAAGGCCAGCAAGAAACAGGAGACAAGATTTCAGCTTACTTTTACCGTTACCTTAAACTGGCCCTTATTTCACCAACTTTGACTTTCTCTGTCTTATAAGTGCGGCAAGAGCTCCAGGAGGGGTGGGTAAAGGTTTGGATCGTGCGAAAATAACCTGAGGAGCATCCAAAGATCCTGAAAAATGGGAAAAATAATCCTACTTAAGTGGATCAAGGGGATCTTTCTCTCTAGACAGGGCCCATATCCATACCCACTCTTTTACTTCAACAGGTTAATTGTAGGGAAAAAATCAATTCAGACCTCTATGAAAACCTTGAACCTTTCAGAAGATGTACAGGTCAGAGGCCAGAAAGACAGAAATTCCATTTGGGTCAAGTATTTGAACAGCTCTTCATTACTTAAACTGAACAAGGAGTTCCAACAATTTACAACACACTTGGGGAAAAGAACAATGGCTGTTAGTGGGAAAAGTGTTTAGCTGAGTCCTGCCACATAAAGATGCTCATAAGGAAGGCTAAGGCAGTTTTATTAACTATTGGAGCATTCTTAGTTAGTGTGCTCATGGGTGTTTCCTTCATCCAACTGAGTTCATTAACCAAAATAATCTATTTTGTGTATATTTTTTATAATCTATTTCTCATGCTGTCTCAGTGGAGGCTTACTTCCTCCAAAAGCAGGAAAACACATGCATACACAGCCAGAGAAACATTAATATACTGGCTTTGGTTTCTTCATGGGAAGCACTTAAATTTTTCCATGCTAATTTATACCTACAGCTTGAAGCAGCAAATATTTAGCAAGAAGATTCTTGCATCTCATGACTTCTTACAAATGAAATCAATCATAGAACTTTTATAAGGGACTACTAGTTAGTTCCCTTCCCCCACCTACCGACTAACAAGACTTATAAAAGTCTGATTCTAGTATGGGAGAAGTTTATACAGTGGTCAAGGGGCAAGGGTTAGGGAAGCCAGTTCTAACCATGTGTGGCTTCAGACCCCACATTAATGCTGGTTTATACTGTCAAGTCGGCATGAGAAAAACTTCAGTTGCCTAATTTGCTGGTCTCCTGCTATTTTATTTAACCACCACCACTTCAGAGGTCACAGAAAGTGCCCGACTGACTATAAGAGAAAAAAAAAGCCAGCACCATTTACTTTTAAGTCCAAGGCATTCCCATTTTCTTTCAATTTTTTTTGAATTTATGTGCTCTTTCCTATAGAAAATTCAGTATGCCTGTCCTGAATTAGCAATATCATGTGCTTCTGAGTCTACTGTAAATCTTAATATCTGAGTAGGGAGCAAATGAATGAAAAAGAATTTACTAATCCCATATCAAGAAAACACAGACTTGGAGTTGTTTTCCAAATCCAGGCAGAGGAGGCAGAAAGATGTGGCCATTCATACTCTTTTTTTCTCAGAGTCCCTTGTGATCAATGGCACAAAGTAGCCAGACCTAATTGTCTAGATTTGGAGGTGGAATAAAAGATTAAGGAACAGTTCTCTATGTGAAGTTAATTAAATCTTCCAGAAATTAATCTTTATTTTATTAATACCAAGTTTTGTTTTGTTTTTTAAAAGCTAACTGAATGAGCTAAATGATGCAGGTAATGACCAAATAACTTACAAACACATTTCAGATTAGCAATATATGGGCAGGACTTCCAATCTCTTGGTAAAAAGTTGGCCGTATATAATATGTTAATGCTGCCAAGTCCTCTCTCTTGTGTGTTTAAACAATGACCTGATGATTGTTGTGTCAAACTTCTACTTTATTACAGAAGGAGGGGTAGCCTTAGCTATACTTGTGGACTCTTTGGGGATATGTGATTAATATAATCAAGGTGAATTTTTAATAAATTATTTAAATTGCCTAAGCATTATTAGCTGATATTAAAATTAGTGCCCTAATGCTAAAGGATTAAGAATCCTAGGAAAGTCAAAAAAAGGAATTCAAAGGGCTCATGGAGCCAGAAAATGAAATCATATCATTTGATGTCAAAGACACTACAGTGGGGCCCAGCTATTGATTTCAACTTCAATTAACCCAGCTTCTGTCAGATTACATGCAAAACATTGTGTTTAATATAATTCTTGACTTTCTATTTATTGCCAATTAGTATACCTAAACTATCCCCAGGACACTCTTCACTTTAAATATTTCAAAAAGTTGTCAAAGAAAAGTATTGGGGTAACTAGATGGTGCAGTGGATAGAATACCGGCCCTGGCGTCAGCAGGACCTGAGTTCAAAACTGGCCTCAAACACTTAGTAGTTGTATGACCCTGCACAAGTCACTTAACCCCAATTGCTTTCAAAAAAATTCTAAAAAGAAAAAGAAGACAGAAAAGGAAAGAAGGAGGATCCTATCTCAAAACTCTTCAAATTAAATCCTTGAACAGTTGACTAGGTTTCTTTTTTCAGCTTGAGTATGAACTGTGCCTAAACAAAGGCCTACATACTTTTACCCTCTCCCCATAAACTAAAGAATTGATATTTACCTCTAGACTTTGTGATGGGCATAAATGACCTAGCATTACTAAGGCTGGTCTGGAATCCATTCAGCTGTCCTTCTGTGGAGGCCGTCCTAGCACACAAAAGAACCTCATTAGAGCTAAAAATGTGAAAATGGAAAACCTACAGTCTCAATCCTCTGCCTACAAAACTATTATATAACACTTGCCTTAATGAGGTCCAGAAATGGTTGTTTGCTTTTATATAAACTTATTCAGAAGGAGAACATAGCATTTATATTTGATATTTCAGATGTAGGAATAAAACGTGCTATTGAAGCTAAGAAAATTCAAGTATTCATTTGCTCAGATCCTATGGACTCCTGTTAAACTTTATTCCATTTAATAATCAGAATTGTCTTAATGTACACATTTGGTTTATACTCTGTTAATCTGCACTTATTGATATGTTGCTTTGTGAAGGATTCTTCAGTAGTTTTCTCCATGTACAATTGTTCTATTTTCTCAGCTAGACTATGAGTTCATTTGGGAGTTTGCAGTTTAATTCTTCTACAACTTCTACATAATATGTTCAATAAACATTGTTGAAGAAATGCCTTTTGAGAGAACTTTAAACAAAAAAGAGCTGAAGGAAAACAATAAGGAAAGCTATTCACAAACCTTAAAATGTCACATAATCTTGAAATGTGAGTTGTGACATGGAACACCAAAATTAGAGTAAATTTGCTGCAGATTAAAAAGAGACACTACTTGATGCAAACTTTTCCTATTTAATTAAACCTGAAAATCTCCAAATTCCCCTTGAAAAATAAAGAAGCAAACATTTAATTCCATATTAAAATTATTGCCCTCCAAACGAGATGAAGGCATAATGAAGGCAAAATAATACTCAGTGAGTAGTTTTCCTTGAATAAATATATATGCTTACATATATATTTAAACATATATATATATATACTTAATTTTTTAAACTTTAATTTAAAAATCTCATATATTTTAATGAAGAAACAATGCAGCTATACCATCAGCATCTTGATTCAAGCCTCAGGCTGATCAGGCATTATCTTGAACCTTCTCCCCTCCCTTAAAAATAAATTACAAAAAAGCTGTTTGGAAACAGATTAAATGTGATTTCTTCTCAGGTGCCTATATAGCACTGTGCAAACTAAAAATAAGTTATTCCACATGGGCACACACACACACACACATACACATATACACACATATATATATACAATAATACATGTGTATATCGATATGTTTATATATATATGTGCATCTATATATTCATATACATAATTTATACAAATATATACATATAAAACATATTTTATATATGCAATATATATATATATATATAAAGTTTCTCTCTTTATATGTATTTGTGCAAACATACACTTACACACTCTTTTGGGTTTGTTAGGTTACATTTACTTATAATGATCATTGACTTGTGGATTACTCTTTTGTATTCACGTCATAAGCTTATAGTAGAACAAGTTTGATTTTATTGTATACTGTGCATCATTGACATAATTCCTAATATAAAGACTAATAATAATGCTAATGATGTAAAAGAGTATTTAGTCCATGGAAGATAGCGGTAAAATCAGGTACAAGAGAATATTGCACATTATGATTTTTTGGGCATGTTTACTAAGAGTTCTATATGTGGAATATCCTAACACACTGGGAAAACTGCTATTCACTTAATTTAAATGTACTTTTGTTGTTCTTATCAACTTCTTTAATCTACCCAATCATTGGCTGTCATTATATCTTAATAAAATGGCAGGAAATAAAAAATTGTACAGATC
The DNA here is from genome assembly GCF_902635505.1 of Sarcophilus harrisii. Taxonomy (NCBI): domain Eukaryota; kingdom Metazoa; phylum Chordata; class Mammalia; order Dasyuromorphia; family Dasyuridae; genus Sarcophilus; species Sarcophilus harrisii. The sequence continues at coordinate 304,135,184 of NC_045427.1, forward strand.
GAGACTATCAGGATAATTTATTAAGGACATTTAATTGTGGGATAATGAAATTCAAAGCTCCTTAAGAGGTGTGGCTCAACTCAGAGCTGAGACTGAAATATGATTATCTAGCTTTTCATTATTCTCTTGCTGGGGTCTTGGAAATGGTGCTAGTGAACTATGGGACCAGTTAAAGGTTAAGAAGTGAAGCGTTAGCAAGAGCTCAGCTGTGGCAGTGCTTAATTAAGGCACTCTGCCAAGGATGAACTGATGCAGCTGCCAAAAAATGTCTAAAAAGGCAGGATGCCTGATTAACCTAGCACTTAGAAACTAAAAAAAAATATGTTTCTGTGCAGCAGCAGATTATGAAAGGGATTCTTATAACAGCTACATGTTCCATGACCATTTCTTTCTGTGACAGTTACTTTTCTTGGGACTTAATGCAATTATCCCATGTGAATGTACCAAATCAGAACTATTTATTCTATTTTCCACCTACTTTCCCCTCACTTCTTCCACTGTTTTCTGACATCAAAGAAAGGATTTGACATGTTACTTTTGTACTAGGTATGATTATATAGTTCTTCTGAATGTTTCTAATGTGGCTAATGGTATATAGTATGTCTCAAAAGTCTTAGTGTAACTTTATATTTTATAATAATATGAGAAATATTAATGCTAAAAACTTAAAATATCACTTGAAAGTTTATTTCACCTTTTAAAAATGTATCTAGTTAAGTGCATTTTGAATGATAAATTTAAAATTTTAATAATAGGAGGACAGTCTGTGATTAGGCATTGTATATGCAACAGTTTATATATATTACAGTTTATATAGAGGAGGTCCTCTTGCTTAGTTACCTTAGCCATCTAATCTTTTTCGTTATAGGATCATGTCAAAATTGTTGTCTTAAGGCTTTCAAATGCAATCCTTTCAGTCTTCCTGTCTTCAGGACAGAAAGAAATATTTTTACAAAGTTAAAAAATTGACTAGGATAGTGTAATAGAACAAGGTGATAATTATGTTGAATTTTAATAGTACCAATATATTTTAATTGTACATAATTAACTGTTAAAAAATTTTTGAAGGGTTAAGTTTATAGAATTTATACTACTAAAGTTATTAAAGATTATAATTGTGCTAAAACTTTAGGGATGCCCCTGTCTATTAGATTTGTTGCATTTACTATTTCATCTTAGTTTATTAACTGCAATGTATAGTATAAAGTGCATGAGTTTGGAAGTGAGAAGACTTGGATTTGACTCACTGTTCTAGTATTTAACAATTATCTGGCCTTGGGCAAGTTACCTTTCTAGCCTTCATCTAGAAGTGGTTCTAAACAGTGGCTCTAAAATTTTGTCCTCAGTATTTTTTATACTGTAAAAATTACTGTGGATCTGTAGAAAGAGTTTTTGTTTATGTGTGTTATATTTGTAGATATTTACCATATAAGAAATAAAAACTAATTTTTAATTTATAGGCCCTCTGAAAAAAGTTCAGAGACCCTCAGAATCTCTGGACCACACTTTTGAGAATTACTGATCTAGAACATGAGAAAATTGTGCTAGATTATATCTAAGTTCCATTAAAGTTCTAATCAGAAATAACCGTATTAAGTCTAGGGGAGATACAAATATAGAAGGTATCTAAATGGGAATGGAACAGAAACACGTGACATTAAGGAGTATAGTAAAGGTGTCTTATCAATTTCAAGAATTCACAATGAGTAAAGCACTCTAAGGCTCTTTTCCCTACCAAATTAAGATTCTTCTTCACATATTTCTTCATAGGACTCTGATTCTTTTCTTGGCATTTTTTCCATTTCTTTCCTTTGACCCAATATTTGATCAGTGGAAATTTTCCTGTAAATGATATCCCTTTCTAAAAGTTCTGGTTTGTTCATTACTTTCCAAGACTAACTCTGTTTGATGCTATACTTTTTCTTTTAGGTTAGCTTTCAATATCTTTGTTCCTTTCTAGTTCTTTTATAAAGGTATTATTTTTCCATCCAATTGGCTCAGTAAAAAAAAAAAAAAAAAAAAAAAAAAAAAAACTGTCTCGGACACAGGCCATGACATTAAGGATATATGGGATGAGAAGAACTCAAAATGGAATGTGACCTGATACTTTCCAAAAAGACAGATATATGAGGAAGGTGAGAACTTGAAAGGATGATTTGATCGAGGTTGGGATACTGAAAATGAGGTGTCAAAGGCCCTAAATACTAAGACTTCAATCACTATGTAATATTGGTAATTTACTAATTTCTACTTAATAGTTGATGAGGCATGATAGTGATCTTCTTTAAGAACAACAACTCATTATCAAAAAGGTTAAATTAAAAAGAGTAAGGTGGTATAATGGATAGATTTGGAAAAAGAAATGTCTGGGCTCAAGTACTACTCTTAGACACTTACTGTGTGGACATGGGCAAATAAGTCCTTTAACTGCATCAGGCAAATTACAAATTATAGATGGATTGTCTCCTATACACTGGGTTCATTTACTGGAAGATCTCATTTCATGAAATCAAAAGTCCTTGATGTGTAATGGTAATGCAAAAATGCCTCTTTTGGGGGTAGCTAGGTGATGCAATGGATAGAGCATCAGTCCCGAAGTCAGGAGGACTTGAGTTCAAATTTGGCCTCAGACACTTAACACTTCCTAGTTGTGTGATCCTGGGCAAGTCACTTAACCCTAATTGCCTCAAGGGAAAAAAAAGCCTCTTTTATCTAATAACCATTGAAGGCCCAATAAAATTTTTCCTAAAATATAACTATAAACACCTGCCACTGTAATAAGTACTCTATATGCAACAATTCTTTTCCTTTTTACCCATCAACCTAAAGATTATACCCAGTATACTGCAAAGGGAAGTTAACAGCCAGGCATTTATGTGTCTGGAAGATTTAGCATATTTATTAATTATGGTTCTGGCTAAAATCAAATTCACATCCATTATTTGTATGTGTACAATGTGTTGTTCTCAAGGCACCACAGTTGAAGACTGTGAAAGAAGACAAAGAAACACAAGGCTTGTCCCTGTCCCAGATGAGCTCACAATTCAAAGAATCTTAGAAGCATCTTACTATATTTTGGGGCAAGAGGTTTCAAAGGGTTTATAGCAAGGGCAGATAGGATCCCATTCACTAAAATTTTATAAGGGTAATCAGTTCAGAAGGGAGGGGGATTTAATTTAATTCCAAAAAATAAATGCTGAAGTCTTATTTCTGTTTCCTTTAGGAATATTTCACTCTCCACAACAATCTAGAACATGGAAAAACAGTTTAAATTATATCTTTCAGTTAAATCTAGCAAACTTGTGAACATGTAGATCAAAAAAATTTTTGAATAACTGTCCAAGGCAACAATTGAAGACATGATACAAATTAGCTGAATGTATTATACAGAAAATTAGTAAAAGAAATCATGGACCAAAGACTTTTTTTTTTTTTTTTTTTTTTTGCTGGGGTAATTGGGGTTAAGTGACTTGCCAGGGTCATACAGCTAGGAAATGTTAAGTATCTGAGTGTTCAAATCTGTTTGAACTCCGGTCCTCCTGACTTCAGGGCTGGTGCTCTATCCACTGCTTCACCTAGCTGCCCTAATGAAAGACTTTTGAGAGACTATTACAAATATATATAGGTCAAGCAAAACAAATTTTCACATTGATCATGTATATGTGGAGATGTATATAAGTATACATATATACATATACATACATAAATAACAGACACATATGTATAGAGATATACACACATTATGCATGTATGTATGTACATATATAAATAAATTCTGCATTCTGAGAGCTTCACTTTCCCATCTGGAAGTAAGCAGCATGTTTCATCATTTGTCCTTTGGATTCATATTAGGTGATTACATTGATTAAAGTGCCTAATTCTTTCAAAGAAGTTTGTATTAATCATATTGCTATCACTGTAAAAAATAATTTTTTTGGTACTTTTCAATTCACTCTGCATTATTTCATATGTCTTCCAAGGTTTCAATTCACTAAATTCATATACTCTATATTTATTCAACCATTTCCTAATTTATGATTACTCCTTCAGGTTCCCATTCTTTGCCATAACAAAAAGAGCCATATTTTTGTACATTTTTAGTTAATAACTCCCTTAAACTTCCCAATCACTAATGCTCTCTTCTCCTTTCCCTCATTTCACTCTTGAATGAAATATGTCTTTGTATCAAACTCTGTGTGCATATTCTTCCCTCCTTTGACCAGCTGAGATAAGAGTGAGAATCAAATATCAGCCACTGCCCCTACCAGGTTCTCTTCCTTGTTTATATAAATGTAGACATTTAGCTCTACACATGCACGCTGATTACAGGGAAAAGTTTTCATAATTTTTCTTTCTCTTTCTCTCAGACCCCAGTGTAATTCTTTCCCTTTCTCCATTCTTTGTGACTTAGAAGAACCATATCTAGGCATTCTGTCTAGTTAAGACTTACCCTCTGACTTCTGATAATGTTAGAGTTTAATGAGACATATATATCCTATAAGATATATAAGCAGTATATTCTTGCTTAGTCCTTTATAAGTGTTCATTAATGTGGGTTTTTTTTTTTAATGTTTCCCTTAATGCTTTACATTTTAATTTTTAAAGTTTTTACTCAGTTTGTCTTTTCATCTATTTCTTTACAAATTCATTTCCCCTTCTTCCCTCCATTTAGAATTATATTCACTATGGCTAGTTAAGTTATCCTTGACTGAAAGCCCATATCCTTTGCCTTCTGGAATAAGGTATTCCAAGCTTTGTGCTCCTTTAGAGTGGTGACTGTTAAAATCATGCATGTTCCTGATTGTGGCTGCCTCAGAAATTGAGTTTTTTCTTTCTCTCAACTTGTAATATTTTTTCTTTGACTTGGAAGTACTAGATTTGGGCTTTAATGTACCTGAAAATTCTGATTTGGGATTTTTTGTGGGTTGTGTGTATGTGTGTGTGTTTTGAGTTTTTGGAGGGAGGAAGTGACTTTTTTTTTCTTTTTTGGCTGAGGCAACTGAGGTTAAGTGACTTGCCCAGGGTCAATCATAGACATAGTGTCTATGGCCACATTTGAACTCGGGTCTTCCTGACTTCAGGGCCGGTGCTCTATCCACTGCGCCACCTAGCTGTCCCCAAAGATAACATCTTTTTTCTTTTTCCACCTTGAAACAGAAGTTCTACTTCTAAGAATTCTGGGAAGTTTTTTTTTTTGTTTTTGTTTTTGTCTTTTTAAGATTTCTTGAAATATGATGTCTAAGCTTTTGTTATTGTCATGGTGTTCAAGTAGTCTGATAAGTCTTGAATTTTTTCTCCTATTTTTCATATGTATTGTTTTCACTATGTTTTGTTTTACATTTTCTTCTGTTTCTTCTTCCTCTCCCCCGAGTCTTTTGACTTTGCTTTAATATTTCTTCTTGACTCATGAAGTCATTGGTTTCTGTTTGGTCCATTCTAATAATTAACAAACTTATTTGTTAATTGGGCAAAGTTTTGTACCTCTTGTGACAACTTTACAATTGCTTTCTCAATTCTCTTCCATAGTTCTAATTTCCTTTCCATTTTTTCTCTAGTATCCTCTTTCATTAACAAAAACATTTTTACATTAAAAAAACAAAACAAAACAACATGTGTGCTTCATTTCTTCTAAGAATTCTAGATGAATTTTTGTTCATATATTATGCTTTTCTTGAGGTTTTACCTGTAGATGTTTTAGCGTCATTTTCTTTGAGATTTGAATCTTAAACATCCCTTAAACATGATAGCTTTTTATGGTGGGATTCTTTTTTGTTTGTTTGTTCAGTTTTCCAGCTTATTTTCTGATTTTAGACTAGATGTTAGGGCTGAGCTCTACCACACTTTTAGAAGGAAGGTCTGGACTAGTCCTTTTGTTTTCTTGTGATATTGAATGTAGTGTTCCAGGATGTCAGTTCAGGTTGGAAACCTGCACATTTGCAGTTCTCCCAGAGTGGTTTGATTTAGGACAAAGTCTGATTGACTGCTGTCCCTCTAAGAGTTCTGAAAGTTCTTAAACTGAATTTAGGTAGAAGTAATAGTTAATTGCTGCTGAACTCAGCCACTATCAGCCACTGGGAAGCTCTGATGATTCAGTGACAAAGCTTCTGACTTCCCTTGCATTTTGGATTGCTGTTATTATTCTCTAGGTTGCAGTCACACCACTGTTCCTTGCTTCTGAATCTGATCCTTTTTTGGTAAGCAATCCAGGATGTCCCTACTTGGGAAAGCCATTCCTACATCTGTCTGCTCTTGATCTGTGTCTCAGAACTGGAAGTGACAGAGCTGTCAGTTGTCATCATCCCCATAGAAAGTCATTAGCATGGATTTGGGGGTGTTCACATGTAGGTCTGAAACTTCCTCTTGCCCTTGAACATGTGCTGGAGTGCTTCATACAGCCACTCCTGCCCAGATTTCATCTTTAGTCAACAAATTTCTCTGTCTTAGTCTCTATGCTGATCTGAGCTGGAAAAATTATTCACTGCAATTTTTCTTGTATTTCCCCATTAGAATCCAGACTGGTGCATTTTGTAGATCTGTTTGGAGGAGTTTTAGGGGAGAACTCAAGTATTGCTTCATTTTACTGCGTTATTTTTGCTCTGCCTACAAGAATCACAGACTCTTAGGGCTAGAAGGGGCCTTACTTTTGTTTGAACCAACTTACTCTTTCACCTTCCAAAGTTGGTAGCATCTTGTCAATAAATGTTACTATGTTTGTATTTCCATAATTTTGCCATCAGAGATATGACAAAACTCTACAACAAAACTATGAAGATAATCTTAAATAATGATTGCTATTTTATTTGATTGTGTCATCAATGTCAACAGATATTATTCAGATTTTACCAGTCACCATACAAATAATATTCTAAAGCAGAACACATCTTTATAGTCACATAGCTAAAGGAAATAGAATGCAAGTCACTGTGTTGATTATTTATTGACTATTAAAAAGTGTTTTACTTAGTAGAGAAAAATATCACCATAAAAGCTCTCTTTTTGTTAAAATCATGTAAAATTCCTTTTAAAAGAAGCAAAAAAAAAAAAAAAAAAAAAAAAAAAAGAGAACTCTTTGAGTACTAATATCAAAGGATATATATGTTTGTCACTGATATGGAGGATATATGGTACAAAATGAAATTATCTCTAGATGGTCAGAAAGTCCATATCCTCCTACATAAAATGATCCTGTTCTGACAGCTTCAAATCCTATATTTGAGAGTATCCTATAATCACTCAAGAAAATTAGCCCTAACTATCCATACAGGAAAATATTTAGGAAATGAAAAATGCTTATTGTCCAGACTATGACATACAATTAAATGCAAAACCTACGGATTTGGTCCATGAGGACATATCTCAAGCAGAAACTACTGATGGTCATTGAAATGGATCAAAATTTGAATAGAAGAAGGAGATGGGCTAGATTGTTTTTAAGAAATTATGAACTGTTTCTAATGATGCCAAGCTTCTTCCTCAAACAAAACCCTATCTTTTGAAGGTCAATTATTTTTTTTCGGTCATTACATACTATTACTATCCTTGGAACAACACAACTACCAAAAATTAAAGTTGTAAATCATACCAAGAAAGGTGGAGATGGTGACTATGAATAGGCTGCAACATATCACAAAGAATTACATAGGGGATTCAGTGTAAAAGATATCACCAAAAAGATGTATCACTAGAACAAGAAGTGTTCTATTCATGCAGCAAGAAGGATATACAAGAGATATCCTACATGCTACAATGGTATTCATGTTATATTGTGAGATCTTAACCAGCATGTTGGGGGAACCTCTTGTAGAGAATTTAATGACAGGCATGGTTGGAGTTAATAAGAAGTAGAGTGGTTTGCTATTTCTCTAGCTCATTTCAGAGATGAGGAATTAAGGCAAACAGGGTTAAAGGATTTGCCCAGAGTCACACAGCTCGTAAGTGTCTGAGGCTGGATTTGAACTCAGGAAGATGAGTTTTCCTGAGTCCAGGCCCAGCACTCCTATCCACTGTGCTATTGAGCTATCCCTGCACCCCTTACACTATCTAGCGATCTCTAGTCATTCAGTACCTCTCCTATTCTTCAATAGCTTTAAAAGATCATAGACAGATTCAGAAATTATATTTAATTCTTTTATCATCCAAGGATAAAATTGTATTGGCCTACTGATTTGACCTCATATTCCTCATTTAAAGAAAAAGCAGAAGAAAAAATATTTTTATTAATTTAACTTTATCATCTTCTGATATGATCATTCAAATCATGTAGAATAGTCCTATCATTTTTTTGATCCTCATCTCAATACAGCTAAAAAATACCCCAACCCAACCCTTTTGTTGTCCTCAGCAAATCTATGTAGTTATGTAGCTTTACCTTCTGAGATTTAGCATTCCTGATACTGGGTTTGTTTTTCCCTCTTCATAATAATATTTTGTTTTTTTCCAAATGTTGGTAAAGATAGTTTTCAGCCTTCATTTTCTTAAGATTTTGTGTTCCAAATTTTTTTCTTCCCCCCTTATTCCTCCCTTCCTCAAGATAGAAAGCAATCTGATAGAGATTATTATACATGTACAATCATTTTAAACATATTTCCATATTTGTCATTTTGTGAAAGAAAAATCAGACCAAAAGGGAAAAGAAGAGGTGAAAATAGTATGCTTCAATCCATATTTAGTCTCCATAGTTCTCTCTCTGGATAAGGAGGGCATCTTCCATCTCAAGTTTATTGGTATTGTCTTATATGATAACTGCTTTACTGAGAAGAGCTAAGTCCTATCATAGTTTATAATATAATATCGTTGTTGCTGTGTATGTTTTCCTGATTCTGTTCACTTTATTCAACATCAGTTCATGTTGAAAAAAAGTCTTTCCAGGCTTTTCTGAAATCAGTCTGTGCATTTTTTCTTATAGAACAATAATATCTCATTACATTCATATATCATAACATTCCCCAACTGATGAGCATCCACTCAGTTTCCAGTTTCTAGCCACTACAAAAAGGGCTGCTACAAACGTTTTTGCACATGTGGGTATCTTTCCCTTTTTTATGATTTTCTTGGGATACAGACTCAGTAATGGCACTGCTGCATCAAAAGGTGTGCACAGTTTGATAGTCCTTTGGGAATAGCTCCAAATTTCTCTCCAGAATGGTTGAATCATTTCACAACTCCACTAACAACGCATGTTTTGACACTGTTCTTTAAGGAATCCTCAGTTTTCTGCCTTTGTTTCTATCTTCTAGGTATGCCTCATTTAAGTTAGAATTAGTAAATGAGTTAGTTCTGTGTCACAAAATTGGCCTCTTTAATCAGTCTCCCTTATTCCTCCTCATCAAAATCACTCCACTTGAGACTTCAGAATTTCACTTTTGATAGTTTCCTAAAATTTCTATTAAGGATGATTGCTAGAACAGGCAGCAGACAACCTATCTCTCACACTTGTTGTTCATGTCTGACTCTCCATGGCTCTTTTTGGGTTTTCTTGGCAAAGATACTGGAATGATCTACCATTTCCTTGTCCAGCTCATTTTACAGATGAGGAAACTGAGACAAGGGTTAAGGGGAGATGAGTCTTTCTGACTTGGGCCTGCACTCTGTGAACCATGGCATTTAGATACCCTCATACACTTCAGTAACATTCTTAAAGCTCATACAAAGACCAAATGATGGTTAAAAAAAAATCCACTGAGAAACTGACTTCTACCATCTCAGAACTCAGAACAAAGCAAGTGCCAGTTCAGGGTGGCCTCCCAGGTAGCAAGAATAAAGGCCTCCCCATGAAAGCTTCAGGAAGGTCAGGAAGCCATAAGATGGGGAACTTGGAAGACCTTACAAGTGACGTTTAGCAGTAGCCATCTTAGTACCAGAACACAAAGACTCTGAAGTCCCAAGCAGTCTGTCCTAAGACACTAGGAAAGGTTCTGAAGATGCAACCCTCTAACCTTTAAATATCCAGAGAACTAGGAACCCAAGTGATCTAAGGTAAGACCAAGTAAGGACTGCCACTCTAGTCAAAAGAAGTTTGGCACCAATGCAAAGCTCCAAGTCAGGAACTAAAGGAGAGATGAGTAAATTGAAGAATACATCAACTCAAATATAAAAATAGAAACTTACTCCCATCTTGAAAAAGAATGAGCGATTCCTTAACAACTTCAAACAGATATTGAAGAAAAATGGATTTTCCACAGGGACTATACAAATAACCAGAAGAAATAAAGAAAAAAAGAAAAAAATGAAATAAAAACCACAGAGGGAAGAACCATGAGAATATATAATATAGAATAAAAAAAATGGCAAATTTTAGCAATGAAATGTAATCCCCAAATGCTGAAGTAGAAATCACAACAGAGCACTGGACCTGGAGTTAAGAAGACTTGAGTTTAAATCTGGCCTTGAGTACTGAGTAGTTTTGTGATCTTGGGAATGTCAGTTAATCTCTGTAAGGACCAAATGAGACTGTCTGCCATCCCAACTGAAAAAAAAAAATGTACACAAAATGCTTATGTGAAATAAGCATAATTAAGCAACATAAACTTTTCGCATTGGTCACATTCAAAAATGTTTGCCAATTTTTTGTCACGAGATAGGCAGCATTCTTCATCATCCCTTATAGAATAAGGGAACTATATTCCTTTAGGAATATAGTTGATCACTGCATTGATAAAAAGATCTAGTCTTTCAGAATTGGTTATTTATTTATTTATTTTGCAGTCCCGATGCTAAAGTATAAATAGTACTTCTAGTTAGTTCTGTTCACTTCATTCTGCATCAATTCACATGTCTTTCCAGGTTTCTCTGAAATGGTTTCTCCATCAAGATCATATTTGTGTCATGGAAGAAATTTGGCAGGATCCCTTTTTTTCTAATTTTGCAAACAGTTGGTATAATATTGGCATTGGTTATTTTAATGTTTGATAGAATTTTCTTATGAATCATCTAGGTCTGAGATTTTTTTCTTTAGGTATTCATTTGTGACTTCATATCTTTTTCTGAGATGTGGTTGTTCAATTTCTTTGTTTCTTATTCTACTAAAACTGTAGATATTTCATATATTTATAAATATTTATTTCATGTAAGTTGTTGGGTTTAGGGGCAGATAGAGGGGCAAATATTTTCTAATAATATACTGTATTTCATTTTAATTTTTTCTCCTTTTTTCATTCTTGGTATGTGAAATTTATTTATTTTTCTTATTTTTAAACTACATGATATTTTTTTAAAAGCTCTACTTAGTTTATCAATTCAAAATTTTAAAAATTGTTAATGTCTTTTTTATTTTGAGGATTTTTATTTTGGTGTCTGGAATTTATAAATGTATTGCTAAGGTTTTTTTCCCCCTTTGTTTAATATTCAATTTGTAAATCTTTTTTTTCTTCTGTTAATGAAAGTATATATATATATATATATATATATATATATATAGTATATAGAAAGTATGTATATATATATATATATATATATATATATATATATAAAAGATATATATTTTCCTTTTTGCTTTGGATGCTTCCCCAAAACTATGATATGATGTTCTATCATTTCTATTATTTGTCTTTGACCCATCAATTCTTTAGGATTAAGTTTAGTCCCCAGGTGATTTTTTTAGTCCTTTTTACAATGAATATTTATTTATTTATTATTGTACTGTGGTCAGTATGTACTTAATATTATTGCTTTTCCACATTTCTTTATGATGTATTTATCCTCTGGTATATGGTCACTTTTTGCAACGGTTCCATGTGCACCTAGGAAATATGTATATTCTTTCTTATTTCTATTTAATAACCATTAATGGTTTATCATTTTTAACTTTTCCAAAATTCCATTTAAGTTCTTAACTTCTTTCCTGTTTATTTTTAGATAGATTTATCTAGTTCTAAAAAGGTATACTGATAGTTCCCAAATAGTATAATCTTACTATTTATCCCTAGAAATCATTTAGCTTTTTCTTATACTATTTACTTGCTGTGTCATTTATGTTAGGCTAGGTTATGTACTGAGATTGATAATATGTACTGAGATTGATAACTCCCTGTTTATTACTTTTAATTAGATCTACTTTTTCTGTTTATTCTGTTATATTTATATATTTTTTTCTGTTATCTATATATATGATTGTTATCCTTGCTTTTTTCAAGTTCAGCTACAATATAACAGATTTTACTCCAACTCATTTTAAATTTGTTTAAGTTGTGTTTCATGTCTATTTCTTGTAAGCAGCTGAATGATCAGGGGGTTGATTGCTAAAGAATGGGGTGGATGTGACAATTTCTTAAAATAAGAGAACAATGAAGTTTGCTTTTTCATTTCATTTGACCATTTAGAGGCCATTTTAATATTATTAGTATTAATATTAGTATTATATTATTAGTAGTATTATTAACCGATCTAATTTCAATATTATTACGTCTCAGAGAATAGGGAAGCCCAGGGAAAGAAGAAAAGGTGGAGAATAGATGGTCCCTGAAGCTGTGAGAATTCATAATTTATTCATTAATTTTGCTATTTTATATGGGCATAATTCATGATACCCCAAAACAATTACAATAGTATTATCAAAGATCACTGATCACAGACCACTATAACAGACATAATGATAATGAAAAAGTTCAGAATATTGTGAGAAATTTCAAAATATGACATGACATGAGTGAGCACATGCTACTTGATAAGTGGCACTCATATATTTGTTTGCTATATGCCAAAGAACTTTGAAAAGGGAGGCTATTATGGAAATGCAAGGTGTATTATATGCAACTTTCATAAAAATGCATATATACTGTATCTTGTGCAATTCTATTAGTACTCAGATTTGATTCTAAGATGGATCCAACCAACCAAGGCTCTTGAAATTCACAGCAACTATTTAAGAGTAAAAAGTTAATGTGATATACTTATAACAAATATTAACTCTAAAAAAATTCTATTATATGTAGAAAAAACAATCCAAAAATGATAAAATCTATTTATAAATCTGTTACCCCAATGGGAATTTGGCTAATATTTTTTATCCATCTATCTATATAAATATATGTAGCATTTTGTATAGTATTTTTGTTTATTATTTCACACAAACTTAAGCTTTTTCAGCTTTCTGATATTTATGCCACCCAAAATTCTGATTGCATTAATCTGTATTATATTTTCACCTTCTTATCTAATACTTAATTGCCTCCTATCCCCATTTATTTACAGGTATTTGCACAGTAATGGTTAATAGCCCTATACAACTCCTATAGAAGATAATTCAACTCTCTCCCTTCTGTCACATGACTAAAGAGGCAGATACTTCCATTTATCAAAAAAAAAAAAAATGTAGTTCATCTAAGTATTCTTTGGAATTTTTCTTGTGGCAGAAAAGTTGCCCAAGTTAGCAAGAGTTTAGGTGACTAATTTTCATGCTTTCCTTTAGTATCTAGATTTTGCCTGTGGGCCTAGCAACTAAGCAACTCAATTTGTTCAAGTTTCTTTCTCTATCTTAAAAAAAAAAAAAAAAAAAAAAAAAAAAGTATGATTCTGGCTCTGAAAAGAAGATTATTTGAAAAAAAATAGTTCTAATGCAACTAAGTGCTTAGAAGAAATACCACAAATAGTTTCAGGAAAAGGATTTGAAAAAGGTATTAAATTATGAGGTGCTGCAAAACATCAAAGAGGAAAAGCTAGAAAATGTAAAAGGCACTACCAAAATGAGAAATGTGAATTTCTTAATAAATCCAACTGTGGAATTGACAAAATTGGATTAGATTTGAGGAAATATAAGTAAGGGACTGAGATGCCATACCAGAGCTGGGGGGAAGGATAGGGTAATGAGGGTGGGATAGAATAACAGTAAAGCAGAAAGGATTAACAAAATTTTGTTCAAAACATATAATGTAATGTGCTTATTTAAAATAAAGCCTTCACCACAGCAGGCAGTAAATTTCTTTGACTTTTAATTATTTGATGTGAAAAATGTTTTTTATGCAGTTTTGTTATAGTTCTTAAATTCTGAAGAAATTTTTTGCTTTTTTTGTACATTTTGGGAAATTGGACCCTACAAAGTTTGTGCATTATCAGAAAGAAATAAAACTCAATTGTCCTAAATCTCTTTTTTTTTGTATCATTCTCCAAATTACAGACCTTTTTTATATTGTATTACACTTTGAATGCAACATCATAAATATATGTGAACTCTAGTGCCTTTAAAAATTGCTTCTATTTTTGTTATATGCCAAATTCTATGTTGGAAGTTCAACCAAAAAGGCACAGGATTACATTAAAGCCCAAAGCTAATGGCAATTTCTCACTATTTAAAATCTCATGATATAATTTTGGAATTCCTAAGTGACTTGACATAACCAGTAAAAAACTGATGAGAACTGATTAATCTTTATGGAGCTGTATTAGAGGCAATAATCAAGAGCAAAAAAAATTTTTTTTATTGGAGCAGCAGATTTTTAAGGCAGAAAGACGAGATAATAAAATAAATATTTCCTGCTACAACATCTTAGTCTGAACATCAACTATTAACCAGGCTCCTGATTTAATGTTCTATTGAAGATTCCTCTGGAAACAACACTATTTGGAGGTGTTTCACAGAATATAAGTTTCCTAGAGATGGGCTCCACAAGCAGCAGCTTATTGTATCCATCAATAAAAATCAGCTAAGATGAAGCTGACAAGATGAGAAAAACATTAGACTTGAAAATGGTGGGTTTGTAAGACACATTATGTTCTATACAAATAAAAAGATTTATTTAAGTTCTCTATTAGATTGAATTGGTTTCAGAAACTTCTATTGGAGTTTTAAAGGCAAATCGGAAACTATTTCCTGGACTGACTCTTCACAGCATGCCTTTTGCTACTTGGATTATATTTCTTAGATTCTGAAGAAATCTTATGCTTTTTCCCCTTCTGTGCATTTTTGGTGCTGAGCTGTATCCGGTTTTCCCACACTCCCGCTTGTCAGAGAGAAGAAACCACAAAAATGTAGCAAAGCAAAGTTTGTCCAAAGAACTGCAATTCCATCTCAGGAGGATAAACATTCCTAGTGCCAAGAAATGAGTACAGTATACCAGCACCTTTAAATATATAACCTCACTGTGTGGTACAGCAACCCACCTACTCACTAGTTCAATCTAGTCTATCACTTATAATAGTAGGGATTACTTAACTGTAGCCTAGGATTACACCAAAAGAGACCAAACTGTCAGACTTGAAAGTTATACATATACTAACTCTACCAGCAAAATGTCTACTTTTCAAATGCTCTTAAAGATAATTTGGTATGAACCTAAAAGGGATTTGGCAAAGAAAGTTGGAGTTCCTTCCCAGTTTTACCAGTGACCTTCATCCATGAATTTCAGTGTCTTTATTAATCCTTCCTTGAAACTCATAAGAGGATCAGATTTCGGATCTAGGAGAGGTCTTCTAATACAATCTTCTCATTTGCTAGTTGTGAAAACAGGTCCAGAGATGTTAAGTGACTTGTCCAAAGTCACATAGTCATTTTAACAGCAGAATTGGAGCTGGAACCCAGGACTCAACTCCCATTTCAATATTTCTCTTTAGAGCTGGGCCAGTAAATAGTTTTTGTGACCAAGAAATCTATTACTGTGGAAATCCAGAATTTTGACTTTTCTCGGGTTGTGTGGTGATTTAATAATATAATTCAACAGCCACAAAGGACAATTTTTGATTCAGATACTGAATTTGAATCAAAGACAGAAGAGAAGCAGCAGCAGTTTCTTTCTCTCAGTTCCAGTTGTCTTTGTTGGAAATTAGAGTTAGTTGATCATGTTAAGTACTAATAAACATGAGATGTTAATGAAACATAAGGGAAACAAAGAAAATCTCACATGCAAAAAAAGCATGCTCAAAAGCATGTCCCATAAAGTCACCTTGAAAAGGTTCTCATTTTAAAAGTGAAGGCTAAAAGAAACAGTATCCAAAATTATAGCTAACTAGTGACAAAAAAATTGGAATGGAAGTTGGGAATTCAGTCTTCTAGAATTAGATTTAAGTTTGAAAAAAAATCTCTTTTTAGTATTAAATGTGTTTTATTAAATATATATTATATAAATATATATTAAATATATGGAATATTTCACAAAAACTGTTGAAACTAAAATCAATTAAATGAATTCATCTAATTGATATCCAAGTCTATATCTGCCCATTAAAAGCCTGAAAAAAGAAAAGTTTTCCTCAAAACATAAGATTCAGACTCTGTTTAAAAAAAAAAAAACAGTTTGTGAAAACAAGTATGGCTTTCAGTTTCTAGAAATTAGGATGTTTCATTTGATTTCAGTTGTGGTAAGGTAGTAGTCCCCTCAGTACTATTCATTGACTACTCACATATTCACATCATCAGGGAAATACAAATGCAATAACAGTCTCAATCCTGGAGGAGCCTAAAAACTGAGGGCAGTTGTAAAAAAAAAAAATACACATTAAAATACATTTAACTAAACAAAATGAAAACAGATGAATAATCATTGATGAACATACCAAAAGTAAGCCATCTGATTTCTCCTAGATTGTCTGAGTATTTACAGTGAATAAATAGCACCAGGAAGGATTTAGAAAAGACTAAGCACTCCTGTACTCTACTCTTCAAAACACCAGCCTGTTCTTGAAGGAAGGAAGGAAAATAATGCAATAATATTTCAGTGATAACAATACTATGACCTAGACAACAAAAAAAAACCCCAAAAAAAACCAAAAACAAAACTTACTTGGAAACTCTTTGGGATGACATCTTCCTAAGCACCTGCTTGTGATTGGGAGGGGGTTTGGGGACCAGGGATGAGGAAGAATTTGGAGATGGCACCACTTTCTGTGGCAGACTGGTAGGCTTCTGACCACTGCCAGTAGTACTGGAGATTCTGTAGCCTGCATTATGTATAGACCACAGATTGGAACTGGGTAATATGAGATTGCCAAAGATTGCCTGCAAAAAGAAACAATGGAAAAAGATTGATGCCTTCTATTAATTATAACCCACCTGCAACAAAAGCCTTTTACCCTTGTTAATTACAAAGAAAAATACTGGAGAAGCCCAATGAAATAGAGAATTGGTACACACACACACACACACACACACAGGTAAAAAAGTTCTATATCGATAGAAGTTTTAGAGTCAGAGGGATTGATGGCCAGGAATTGATAATACTGAATCTGAACCAAAGACAGAGGAGTGTACATCACAAGATGTACAGTAGTCTGAGAAAGAAATGAGAAGACCTGAGATCTTGTCATTGTTCTGCTACAAATTAAAAATATGACCTTAAGAAAGTTCTCAGAGTTTCCCTAAAATGAGATAAATAACAATCATCTATTGGAAAGACAAAATGAGGTAATTGTACAAACACTTAAATGTAAAATCAATAAAAAGAAGATTGCCTTTTGCTTAGAGAGTTTATAGAAAAATCACTAAAGATCTAGAAACCATGAAAGTTAACATATTTCTGTAAGAAGTGATGAAAAAGTAGACTGTGTTCAATTCAGCAATTGTTTAGATAGTGCTCAAGTGGATTGATTTATTTTTTCTATGGCTCAGGGTTTTCTGATTTCAAATTTCAGCATTATTTCCAATAGGCCATAATGTAAATCAATCTCACCAAAATTCTTGTTGTGAAATAAAATTGTAGAAAGGAAAAGCTGTAACACAACTATTACACAGTGATTTTCAGAAAAGGTTTTGCAAATACTTGATTTTATCTCAAGCTATTTTATATCAAACCAAAATGGGAGAGAAGGAAGACCTTACACCTAAAATATTCCTCAAAATTTATTTATACAATGAGGAAACTGCCATTAGATGAGAAACTAATATAAATGACTATAGTGACAACTCAATCATTTACCCTAGTCGTTTCAAGTTTCTACTTTTTTTAAGTCCTCAAAACTCTCCCAGTCACCCAGGCTCACTTACCTAGGTGTTATTCTTAACTCTGTACTCTTTCTCACCATCATCACCCTACCCA
Organism: Sarcophilus harrisii; assembly: GCF_902635505.1. Classification (NCBI taxonomy): domain Eukaryota; kingdom Metazoa; phylum Chordata; class Mammalia; order Dasyuromorphia; family Dasyuridae; genus Sarcophilus; species Sarcophilus harrisii. Next base: position 304,153,144 of record NC_045427.1, read on the forward strand.
TATACCCAATTTGTTGCCAAGATCTATTAATGTTACCTTTGTAACATCTTTGGTACATGGCCCCTTTTCTCCTTGAGCAGGCCCTCATCACTTCACCCTCACCCTCAGACTATTTCAATAGTCTGCAGGTAGATCTCCTGGCCACAAGTTTCTTCTTACTTCAGTCTATTCTGCACTCGCCTGTCAAAGAGGTTTTTTTTAAAAAACACAAGTCTAACCATATCACTCCCATATTCAATAAATTTCAATGGCTACTCATCACTTCCAGAGTTGGGTGTAAAATCGCTCTTTGACTTTTAAAGGCCTTCATAACATTCTCAACCCCACAATCTTTCACATCTTCTCACATCTTACAGCCTTTCTTCCACCTCCTGACATATGTTTAAGTTCAGGGTCAGGGGCCTCCTAGCTATTCCTCAAGCAAGACTCTATCTTCCTTACCCCAAGTATTTCCCTGATAGTCCACAATGCTGAATACTCTCTATTCTGCTTTCAGGCTTCCTTGAAGCACTCAGCTAAAATAACACCTTTTATAGGAAGCCTTTTCAGATCAACCTTAATTCTAGTCCTTTCCCTCATTTGATTATTTCCAATTAATCCAGTAGATAGCCAGCTTGTACATGTTAATTGCATGATGCCCCCACTTCTACCCTCACAAAATAAGTGTGTTTCTCAAGAGCTGAGATTATCTTTTTGCCTTTCTTTGTATCCCCAGTACTTAGTATGGTGCCTGGCACATAGTAGGTGCTTAACACATTTATCCATTGACTGATAGATTGACAAGTTAAAGTCTGAGAATGAAACCTTAGGTAGACTTAGATGGAAATGGAATTCATTATCAGATGGGAACAGAAAATAATTCTTCGATATTATGAGGACTAGAGACTTCATCAGCATTTCCAATGAAAAATACTAATCTACATTTATTCATCTTTGCAAGGTAGAAAGTTCTACATCTCTTTTGTAAGAGGAGATTTGTGTCATTACTCAAAGGTCTAACTTTTAGCAGTGATGTGTGTATGGCAATTAGTTTTGTGTTCTTTATCAATAATTTTTTTCTTTTTCACTAAAAGCAGATTTGTCTTCTGGCATTTTGAGAACAAATATTAGCTACAGAAAAATATTATTAAAAGAAATAATTTTGGTTGCATAAAAACATACATATTATTAGTCCTTTATTAAGTTCTACTATATTATGATATAAAAATAGCAAGCTGTTATTTATTTTTCATTGTAAACTCATGTAAGTATCGTATTCATTGTGCTTCGTTTAAGACCACTATTATTTGCATTCTAAATATTCAATAAAACAGTAAGCAGAAACAAGTCCTTCAATATTTGTTCCTATCAACCAAAGAAACTGAAAAACAAAAAATACAGAAATCTATTGGAGAACTGCACTCTTAAAAACTCCCACATATCTAGGGTCTTTTATGCTTCAAAACAAAATATGTCTTGATTGCATCTTTGTGGAGGGAGTGGGGGGGGGGGGGAGAGAGAGAGAGAGAGAGAGAGAGAGACAGAGAGACAGAGAGACAGAGAGAAAGAGAGAGAGAAGGAAGGAGAGAGAGACTAAATTATATAACATTTCTACATAGAGATAATATTTAGGCAAACTCATGGTCTGATCACTTAGAATCACAGAATCACTCTAGCATAAATTAGTTCAACCCTCCCTCTCACATTTACAAATGAGGAAATTGAAGCAGGATGTTTAAACGGCTTGCCTAGAGTTATATAATTAGTTTGTGGCAGAAGTGAATTGGAACTAAAATCTCTTGGCTTTCAGGACAATCCTCTTTCCTTATTGCTATAACTTAAATCAATATATTCTTATAAAAGGGAAAAAAAACTTGAATTACCATAATCTTATAGTTCCATTACTTGTAGTACCTATATTCTAGCCTGATCTCTTAGTACTCTCTGTACTCCATGTATGCACATAAATTGTACTTTGCATTATATTTTCCCACATAGATGTTTTATTATTTTTACTAGATTGTAAAAGCTTTAAGGGCAGGAATTATTTAATTTTGTATTCTGATTAGGGGTACAGATTGTATCTTATTGAACTCTTTATCTTCCCTGACAACTTATACATAATAACCATTTGAAAAAAAATTAAATTAATTTTTATTTTTATTCTGAATTTAACAAATACCAAATAGATTGGATTATTTTTGTATATAAAATGGAACAAAAAAAAAAAGATAGATCCTCTCAATAAGTATATAGGAATGGACGAATTAGTTTGCCCTGGTGCTTATCAATGACCCAGAAAATGAAGACTCATCTAAGGAAATTCATACATGGAAAGTCTACATAGGAGATCAGCAGTTGGAGCAATCTATGTGTGTTGGCAATCACCTGCAGAATAAGGGCCACACAGTTCATTATTAGTTAATTTATAGAGAATATAGGAGTTTTGGAAGCACAGGTGATTTCTTCAAGTCCTAATACTAATATATCAACTAATTTTTGCTATATTTGACTGGCTTTTTTCTTGGATGTGGGAAATAGTTATGCTACAGGGAATGGACTCACAAAACCACAGTCTGAAGACTGGCTGAGCCCCAGAAAAAAGACAGGAAAGGTTCTTCTTCTCCCACATGTGTTTGGCGAACATAAGGGCACTCGTGGGTGGGATGAAGGAGTTTCTGATAGACAGAACACAGACTTCATCTTGGAAGGTGAAAGGGGAAACAAAATCTGAAATCTTTGACCAGTAAGCTAGTACTGTTCACTGATTAAATCCTTGGGGCCAGAAAACTCTCTTTCCTTCAGCCTTCACTCAGGTTTCATGGTAGTAGATCTTGGACCTGGATTGACCACCTGCAATAAAATAATTGTCCATATTCATAGTTACAAGAATTGAGGAAGGCAATAATACACGTAAATGTAACATTTACTTGTATTACTTCTTACAATGGATCCATTTCTCTTCCTTTAAAAAAAGAAATTTTTATTTTTTATATCACTTACATATCCTATCAAATCTCTTCTCCCTCTCCTTCCTAGGTAGCCATCCTTTATAAGACAGAATTAAAAAATAGAGGAAGAAAAAAAATTCAGCAAAACTAGCTAACATATTGAAAAAATCTAGTTTTATATGCAGTAATTGAGATTTATGGTTTCCAACCACTGGAAAGCAGGGGATATTTGTGTCTTCTAACATCTCTTCTTTGGAGCCAAGTTTGGTTGTTATAATTTCAGTTTCATTTGTTTTGATAGTTTTCTTCTTTTCACCAACTTTGCTGTAGTCATAGTGTATACTGTTTCCCTGATTCTGCTTATTTCACTCTGTATCAGTTCAAATGTCCTCCCATAATTTGCTGTTCTTATTATTCATCATTTCTTACAGCAGAGTCTATTATATTTATTATGTACCATAATTTATTGAACTATTCCATAGTCAGTGGGCATCTACTTGGTTGCCAGTTCTTTGCTACCACAAAAAGTATAGCTAGAAATATTTTGGTGTGTACTGACATCTTTTTGTCACTGACCTCCATCGAGCAGTAGAATCTTTGTGTCAAGAAATATGAACTAAACACTTAGTTAATCTTTTCACTTAATTCCAAATTGCTTTTGAAGCTGGATGGATGAATTCACAGCTCTGCTAGAAATCTGGACCTCTTTCTATTGCCCTTCCCCAATTCTGACTTTTTTCTTTTTCAATTATCTTTGACAATTTACTGGGTGTGAGATAAAACTTCAAAGAGTTGTTTTAACCATTTCTCCATTAAGTGATCTGGAACAGTATTCTATATAATTGTCAGTAGTTTGCATTTTTCTGAGAACCATTTATTCATCTTCATTGTGAGTCCTTCATTGTTAATTTAGGAGGTAGGGATTTCCAAGTATTGATCTCATGATATACAGTCTATCATGAGAAAGTCTATATTATATAATAAGGTATGCAAACATATTTTAGTGTGGTTATTTCTGGTTGTTGAAATACCTGAGTGTTTGTGAGCTTGGACTGAGATAACAAAATGAGCAAAAGGACTGTGCACAATTTCTGGATTCAGCTACAAAGTCCACACCAGTCTGTCATAACTCTGATGGGGGAAGGGCAGAAAAGCTTAAGCTACTGTTCAAACAAAAGGGCAGCAGAGAAGGCTAGACAGACCACCCAAGAAAATAAGGCAGCCCTTCCAGTTGCCAAAGATATACAAAACTCTTCAGTGCATCCTTCTGTCTCTAAAATGAGCTTTTTTCTCCTAAACTCTTTTGAGAGGCTTTTAATATTCTAAAGTTCTAAAAGTTCTAAATACCTAATTCAGAGTTAGCATGGATAATGAAGGAGATAAAACAATCCACTAGTCAGTCAGAAGCCAGGATGCTGCCATTATACAGAATGAGGTTATATGTATATCACATCCATGATCTTCTTATAATAAGAAATAACACCTCCTCAAGTGAATTAATCAGGCATAAAGTGGCAGATGTTGAAGTTTACATCAAACAACTTATTTCTTTGTCAAATAGAGCCTAGATAAAATCATGATTTCTTTCAGATTCTGTGAGCAATGCAGTACAAAAAGATTAGACTCAGGAAAGACAAGCATTCAAATGCTACCTCTAACACTTTGTGGCTTGTGACTATGAGCAAATTATTTGGCATGGGTCTCTGTTTTCCCAACTATACAGTGGCAAAATTATATTGGTTGCATAAAGTTCACAAGGATCGCATGAGAATCAGATGATATTGTATATAAAAGCTTGGCAAACCTAGAAACACATCACAAAAGGGCAGATTTTTTTTTTTTTTTGGTGGAAATTAATTGCTATACTGAACTCCTGGTAAAGAAACTTTTACCAATGCAGATCAGCATGGGGAATTTCCAATCTGTGGACATTTTAGGACTCTGAAGCACTTACAAATCAAATGATTTGCCTAGGGACACACAGCTTGTAATCAATCAAAACAAGAAACAACTGAAATCTCTCTGACTCCAGAACCAACACTAATATCCACTATTCCCAGACTGCCTCTCTCAATATTATTATTTTTTCTCAGTAAGGTGCAGTGAGCAACTAAATAACGATTGTTGGCAGACTTAACGAGTTAACTCTTTTAGGCAGCTTCTAAAAATGTCTTAATCAATGCCAGATAATAATTTATATACTCTGAGAAAATGTTTTATAAACTGATGTTGATTCTCCTGGATTACTTCTCTCTTTGATGTTTAAAAAATATCTTTATTTGTAGATTTACTACTGAGACAACCTGGTGACACATTTCTTTTAATCTTTTCTTATAAGTCAGTTTATCCTACCTTTAATCATTTTCCTGTTTTTTTTTTTCCTTTAACCTCTCAAGTCAATGAACTAATTTTCAAAGCCTTTCTTAACTGCCTGAGTCAGGAGAGATTAGTCTGAACCCAAAATGTACCTTACTGTGTTAGATTCTACAAAGCTATGTTAATTTCAGATTCTTCATTTTTATAGTACTATTTTTCTCCCATCTCTGTATTTGGCACAGAAAAATGACTGGTTGCTTTGAATCTGAATCTGTACTTTCTTTATCTTACTAAGAATTAGTTTCTTGTCAGTTAATTTTGTAAGGCTATATTTGTCATTCATGTTTTCTGATTAATGAAAATTAATTTTACCTATGGTGTCTTGCTTTCCACTCATATTTATATTGGAATGTTTCTTAAAAATGTCCAACATTATCTAATTAATAGTGGCAAATATCACTGATTAGTAAGTAATAATATCTGAGTCTCAGTTTTTTCATCTATAAAGTAAAGAAGTTGGACCAAATGATCCTCTGAGAATCTTTAGGACTCTCTATATATCAGGTCTATAAGTGTGATAATAAAATTGCTCAATTTTGTCATTTTCTAAATTAATGTACATCATATTGGCCAAGGAAAAAATAAGACTTAAGATGAGACTATATAATTTTGGGGATTTAACAAAAAGTCCTAAATTCATATTAAATGTAATATCAATTCCCTTTAAAACTGAAAAAAAAAATGCCTTTCTTTAAAGCAAACTTGGAAATAAGCCATTAACTTATTTGGCCACTTATAGGTAGGTTCTATTTTGTATGTGGTCCATGGATGACATTTTATTTTTAAATTTTAATAATTATTTGTATGATGAAATTTATTTATGCTGTCCCTATTTTTGTTTAAACAATTATCTTATTTTAAGAGTGTAAGAAACTCATTCAATACAATGGGTTCTATTTTATTTACCACTAAGAACACATTATTATATAAACCTTGAAGTCACATGTTCTGTAAGCATTTTTCGAATGGCTGGGGTCCACAAAATGAGGAGGTTTTCTCTTTAGCCCATCTTTCACAATGATACTACTTTAATTCCTCACATGCCCATAGGCAAACAAACAGATACTAACCATAAATCAGAGTGAAATGATGGAAAGAAGCTGTTCACAATGTAGCTGTAGCAAAGCAACTTTTAAAAGACACTGAGCACTTTAAAAATGTCCATATAAAGCACAAGAGCTATCTTTAATAGCTGGTAAACATACTGCTCCTTAATGAATCCCAAACCATCTGAATTCTGCCAAGTCATGGTTTAAAACATGATTTTAGAATTTTCACATTTTCTTCCTCAACCCTGAGGCTTCTTTGGATAAAGCTACTAAAAACTGCTGTAATTAGGTTAAAAACACTTCTCAATCATTCAAAAAATTTTAAGCTAAATTTAAAAAGCAAGTTGATCAAGTAAAATGACTTCAACCAAGAGATCTGCTTCAGTTGATTTTAAAATTTCTTCACTCTCCATAGATTTTACATAAAAGCATCAAGTTAGCTATCCAGAAACAGAACATGTATGGTTTTCTAACACAGAGCCAAGAAGTAACCATGTAGAGGGAGAAGAACAATTCCAGTTCTGCAGGATCTACAGAAGGTGAATTTCTCCCTACTCACCAATATTCTAAATATATTCCCCAGATAAGCCAGCAGCATGTTAGGAGCTAAGGGCAGATGAAGTTCTTAGCTCTTCAAGAAACCACCTGGAAAGTGAATTAGACTTGTGATTGGAAAGAGCCATCTACAACCAGAGAGAGAACCATGGAGATGGAATATGGATCAAAGCATAGTATTTTCACCTTTATTGTTGTTGTTGTTTATTTGCATGTTTGTTTTTTCTTTGTGTTTTTTTTTCTCTTTTGATCTCATTTTTCCTGTGCAACATGATGAATATGGAAATATTTTGAGAAGAATTGCACGTTTAATCTATATTAGATTGCGTGTTGTCTAAGGAAGGGAGGAAAGGAGAACAGAGGGAGAAAAATTCACAATACAAAGTTTTGCAAAAGTGAATGTTGAAAATTATCTCTGCATGTATTTGGAAAAATAAAAAAAATCTATTTACAAGTTTAAAAAAATTAATATACCATCTTATCATCTAGAAAAAAAAGTCTGCTTGACAGAGAGAACATATGCCTAAAGAGAACTTCTTGAATACTTCACAGGATGGGAGACAAATACTTTCAGCAATCAGGAATTGGACTTTCAGCAATCAGGAAATGGGAGTGACTCTTTAGTTATGAGTGTTTTATAAGCCTGAGCCTACTGTCCCACTGGAATCTGTATGAACATGTGGGAAAGGGTGTCACAGACTTTGGGGAGGGAGGATCTTTCTGTTGTTCTTTTTGTACCATATTAGTAAATACCCTTTTCTAGAAGCTCTTAAGGCTAGCTGATGAAATGATTCTCAACTAAAAATCTTAGAGGGAAGTATTCTAATGGACCCAGGCATGGAGTTCAAGAGTCACCCCTGACTCTTCAAGAGTATCTCTAGAATCCTAAGAGGAAGATATCATAAGCTTTGCTCTGGGAAGCTGAATCATCAGTGGGTGTATGAGTTGTAATAGTGATTTTCAGACCTTAAATGGGTTACACATAATATTAGTAACAATCAACATAAGTGGTCAAGGACTATAGCTAAAAGGCATATTAGTATAAATCATTACTGATCTTACTATTTAACTTTGTCATTCAGAGACAAAACCTCAAAGTGTAAGCACAATGGGACTTTTAAATATGAAAATAAGCATTAGAATTTATAACTAATTCAAAATAGAATAGACTACTATTAGTAATTAAGTATTAGTATTAAGAAATTGTATATTCCCTAGAGAATCAATCAAAAAACTGAAATAATCCACAAGTTTAGCAAAGTTGCAGAATACAAAATAAATCCGCATAAGTCATCGGCATTTTTATACATCACTAACAAAATCCAACAGTAAAAGATATAAAGAGAACTTCCATTTAAAATAACCGCCAATAAACTATGCTCAAAAAGTTATCAAACTGTGCATACCCTTTGATCCAGCAGTGTTACTACTGGGATTATATCCCAAAGAGATTATAAAGAAGGGAAAGGGACCTGTATGTGCACGAATGTTTGTGGCAGCCCTTTTTGTAGTGGCTAAAAACTGGAAACTGAATGGATGTCCATCAGTTGGAGAATGGCTGAATAAATTGTGGTATATGAATACTATGGAATATTACTGTTCTGTAAGAAATGACCAACAGGATAATTTCAGAAAGGCCTGGAGAGACTTACACGAACTGATGCTGAGTGAAATGAGCAGGACCAGGAGATCATTATATACTTCAACAACAATACTATATGATGACCAGTTCTGATGGACCAGGCCATCCTCAGCAACGAGATCAACCAAATCATTTCCAATGGAGCAGTAATGAACCAGCTATGCCCAGAAAAAGAACTCTGGGAGATGACTAAAAACCATTACATTGACTTCCCAATCCCTATATTTATGCACACCTGCATTTCTGATTTCCTTCACAAGCTAATTGTACAATATTTCAGAGTCTGATTCTTTTTGTACAGCAAAATAACGTTTTGGTCATGTATACTTATTGTGTATCTAATTTATATTTTAATATATTTAACATCTACTGGTCATCCTGCCATCTAGGGGAGGGGGTGGGGGGGTAAGAAGTGAAAAATTGGAACAAGAGGTTTGGCAATTGTTAATGCTGTAAAGTTACCCATGCATATATCCTGTAAATAAAAGGCTATTAAATAAAAAAAAAAAATAACCACCAATAGTATAAAATATTTGGGAATCTATCTGCCAAGGGAAAGTCGGGAACTATGAGCAAAACTACAAACACTTTCCACACAAATAAAGTCAGATATAAACAATTGGAAAAATATCAAGTGCTCTTGGATAGGTCAAGCAAATATAATAAAAATTACAATACTCACTAAACTAATCTATTTATTTAGTGCTATACCAATAAGACTCCCAAGAAACTATTTTACTGATCTAGAAAAAATAACAACAAAATTCATCTGAAGAACAAAAGGTCAAGAATTTCAAGGGAATTAATAAAAAAAAAAAAAAAAAAAAAAAGCAAATGAAGATGGCCCAGCTGTGCCAGATCTAAAACTATATTATAAAGCAGCGGTCATCAAAACCATTTGGTACTGGCTAAGAAATAGAGTAGTTGATCAGTAGAATAGGTTAAGTTCACAGGACAAAATAGTCAATAACTTTAATAATCTAGTTTTTGACAAACCCAAAGAACCCAGATTTTGGGATAAGAATTCAATGTTTGACAAAAATTTCTGGGAAAATTGTAAACTAGTATGGGAGAAACTAAGGCATTGATCCACACATAACATCATATACCAAGATAAGGTTGAAATGGGTCCATGATCTAGACATAAAGAATGATATTATATATTAATTAGAAGAACATAGGATAGTTTACCTCGTAAACCTGTGGAAGAGGAAGGAATTTGTGACCAAAGAAGAACTAGAGATCATTATTGATCACAAAATAGATAATTTTGATTAGATTAAGTTAAAAAGTTTTTGTACAAAAAAAAAAAAAACTAATGAAGACAAGATTAGAAGGGAAGCAATAAACTGGGAAAACATTTTTATATTCAAAGGTTCTGATAAAGACCTCATTTCTAAAATATATAGAATTAACTCAAATTTATAAGAAATCAAACCATTCTCCAATTGAAAAATCGTCAAAGGATATGAACAGACAATTTTCAGATGAAAAAATTGAAACTATTTCTAGTGATATGAAAAGGTGCTCCAAATCACTTTTGATCAGAGAAATGCAAATTAAGACAACTCTGAGATACCACTACATACCTGTCAGATTGGCTAAGATGACAGGAAAAGATAAGAATGTTGGAGGGGATGCGGGAAAACTGGGACACTGACACATTGTTGGTGGAACTGTGAATGGATCCAACCATTCTGGAGAGCAATTTGGAACTATGCCCAAAAAGTTATCAAACTGTGTATACCCTTTGACCCAGCAGTGTTTCTGCTGGGTTTATATTCCAAAGAGATCTTAAAGGGAGTGGGGAAGGGACTCACATGTGCAAAAATGTTTGTGGCATCCCTTTCTGTAGTGGCAAGAAACTGGAAACTGAATGGATGCCCATCAATTGGAGAATGGCTGAATAAGTTGTGGTATATGAGCATTATGGAACATTATTGTTCTGCAAGAAATACCAATAGGATGATTTCATAGAGGCCTGGAGAGACTTACATGAACTGATGATGAGTGAAATGAGCAGAACCAGGAGATCATTATATACAGCAACAACAAGACTATCCGATGATCAATTCTGATGGGCGTGGCTCTCTTCAACAATGAGATGATTCAAACCAGTTCCAATTGTTCAGTGATGGAGAGAGCCATCTACACCCAGAGAGAGGACTGTGGGAACTGAGTGTGGACCACAATATACTATTCTCACTCTTTCTATTGTTGTTTTCTTGCATTTTGTTTTCTTTCTCAGGTTCTTTTTTTGTTCTTGATCCAATTTTCCTTGTGCAGCAAGATAACTGTATAAATATGTATACATATATTGGACTATCTGCCATATAGGGGAGGGGTGGGAAAAAGGAGGGGAAAATTTGGAACAGAAGGTTTTGCAAGGGTCAGTGGAAGGGTGAAAAATTGCCCATGCATACATATGTTTTGTAAATAAAAAGCTTTAATAAAAATAATTTTAAAAAGGAAAAAAGAAAAGAAAAGAAATTGTATGTTAACTAGGGTTGCTATAGCCAAAGAATTCATCACCAAGTGGCCAGACTATTTGTGATGAGTTTCTCTGTGCTTAGCTAGGCTGGTTCTTGGAAAGCAGATATAGTCTGTTTCTGGGACTGTACTTGAAGCCAAACTGGCATGGAAGAATTTGGCAGAGCTTATGTTCCTTTGCTCTTACCTTAGAGAAGTCAGGGTCATTTGTATGTCAAGATTAAGGGTCAGAAATACATACCATGGGCAGGACTGGATAGGTTGTGATCCTTTTAAATATTCAATAATTTAACACTTGTACTGCCCATAATTGAACTGAATTAAAAATTTTACTGTTTTATATACAATATTAATATAAAATCATGTTATTATTGGATGCTTATAAATCCATGGTTAGCTTTAAGTAACCTACTACCCCCTAATCTGGCAGTAGGAAGCTCATTCTAGGGGGAGACAGGAGAGAAACCAATTACAGCATAGGATTTTTACATTATCTTTTTTCCCCCCAGAAGAACTGAAAACACACACACACACACACACACACACACACACACACACACACCCTGATTTGTGTCTCTATTTCTCCCTAGTGTCAATTTATTCTCACTGTCTCCCTCTAGAGCAAGAAAAATGCTCTTTGTTAAGTCTTTCCTATTTTGGCTGAATTCAGATTTGTTATTGTGTCTCCTTGGTAGGGATATCTGATAGAATGGCCTTTCTGTAGGGACGGATATATTGATTATCTCTTGTTGGCCATGAGGACTCTTTTACTTGGCAATTAGAACTCTATGGATCTGTTTAAAGGGCCATAACTTAGGACTCTTTTTTTCTGTTGTCCTTGAAGTGAAAGAACAACTCTCTCAATTCCTAAAAAAGCCTATAACCAGCATGAGACTGCCTCTGATTTTGTCTTCTTTCCTGTGGTACAGGAGCTCAAAAGGCACCTGACATCTTTCCTCTCAACTGACTGTAATCATTCTATGATTCTTTATTGCTTTATCCCTCTCCTGTATAGGAATAAAACTTACCTCTTATATATCTAATTCAGGTATCCTGGTTACCTTTTTTACTTTCTCCCTTCCACCCTGGCCTCGGTCCTTGGGAAGGACCTCTTTGACTATAGCCCAAAATAGAATCATTCTTTTTTTTATTCCCATAGTATTTTTTTTCCAATACATTTAAAGATAATTTTCAACATTCATTTTGTAAAATTTTCTGTTTTAGATTTTTCTCTTTCCCTAAAACAAAATTATTCCTAGGAATCTTGTGGTGGTGGAAAGCTCTGGGAGCTTAATTCCACTAATGAGGAGATAAGCAACCCTAGAGCATCAAATTCAGGGTAAATTATGAAAATAGGTAAAAGCCAGAGATTACTGCCAAACCCTGAAGCCCCAGACTAGTGGTGCCATATTGGACTATCAATCAATGCTAGGCAATCCACAGTGAGAAACAAGAAATAAAAATTGTTGCTATTTCCTGACAAAGGTCACAAAGGGAAAAAAAGATTTTAAAGTAGGTTATGAGATCCAAATTAATGCACCCCCCTGAGGACCCAACCATAGACATGTAATCATGCTTTCAAAGTCCTTAAGATTAATCTTGTTTGTATTTGCCTTCCATCAAGCTATATGGTGATGAAGATGTCCTAGACAGTCAGTGTAGCATGCTTACTCTCTTTTTGCCATGCTGAGAATCTAATATATTATTGTTGGCAAAATGAAAAGAAGACTGAAAACTCCTGCTGAGATTCTCCTCCCTTTTCTCCCTTTCCTCTCCCAAACACAAACACACAGCTGCTGAAGTTCTCTGAGAACAGTATTAATTCCTGCATGGAGGCAGAATTTTTTTAGGCCCCAACACTATCCAAAGAACTTTTTGGATCAGAGTGGCAGGAATTGGTTGTGTATGTGGATCCATGCCAGATCTGAAAGGTGATAGGTCCACAGATGCCTGGAGACATTTGGGCACACACACATGGGCACAGAAATACACCCACTGTCACCAAAGAGCACATCACACTTTTGATGCTAGAAAGGGTGTGAAAGACTCGCTAAGCTCAGCTTCTCCTGGCCCCTGCCTGTTACAGTCACGTTGGTCACTGTTGGCCCTGCTTCAGGAATTTGGATGAGTGCTTCCACTCTATATCCAGGCTGGTTTAGAAAGTGATAGAAAGGCCAAAGTCAAGAAACAAATTTTCCTCTCATTTAAAGTGACCCTGCTATCACTGAAAATTAAGTCATCTAAAATTGAAGAGTTTTATACCACACTGCAGGAAGAAGAAAGATGGATAGAGGTGGGAGGAAAAAAGAAGAGTTTTAAAAACAAACCAGTTTTTTAGTTAATGGAAACTTCAGGAGTACTGCCTTGGCCATCAAAATATACTTAATTTTTCTGCTTTCTGAACCACTGGACTCTTTTCAGTTTGTATGAGGCAGAGGAGAGAGGCGGAGGGAAGGGGAGAGGGGGTGTGAGCAGAGGTTTAACAAAGGATCACTTTAACAGAAACTACTGAGTAATCGCTCTGCACGGGGCCAAGAATAACATCAGCTCAATGTCAGCAATTAGAATTGGGTCAGTTAGGCCCCACAGCCAGCACAGCCCTCCTCTTAGACCCCAGCATGGAGAGCTGATGTCATCAGCAGTCTCCATTGCTCATGAAAGACCCTCAGACAGAGATGAAAGAAAGGCTTTTTGCATTTTCCTTGAGGGGTAATAACCCAGCTTGAGGAGGAAATGGGGGAAAGAAACTGAGGTCAACTCAGGAAAGAAAACATACATCTCATCTATATGTATGTGTGTATATATATATATATATATATATATATATATATATATGTGTGTGTGTGTAACATGTATGTGTATATATATTTATATATATATATATACCCAAACATATATACCTACAAATGTACGTGTGTATATATATATGTTATCTGTAGTACAATGTAAGTATAATATTATTAAAGATATATTTATTGTTATATATGTTCAAAGAGAGTCATTAGAATGCAAATGTAGATATTATGATTGTTTTCAAATGGTTACATCCACTTATTTATATGGGTAGCATAGAAGCAGGGTATACTGAAAGTAATTCTCATCTTGAATCCTAGGCCCAACTATTAACAGGCTGCTTGCTGAGTAGCACTAGTGAAAGTACAGCAACAGTGGTAGAGAGCAAGAAAACATTTAGATAACCTATTTATGAAGAAGCAGTGGCAGCAGGGGAGAAAAAAACAATGAAACAAAAGCTCCTAGAAAAGAACTTCTGCCAGACAGTTTGTATGGGAGATTTTCCGTTCTCAGTGTACAGCTGCTACCGAAGCAGAGAAACCTTTCCTAATATTGATGCCCTTTGAGATGATATGGAAAACCAATACAGTTCTAGGATTTTCATAGGATGATAAAGAGATGGGAGGGGATTCTTTCCCTCCTCACCCTGGATTCCTCTGCTTCCTTCAAATTCTAGCTACAATCCTAATCTTATACAAGAAGTCTTTTCTAGTTTCTCTTAATACCACTGGCTTTCCTCTGTTGATAATCTCCAGTTATTGCATGGGATCATGTTTATAGAGACATATATATATATATATATATATCATATATAGAGACCATAACACACACAAATACATGGAAAATAGGTAAAAAAAAACCAAAAAAAAAAAAAAAAAAAAAAAAAAAAACAAAACCACCACCACCTCAGGAAAGAAAACAAATCTCTGTAAGTTTGTATATGTTAGATATATATGTGTATATATATATATATAAAATTTCCATATCATATTTGTTCTAATATAGTTCATTTTGCCTCACCCATTTGATTGTGAGTACCTTGAGAGCAGACTTTTTTATATTCCCAGCACAGTTCCTGGCACAAAGTAGATGTTTAATAAATACTAATTGACTGACTTTCTCATAAGCACTAGGATAATTATATCCCTTTTTAAGTTCTCATTTTTACTTCTTGCTCTCTACCAGGTAGCCAAGATCATATACTTCTGTATCTTTGTCTTAGAACCATCTCTATCAAATGTCTCTTTCATGTCATGAGATCAATCTTCTCCTAGATGACATGTAAATTAGAATCTGAGCTTGTTATTTCCCACTGTTGATGACTAAAATTCACAGATTATGAACTTCTGAATATGCACTTAGGATCACAGAAATACAGATTTAGAGCTAGAAAGAGCCACAAACACTATTTAGTGGTGGTGGCATTCAGTCACTCTATCGTGTCCAGCTCTTTGTGACTCAGTGGATCATGACTGACCATGAACTTTTGTTGGAAAGATACTGCCATGGTTAGCCATTTCCTTCTCTAGTGAATCACCTTTCAGCGAGCTATCAGAGATTAATTGACTTGTTCAGAATCTCACAGCTCCAAGTGTCTGAGGCTGCATTTGGCCTCAAGTCTTTCTAACTCCAGGCCCAATACTCACTATGCACTGAGCCACCAGCTACTTCGTCTACTTAGTTTAACTCTTTTTGACCAGTTTAACTGGTCACAAGTAGTAAGAGGTAGGATAGAGATTTGGACCAAGGCAAATTGACTCCAGACCCAATTTCCAAATACATCCTAGACTTGATATCTTTCTATTCCATTTGTTTAATTTGGGCTTTTTAAAATCACAAAATCTTACAATATTTTAGATATGGTAACTGCTATGATTATAGACAAAAAACTAAAGAGAAGGGCAGCTAGGTGGCGTGGGCAGTGGATAGAGCACCAGCCCTGAAGTCAGGAGGACCCGAGTTCAAATCTAAACTGAGACACTTAACATTTCCTAGCTGTGTAACCCTGAGCAAGTCACTTAATCCCAATTGCCTCAGCAAAAACAAAACAAAACAAAAAAACCTAAAGTGAACTTTCTCAAACTATAAGATGAGAAAGCTATCTAATCATTATCAAAAACATTTATTAAATTACCACTATGCTTATTTTTACTATTTTTACTACTTAATAAATTTTCATTTTTTACTTTAAATTTTTTAGTTTTAATATTTACTAATTTGTCATTATCACAATCACTAAATTATGTTACTAATCACTAATGTATTATACTATTCAAGTTACTACAAAACAATCTCTATAATCCTTAAATAGCAATTTTATATTAGGCCCTCATTTAATATCCTTTTGCAAGAAAAAAAGGAATGATGGTCTCTTGCAGGTAAATGCTAAGAAAGAGCTTTAATTTCTTTGAGTCTCATCTTTGGTCACAAATGGCCAAAAATTGTTCAGATTGATGCAGTGAATCATTGACTACTCATACTTTTGAAAAAATGAAGCTATACCTCATAGAATCTATTAGAAAATATGATAACTTGATCTAAAAGTGTTAAAATTATGGGTTGGTGGGAAACATAGGATATTCTCACTGTTAAAATCAATCAGTGGCTCAACAGATAATTTGATCATTACTATAGAACACCATACATCATCTTTCCTCAGCAAAGGGGAAATAATACTTGATAGGTATTATTAGGTAGTACTTGATAATTCACAAAATGCTTTCACTGTGTCTGTAACAGGGATCAAGTTATGATGAATTCCCAGTGCATTGTGTAGTAGCACTTACCTGTTTCCATCAGAAACTGTTTCCCTGGTTGCAGATGAGACCCTGAAGAAAGGGGAGCATAGTAGGGAAGGAGAGGAGGGAAATATACTTTGGGGGGGAAAGAACTGCCAAAAATATTTCTAATGTTTGTTGTATTTCCTCTTTGTGTTAATTTAATTATTTCTTACTGATTCAATGAAGTGGCTCATTTAGGTTTCTATTAGCAAAGTGGTTACTTTGCTAATTATAAGATTATAAATTTAGAGATGGACATCAGAGGTTGCTTGATACATCTTTCTCAACTTATGGATAAGAAAACTTGAGATCCAGAGCTCAAGCTCACACAGGTAGGTATACAGGCAAGTAGTGGGTGTTGAAGCTGGGGTTTAAGCTGAGTGAGGTCTATTGATTGTGGGGTCAGTCTTCATTCCACTTCCACATGCTGGGTGACTTCAGAAGCCCTCAATTTAATAATGACATGTGGAATCAATCAATTTAGGGTACTGTCATCAGAAAACATTCCCCACAAACATTAATGCAAATCATGAAGGTTAGGGTTAATGTGGTCTGGGCCATGGGATGGCTATAAGCCATTTATCTGACCCTACAAGAACCCTATGAGGGGAATAAGATGGGTGTTATTATCTCTATTTTACATTTGAGAAACTAAGGCATTAGAGAGATGAAGTGACTTGTTGCTAATAAATGCCTGACCCACAAATCAAATCCAGTTCTTCTAATGCCAGGTCCAGCATCCTGATGATAACATTCTACAAAGCTTCAGAAACAACAATTTAAAATATCCATGGGGTCCCATTCCTTCTGTGGAGTGATTCCAGATATCTTCTGAAATACGCTATAAGGTATTAAAAATTCTGGATACTGGTTGCAATATTTAGTAGGACATTTGATATTTTACTAATGGTTGTACACCTCCCAAATGGATAAGATTCAGCCCCTTTGTCCCAGAATTTAATCACTATTCAGACCGATCTGAACCAACTGTGGTTGAGAGGACTGGGGTAAGATGGAGAGAATAATACATACATATAATATACATATAAACACACACATAGACACACACATTTATGGTGAATGACTTTTTGTTCTCTCTGTAGGAGATATAACATAACCCCCTTCCTGGAGGGTTGTGCATAGTCTCTGACAGAACTGGAAACAAAACAAACATATTTGTTATATATTTCACTTTTAATTTAGTTTAGTGAAGTGCACTGGCATATTCCTCAATGACAATTATCTTCATTATAGCTAGCATTTATATCATGCTTTAAGGTTTCAAAAAGACTTGATATATATTATTTCATTTGATCCTTATAGGAACTCCATGAGGTAGTACTAGTAGGAATCCTTTTTTCTCTTCTGTTTATAGATAAGAACTGAGACTAGCCATGGGTCAAGAGACATGGATCCTCTTCATTCAATGATCTCATTATCTTCTCTGCTGATGATCTTGAAATTTATGCATTTAGCCCTAATTTCTCTGCTGACCTTTAGTCAGCAAATGTCCAGCTAGGAAGCATATAAAGGGAGATTGAAATCCAGATCCTTGTAATTATAAGTGCTCTTCCCTCCACTCACATAGCTAGTTTAGGCCCCAAAGACCTCTTACCTGAACTAGTGCAATTACATCCCAGTTGGTCTTCTTGCCAAATATCTCTTTACTTCAAACTATCCCTTCCACTCAGCTTCCAAAATGATTTTCCTAAAGGGCAGATCTGACCATTCTCTTCCCCTCTCCCTTACTCAATAAACTGCAGTGGCCCCCATTTACCTCTGAAATGAATATAAAATGCCTCTCTTTATATAACAGACCCCTTCTTATCTTTTCTAGTCTTCTTACACCTTAGTCTATGATCTCTCTCTGTCTCTTTTGTCTTGGTGTCTCTTTCTGCGTGTCTGTCTCTCCCTCTCTTTTTTCTTTGTGAGTATGTTTCTCTGACTATCTCCAGATCCATGCCTTTGCACTAAATGGCTGTTCCCCAGATGTGTGAGGAGGAAACATACCCTCCCCTCTCATCTTTGCCTCTTGGCTAGTCTACCTTCATTCTAGACACAGCTCAAATCTTCTTTTCTGTAGGAGGCGCTTCCTCTTCCCCATTCCCACATCTGCTGGTTCCTTCCCCTCCCATATTAACTTCTATCCACTCTCAATATGTCTTATATAGACCTAGTTATTTACATGCTGTGTCTCTTATTAGATTATGAGCTTCTTATATGAGCTTCTTACAGGCAGGGACTGTTTCTTGATTTCTTTTGCACCCTCAATTCTTAGGACTAAAAAATAGTTGTTTACTATGCTTCAAAACCCATCAACTTGTTGAATTTTATACAGAAAACGGAGAGAGAAAAGCTCCTTTTTTACACCCACCAAATCCTCCTTCTTACAATCTTCCTTTCTTAACAAGTGTGACTGGTTTCAAAGGACAAGCTAAGCTACATTGAGAATAATAGATTAGATTCAGTCAGAAGAATTAAGATGGCTCAGTAAAACCTTGATCATTTAGCCATCATTTCTTCTCCAAATAACTCTTCTGGGAAACAGGCTCAACAGATTTTCTTTTCAAAAGGATAAACCAGTGAAGTGGGGGCACACTTACTGTTCTGTCATTCTGTTCTAGGTCCTAAAAAGAAACTTCTGGTGAGTTATTCCTGAAATTAATTAATAACCTTGACTTTTGCCACTGATGGAAAAATGGCTTCATTTCAGGGGCTAGGCATTTCTCTAATTACCTGGTGCCGGGCTCGGCTCTGGTCAAGCAGCTGCCGGGACTGAAGTTTTTGTTGTTCAAGTTGTTGTAGTGCAAAGTGGAGCTGATAGCTGCCAGCTGTAGGATGATACTTGTGTTGCGGCATCACCCCTGTTGCCTTGTTGTATGCAGAGTTTTCTACTTCCCCTTCCCAGGCAAAGCCACCTGTTTGCATGTTCCTGAGAAAAAGAAAGAGCATGTTTCTTGAAGAGGTCAGGCCAAAATCCTCAAGAAAACACCAGCTTCAGGCACTGCCAAAAAATCTCAAACATAAACTCCAATGCAGGCAAGTAAACTAATGGAGAAGGCTAGAATAGAAGAAATGCCAGACTAGGACAAATCCACAGACCATCTAACCTAGCATTTTGGTTCTGAAGGCACCATAGGCAATTCTGTGGTGTAGGGCATCATAAGCCCCAAAGAGTTTTATGGCTGAATTAGCATGAGAAAAGCTGAGCTAGTCTAATTCATCTTGAGACCAGTAGAAACATATCTTGAAATTATTTTCTTGCTGACAATAACTAGACTTGAATCTCAAAACCACTTATGCTCATGAGGCTGATGTGACTATATTACTCAAGTTAAATAGACATGATCCATATGTTTAAAGAGCTTACTCACAAAAATGTAAAAAGATACAAGGAATATATAAACAATAGAGTCAAATTACTTAAGTAAATATTGAAAGTAAAATCCTAATAAAACAATAACTATCATCAGAGTAGGAAAAAAATGTCACAAGTTACATGTTTGGACAGTGAGAAGCCAAGACAAAACTGATATATACCTATTGAAGAAAAATTCAGAAACTGAGATAAAAAAGCATTTGACATCTAGAGCAAAGGGCAAGAACATAAACATGGAAGATGCTTCAGGAACAGAAAACAGTTGAGAAAATAAAACCGAGAGATTACAGATGGGTTGAATGAATGAGACAAAAAAACCCAAGAGGGAAAAAAAAAAGTGGTAAAACAAGGAGGACTAATGATTCCCAAACCAACAAAAGAAGTATTACTTCTTTTTTGGAATTTGGAATGAGTCAACAATATAAAACTCCACTGATTTTTAGAACTGAACTGAGGGGATGTTAAAAAAAAAATTCAGGTCAACCTCCTCATTTTACAAATAAGGAAACTGAGTCCCAGATTGAAGAATATAGTTAGGAAATGACATGATGCAACAAATATATCTCTAGACTTCTCATTCAGGAGGTGTCTCCATTGCATCATGCTGACTAATATTAGATGAGAAAATAAAAAATTGTGACTGAACTTCATAATGGGTCAGAATAGCCTACCCATCAATAGAAAATCTGGTCCTACCAGATTTATTGGCTAATATTAGTGGAAGCTTTTCAGACATGTAGAAATAGTGGTAGTGGTAATAGTAATACTGGTCATAGTAATGGTGGCAGTATTCGTGGTAGTAGTAGTAATAGTGATGTAGTGTGGCAGGGGTACTTGATGATGGTAGTTAGTAGTAGCAGTAACACTAGTGGTGGTGGTGATAGCAGTAACAGCGGCAGTAGCAACAACAGCAGCTGACATTTCTATATATGCCAGGTACTGCACTTTTAAGCACTTTATAATTATCTCATTTGATTCTCATAACAATCCTAGGAAGTAGGTGCTTTTATTATCCTCATTTTACAGATAAGGAAACTGAGGCAATTAGTGGTTAAGGAACTTGCCCTGGGGCGCAACAGAGTAATAAGTGTCTGAGGCTTGATTTCAACTCCAGAAAATATTTGTACACCAGGGGTCGAATCTTACTTTCTAAAAGTTGCCATATTATATACTAGATAATAATAGGTCAGAACCAAGCTCTCTGTTACTATTTACCAATAAAAGATCAGAATAAATGGGTCCTCAGGACTAGGGAGGAAGAGCAGGGAAGAAGAGAAATAATGGTAAGTGGGGAAGTGAATGTTAGGAGAGTGGCTTTTAGCAACTACATATCGATGGAACAGACTAGAACATCATAAACTTTTACCATCAAAGCTGTTTTTCCTCTCATCAGTAACTCAAGCCCTGCCTCTAAATCACAGAAGGAAAAAGTTTCTCAAGCAAGTACAGGCTTTCTCTAAAAAGGCAGGAATTTTTACAGCCTAGGATGGGGTGGGGGCAGGGATAGTTCAGCTGTGAGGCAATGTGATAAATGCCAGCAGCAATTTGCTTGCTTTGAAGTATAGTGTGCCTGACCCAGGCCGTGACCATTACATATGGAAAGGACAAGCCTTTGGAGTTTGCAGTAAGCAGGTGGTAGAGTGACAAATATAGAGACAGCCAGGTGTTGTAGAAAGACTGAGGCAGTCCCGCAATCCAATCTTTCTTTAAATACAGGTGCATATATACATACATACATATATATATGTGCACGTATTTTTATATGTGTACATATATATTTATTAAATATATATTTTGCAATTTAGACCTCTTGTGTTCAGTTTCAATTGAAAACCCTAGCTTGTTTTCCTGATTTAGTGGAAAAGGTACCAGATTTGGAGTTAGAAGTGTTGGAATCCTGGCTGAATGTCCTTGGGTAAATTAATCTCACTAAGCCTCAGTTTCCTCATCTGTAGAATGGAGATAATAATTATTTAGCCCTATCTCAAATGATTGGTTTTAGTATTATGTGATACAAAACATATGAAGAAAACTACTGATAGCTGTAAATTATTATACAAGTGCAATTGGTTATTATAAATAATACTTGGTCTATAATAATATAATCCAACATAATATTTTTACACAATTTCTAGGACAGCTTATATAGAAGCAAAGGAATTATCTGAAGTACATTCAGATGGCATAATTCTGTATTTAAAATGGAGTGCTCTATTTTATTTTTTTAATGTTACTTTTCTGGTGAAAATATGTGCAACATTTGGCTCCCAATATTTAGAATCATTCAGCCAATTATTCTGAACACAGAATTTATCATTTTACTTATATTAGACTATAGTATTTCCTCTATGTCCTCTACACATAAAAAAAAGGCTACCATAACTAATTAGAATTTTAGAAGTCTGCTCAGAGAACAAGATAGGTGGAGCTTAAAGGGGTAAAAATTCCAGAGATTGATTATGTTATACCAATAATTCAGGGCTAAGGCTATGGAAGATAACTAATGTGATGGGCAATCAGCTTCCCATCTCAGTTCCAGAAATATGGGCACTAACTGTCACATGTTCTATGAGATAAAAAAAAGATGCTTTCTGTAGAATCTTTGAGAAAGTCTATCATAATTCATAGAGATTTTCTATAGAATTGCACTGTAGTAATTTGCAGATATTGTTTCATAAGTTTAAGGGCGATAGCTCTGGAAAATGATACCATGAAGTAAGATGCAATTCCTCCAAATGCCATGAGCTTATCCTGAATCTTTATGGCAATGCATAATTCAGAACAGAAACAGACAGCACAAAAGAGCAATGTTGTTACAAAAAGCACTATTTTAGGTATCCTAAGTCTCCCTGTTTTAAAAATATTGCTAGTAGCAATAGTAGTTGCAACTACCTTGGAACTTTTTTAAAAAGGCTTCAGTCCTTATTTAAAAAAAAAATTACTGATACCCTTTGTTTTTAAAAATGTCATATACATTTCTGAATATCTTTTCTGCTTTTGTGAGCCTTCTCTTTTAGCAAATAGTTAAGCAAAAATTATCAACACGAAGACTATATCAAACATTCCAAATCTATAGTCTCCCACTTCTTCACAAAATTAGAAAAGTTACTTTTGTCATCTTTATTCTAAGGTCAAATTTGGTCATTATTGTTCTTTTTCATTCACAACATAATAGTCATTATGTGTATAGTTTTCCTCATTCTGTTTACTTCACTCTGCATTTTTATAGGGGGTAAGGGTGGGAGATGGTTTTCGATCCCAAACTTCACCATTGTTTCTTATAGTGCAATATTATTACATTACAATCATATGCCACAGTTTCTTTAGTTTTCCCCAAATAGATAGGCACCTACTTTGTTTGCTACTACAAAAAGTGTTATCAATATTTTGGTATATATGGGCCCTTTATATCTGTCTTTGACTTCCTTGGTATGTCTTGCATTAGGATCTTTGGGTCCAGGAGTAATGGACATTCTCATCCTTTCTTGCTATACTTACAAATTGTTTTCCAGATGTTTGTCAGAATTTCTATTCATATGCTTCCTCAAAGCCTCCAGTAGGCAACTGATATTGAGTAATATTTACAAGCACCATCTGGAAAGGGAGGGGGGAGGAGCCTGCTCCCCTTTATAGTCCCTCCATTTCCAATATAGTTTTCTTTTCTTTTTTTCCCATTTTTAAGTTGTCAAAAATCTATAGTACTTTGAGGCTTTATATTCTAGAAAGTTATCAGGTATCAGGAGAAAGAAATTTGAATTTCTAGGAAGATAGAAAAAGTTTACTATATTTTCTTAGATATAATAATACTAATGCAAATAAATTAGGCAGGGATTTGGAAGTCTGTAAAGAGAGAAATCTGCCCTCTTCTCATTCAATACTACTCATTCTACTTTATAAAAAGCAAACAACCATATGATTTCACTCATTAATTCAATAGCTCCTATCCCATATCAATTTTACAAATATCAATTTTCCATTCAAATCTATCCTTGTCATCTTCCGTTATGAACTGACCATACTTAATAATCTAAAATATAAACTCACTCCAACTACTCTCTTCTATTCTTCATATGTAAACTTAAGGAAAAGATTGCCTCTTGCCTTACTCCTTTTCTATTTTCTCCTAGAAATTATTCAATCTGGCTTTCATCCATACTGTTCCAATGGCTTCCTGCCACTCAGAACCAAAGTTTGAGAGGGTGCTCAAGGACAAGTAAGTGAAAAAAGATCCATGTGATCCTCAGAATTATCCTGAGACCACAAATGACACCAGACTACTAACTTCTAGAAAATATTGAATTAGAGACTTCTCTCTTTTCATATGGTTTACCACCCTTGGGTATTACACACTCTTCTAGTTAAATCAAAGTTGACATTGGTTGAGGGTGGGTATATAAAGAGGGAAAAAAAACTTATTAAAAGCCTTTGATTTTTCATTATCATGTTAGAATTTTCATATCAATCTTACACAGCAACAATGTATTTATCCTTTACTTATGTATGATATATTTTAAATAACTTTTTTATTGTCTTTTGCACATCTAAGTTATATCTTATTTCTTGGCTTTTCTGATAAATTCTATAATTAACTTTTTCCACATATTAGAATTTTACAAAAAGATATATAGATAGATATAAGTATCTATCTATAAATTATATATATACATACATTTAAAAATTTAGATGACTTTGTATGCAGAAAGGAGAAGGCAAATAAAGTAATAAATAAGGCACAAATATGGTACAGAAGGACTTGCAGAACAGGTGAAAAAAGTGGGTATTTAAAAAGTTGAAGGGACATGGTCAATACAGATGGAAGAGGATATGAGATATATTACATTGGATGAAAAGAATAATGCCACCTAAAGTGTGAAATGGTCCAGATAAAAGTCTTAAATGAAAATATAATTTTGTGTACGATATGAGTAAGGTGGGAGGGAGGAAGGGGAAGGGACTACCAATGAAAAAGTTAAATAGATGTCTTCTGAGAATGATTCATTTTTAAAAAAGCATTAATTAAGCAATGTCTATGTACATAAGCATTGTTTTAGGTGCTAGGGATACAAAGAGAGAAAATGGAAAAAGTCCCTTCTCTCAAGGAGTTGTCTAGGAGAAATATGATTTTGAATTAAATATCTACCTATAATGTAAAGTCAAAAATCAACTAGACACGATATATTTTTAGGTTGTATTTCTTTTTAAAAAATTAAATATTATCTTTTATATTCTTAGAATTTCTTTTAATAGGTCTCCCTTCTCACCCTAAAGAGCCATTCCATGCAACAAATAATATTTTAAAGAAAAAAAAAAGAATAAGAGCAAAAAAGCTACAAAAAATATCAATATATTTAAAATGGCTTGAAAATACATTAAATGTTCCACACGTGGACCTCATATGTTATATCTTCTCATATTTCTTTTTGGGGGCCATGCTATTCTTTTTAATTTTTTTAGTATTTGCTTTTGAATGTTTAGTAGTTGTTGCCATTTCCATTTGGTTTCTTAGCTCATCTTTAGCAAATCTTTCCCTGTTTCTCCATGTCATATTTGTAGTTTGTACAGTATATAATATTCTACTTCATTTGCATATCATAATTTGTTTAGCCATCCCCAAAAGATGAAAATTTACTTTGTTTCCAATTCTTTGTTACCACAAATAATGTTGCTATAAACATTTTTATGCTTATGGGGACTTGTTTTTTATCAGTGACTTCACTGGGGTAAGTGACTAGTAGTAGAATCTCCGAGTCAAAAAATATAGACTTTATTAATTCCAAAATGCCTTTTTAAAATGACTGTACTGCTTTAGAGTTCCAATAATGTCAGTATGCTTATTATTTGATAACTTCTCCAACACTAGTCCCATTTTTTGTCATCTTTTCCAATTCTTCATAAACTAAGGTGAAACCTCATTGTTTTGATGTGTTTTAATTTGCCTTTAGCTTATATTAGTGATTTGAAACATCTTTTCATGTAGTTAGCTTGCAATTGTTTAAATAATATTTTATTTTCCCCCAGCTATATGTCAAGAAAAATTTTAGGATTCATTTTTACTCCTAATTTTTCTTCCTCTCTCTCTCCCCCTCCCCACCCCTCTTCTGAAGATGGTAGGCATTTTGATGTGGTTTATACATCTATTATCATGTAAAACATATTTCTATATTATTCACACTTGCAAAAACAGAAACGGATTAAAAAAACTAGAACTAGTGAGTGAAAAAAAATATGCTTCGATCTGCATTCCAAATCTATCTATTCTTTATTTGATTATGGATAGCATTTTCCTTTGTTACTTCCTTCCTTTGTAACTTCTCTTGAATTACTATATTGCTGAAAAGAGCTGAATCAATCATAGTTGATCATCATCATGTTGCTGATACTGTGTACAATTTACAACAATTTAGTTCTGCAAATTTATTTCACTTTGCATCAGTCTGTACATGTCTTTTCATGTTTTATGAAATCTGTCTATTCATTTCTTATTGTACAATAATATTGTATTACATTCATATATGACAGCTTGTTCAGCCAATCCCCAATTGATAGGCATCTCCTCAATTTCCAATATTTTGCCATCATGAAAAATATTTTTGCACATGTAGGTACTTTTTGAGCTTGCAATGCTTTTGAGAACTGTTTATTAATATCCTTTGATCACTTCTCTTTGGGGAACAATTTTAGTTTTATCCATATTTGTAAATTTCCTACATGTCTTAGATATGGCATCTTTATCAGAGAAATCTGATACAAAGGTATTTTCCCCACTAAACTATTTTCTTTCTTATCCTAAATAAAAAAGAGGCATTATCATCTGTTTTGCCAGTGTACCCAAAAAGGACCATGGGGTTTTTATCTGATTTGTTGCTGAAACCTTCCATATATATTGTTTCTTCCATTAGAATGTGAGCTACTTGAGAGCAAGAGCTATTTTACTTCTCTATTTGTCTCTCCAGCACTTAGCACACTTAATGAATGCCTCATTCATTCAGTTCATTCATATAGATCAATTTTGTTTGCATAGAAGCTTTTCACTTTCATATAATCAAAGTAATTTATTTTATCCTTTGTAATTGCCTCTATCTTCCCTTTTTATTAAAAAGCATATGATATTCATAGCTGAAAAAAGGTTATGAACTACTTGTAATTTTTTTCATATGATATTTAATATTAACATCACACACAATACACACACACACATACACACACACACACACACATATATATATATATATATATATAAATTAGGCTTAAAGCAACATCATATATATATATATATAAAATGTATCATAATGTATCGTAAAATATGGCAAAAGATGTTGCTTTAAGCCTAATTTCTTCCAGAATGCTTTCTAAATTTCCCAGAAGTTTTACCAAATAGAGAATTCTTTATTATACAAAGTATGTTTTCAGGTTTATTAAAAAGTAGTTTATTTTGTGCCATTGGTCTACTTCTATTTTTTTACTCATTTATTCAT